>NW_027364090.1:0-321582 GCF_046119375.1 Phyllobates terribilis | reverse complement strand
ACTAGAAGCAAATTGTTTGAAGATTACTTCTACCTAAATGGCAGAAAATGCACCTATCTTGGTGATGGATAGGACAGCTTGAGGGGATATGGAGGAGGCTGTTTTTTGATAGATGTCATTTAAACATTTTGCTAATAATTTATGGAAAGTATCATATTTTTCTAACTATTAAACTCACCTTAATTTAAAACACACCCCAGGTTAAATTTCCTGGAGGTGTAAATTTGTGGAGGATTTGATAATACTACCTTTAATGAGATGGGCCAGATACAGGACGGGACAGGCCAGATACGTGACAGGATGGGCCAGATACAGGACAGGCCAGAGACAGGACCGGACGGACCGTGTCTGAAAAATGACGGGACGGGCCCGAGACGGGGCGACCAGATACAGGACGGGACGGTCCAGATACAGGACGGGCAGCGAAGGGACGGACCAGAGCAGGACGGGACTGGCCAGAGGCAGGACAGGACCGGTCAGGCCAGAGACAGGACGAGACGGGCCCGATACAGGAAGGTACGGGCCAATTACGGGACGGGCCAGATTCAGGATGGGATGGGCCAGAGATAGGACGTGATGGGACGGGCCACATACAGGAAGGGATGGGCCAGATACAGGACGGGTCAGATTCAGGACGGGACGGACCAGATACAGGACGGGACCGAACAGTTACAGGACGGGATCGGCCAGAGACAGGACGGAATGTGCTAGAGACATTACGGGACAGGCCATAGACAGGACGGGTCGGGCCAGAGACAGGACGGGACGGGCCAGATACATGACTGAATTTGTCAGAAACGTGACGAGGCAGATATGGGACGGTATGGGCTAGAAATGGGACAGACCAGATACATGACGGGACTGGCCAGTTACAGGACGGTACGGACCAGATATGTGACGGGCCAGATACGGGACGATTCATATGCGGGACGGGCCAGATATGGGACAGTCCAGATACAGGACGGGCCAGATACGGGACAGGCCGGCCCAGGGACAGGACATGCCAGATACGGGACAGGCCAGATATGGAACGGGCCAGATACTGGACGGGATGGGCCACATACAGGGCGGGCCAGATTCGGGATGAGACGGGCCAGAGCTGGGCCAGAAACAGGAAAGCACGGGCCGGAGACCATACGGGACGGGCCAAAGACGGGACGGGACGGGCCAGAGACGGAACGGGGGAGACAGGACGAGACAGGCCAGAGACAGGACGAGATGGGAAGGGACTGGCCAGATACAGGAAGGGACAGGCCAGATACTGGACAGGACAGGCCAGATGCGGGACGGGCCAGATACAATGTGGGACGTGCCAGATATTGGACGGGACGAGGCAGAGATAGGATGGGACGGGCCAGAAACAAGACGGGACGAGCTATACATTATGGGACGGGAAATAGACAGGACGGGACGGGCCAGAGACGGTACACGACAGGCCAGATACAGGACAGGACGAGCCATAGACAGTACGGGACGGGCCAGAATCAGGACGGGACAAGCTATACATTATGGGACGGGCCATAGACAGGACGGGACGGGCCAGAGACAAGACGGAAGGGGACAGATACAGGAAAAGACGGCCAAAGACAGGACGGGATGGCCCAGATACAGTACAGGACAGGCCAGATACAGGACGGTACGGACCAAATAGTGCACAGCCTGCATTGGTGGGTAAGTCGGCGGTCTTGCATGGTGTGAGATGGGAAGCCATGCCAGCACGCCGCCATGGATGTTACAATTAAGTAGTGTAGGTCAGGTGTAGAGAAAATGGAAGTTTTGCAAATAAATATTACAACTATTGTTTAATAGGCAAACGTCACATGTAGAGTTTGCATGATATACCTTCCTAGTACTTTATCTAAATTAGAAGCAAATTGTTTGAAGATTACTTCTACCTAAATGGCAGAAAATGCACCTATCTTGGTGATGGATAGGACAGCTTGAGGGGATATGGAGGAGGCTGTTTTTTGATAGGTGTCATTTAAACATTTTGCTAATAATTTATGGAAAGTATCATATTTTTCTAACTATTAAACTCACCTTAATTTAAAACACACCCCAGGTTAAATTTTCTGGAGGTTTAATTTTGTGGAGGATTTGATAATACTACCTTTAATGGGATGGGCCAGATACAGGACGGGACAGGCCAGATACGGGATGGACCAAATACAGGACGGGCCAGAGAAAGGACCGGACGGGACACGCCAGAGACAGGACGAGACGGGCCAGAGACTGGACGGGACGGGCCAAAGACAGGATGAGACTGGCCGGAGATAGGAAGGACCGAGGTGTACCAGAGGCAGGATGGGACGGGCTAGAGACGGGGCGACCAAACACAGGATACAGGATGGTCCAGGGACGGTATGGACCAGAGCAGGACGGGACTGGCCAGAGGCAGGACAGGACGGGCAAGAGAGAGGATGGGACGGGCCAAAGAGAGGACGGGACGGGCCAGAGACAGGACGGGACGGGCCAAAGACAGGAAGGGACGGACCAGAGATAGGTCTGGCAAGAGACAGGATTGGACAGGCCAGAGACAGCACCAGACGGGCCAGAGACAGGACGGGACAGGCCAGAAACAGGACGGGACGGGCCAGAGACAGAACAAGATGGGAATGGATTGGCCAGAAACAGGAAGGGACAGGCCAGATACGGGACAGGTCAGGCCACATACGGGACGGGCCAGATACGAGATGGGATGGGCCAGATGCAGGACGGGACGAGCCAGAGATAGGACGGGACGGGCCAGAAACAGGACTGGACGAGCTATACATTATGGGACGGGAAATAGACAGGATGGGATGGCCCAGAGATGGTATGGGACGGTCCAGATACAGGAAAAGACGGGCCAGAGACAGGACGGGATGCCCCAGATACAGTACGGGACAGGCCAGATACAGGACGGTACGGGCCAAATATTGGACAGGCCAGATACAGGACGACATGGGCCAGATACGTGACGGGCCAGATATGGGAAAGGACAGGCTAGATATGGGATGAGCCATGGACAGGATGGGATGGGCCAGATACGGGACGGGCCAGATACTGAATGGGCCTGGCCACATACGGGACGGGCCAGATAGGGACTGGTTGGGTCAGATACGGGACAGGAAGTGCCAGAGACGGGAAGGGACGAGGCGGGACAGATACGGGATGAGATGGGCCAGATAAGAGATAGCCAGATACGGGACGGGATGGTCAGATACGGGACCAAACGGGTCAGATATGCGACTGGACGGACCAGATACGGGACGGGGCGGGTTAGACATTACAGGACGGGCCATAGACAGGATGGGAGGGGCCAGGGACAGGCTGGGACGGGCCAGAGACAGGATGGGACGGGCCAGAGACGGGACGGGCCAGAGACGGGATGGGTCAGATATAGAACTGGGGACACATTAGGAATGCGTGCACTGTTCCTTTAAGAATCAGGAAGTGCTGCTGCTACCGCCCTCAAAAAGCAGCCAAGACACATGCACACAGCCCGCATAGGAACATAGTGCGTAGCCTGCATTGATGGGTAAGTCGGCGGTCTTGCATGGTGTGAGATGGGAAGCCATGCCAGCTTGCCGCCAGGGATGTTACAATTAAGTAGTGTAGGTCAGGTGTAGAGAAAATGGAAGTTTTGCAAATAAATATTACAACTATTGTTTAATAGGCAAACGTCACATGTAGAGTTTGCATGCTATACCTTCCTAGTACTTTATCTAAATTAGAAGCAAATTGTTTGAAGATTACTTCTACCTAAATGGCAGAAAATGCACCTATCTTGGTGATGGATAGGACAGCTTGAGGGGATATGGAGGAGGCTGTTTTTTGATAGGTGTCATTTAAACATTTTACTAATAATTTATGGAAAGTATCATATTTTTCTAACTATTAAACTCACCTTAATTTAAAACACACCCCAGGTTAAATTTCCTGGAGGTGTAAATTTGTGGAGGATTTGATAATACTACCTTTAATGGGATGGGCCAGATGCAGGACAGGCCAGAGACAGGACCGGACGGGACGTGCCTGCGAAAGGACGGGACGGGCCAGAGACGAGGCGACCAGATACAGGATGGGACGGTCCAGATACAGGACGGGCCAGGAATGGGACGGATCAGAGCAGGACGGGACTGGCCAGAGGCAGGACAGGACCGATCGGGCCAGAGACAGGACAGGACGGGCAAGAGACAGGATTGGACAGGCCAGAGATAGCACCGGTCGGGCCAGAGACAGGACGGACGAGGCCAGAGACAGGATGGGACCGACCAGATACCGGTCGGGACGGGCCAGATACAGGAATGGACGGGCCAGATACGGGACGGGCCAGATTCAAGACAGGATGGGCCAAAGACAGGACAGGATGGGACGGGCCACATACAGGAAGGGACGGGCCAGATACGGGACGGGCCAGATTCAGGATGGGACGGGCCAGATTCAGGACGGGACCGACCAGATACAGGACGGGATGGGCCAGAGACAGGACGGAATGTGCTAGAGACATGGGATAGGCCATACACAGGACGGGTCAGGCCAGAGACAGGATGGGACGGGCCAGATATATGACGGGATGGGCCAGAAACGTGACGAGCCAGATATGGGACGGTATGGGCCAGATATGGGACAGCCCACATACATGACGGGACGGGCCAGATACAGGACGGTACGGACTAGATACGGGACGGGACGGGCCAGATACGGGACGGGTCAGATGCGGGACGGGCCAGATACGGGACTGGCCAGATACAGGATGGGCCAGATACGGGACAGGCCGGGCCAGGGACAGGACGTGCCAGATACGGGACAGGCCAGATATGGAACGGGCCAGATACTGGACGGGATGGGCCAGATACAGGACGGGCCAGATACAGGACGAGACGGACCAGAACTGCGCCAGAGACAGGAAGGGATGGGCCAGAGACAGAACAGGACGGGCCAAATACTAGACGGGACGGGCCAGAAACGGGACGGACAAGAGACAGGATTGGACAGGCCAGACATAGCACCGGACGGGCCAGAGACAGGACGGGACAGGCCAGAGACAGGACGAGATGGGAAAGGACTGTCCAGATACAGGAAGGGATAGGCCATATACGGGACAGGACAGGCCAAATGCGGGATGGGCCAGATACGAGACGGGACGGGCCAGAAACAGGACGGGACGAGCTATACATTATGGGACGGGAAATAGACAGGACGGGACGGGCCATAGACGGTACTCGACGGGCCAGATACAGGACAAGACGAGCCAGAGACAGTACGGGACGGGCCAGAAACAGGACGGGACAAGCTATACATTATGGGACGGGCCATAGACAGGACGGGACGGGCCAGAGACAAGACAGAACGGGCCAAATAGTGTGCAGCCTGCATTGGTGGGTAAGTCGGCAGTGTTGCATGATGTGAGATGGGAAGCCATGCCAGCACGCTGCCAGTGATGTTAAAATTAAATAGTGTTGGTCAGGCGTAGAGAAAATGGAAGTTTTTCAAATAAATATTACAACTATTGTTTAATAGGCAAACATCACATGTAGAGTTTGCATGATTTACCTTCCTAGTACTTAGAAGCAAATTGTTTGAAGATTACTTCTACCTAAATGGCAGAAAATGCACCTATCTTGGTGATGGATAGGACAGCTTGAGGGGATATGGAGGAGGCTGTTTTTTGATAGGTGTCATTTAAACATTTTGCTAATAATTTATGGAAAGTATCATATTTTTCTAACTATTGAACTCACCTTAATTTAAGACACACCCCAGGTTAAATTTCCTGGACGTGTAAATTTGTGGAGGATTTGATAATACCACCTTTAATGGGATGGGCCAGATCCAGGACGGGACAGGCCAGATACGTGAAGGGATGGGCCAGATGCAGGACAGGCCAGAGACAGGACGGACGGGACGTGCCTGAGAAAGGACGGGACTGGCCAGAGACGGGGCAACCAGATACAGGACGGGACGGTCTAGATACAGGATGGGCCAGGGACGGGATGGACCAGAGCAGGACGCGACTGGCCAGAGGCAGGACAGGACCAGTCAGGCCAGAGACAGGATGGGACGGGCCAGATACTGGAAGAGACGGGACAGAATGTGCTAGAGACATTAAGGGACAGGACATAGACAGGACGGGTCGGGCCAGAGACAGGATGGGTCGGGCTAGAGACAGGATGGGACGGGCCAGATACATGACGGGATGGGCCAGAAACGTGACGAGCCAGATATGGGACGGTATGGGCCAGATATGGGACAGCCCAGATACATGACGGGACGGGCCAGATTTAGGACGGTACGGACCAGATACGGGACAGGACGGGCCAGATACGTGACGGGTCAGATGCGGGATGGGCCAGATACGGGACAGGCCAGATCCAGGACGGGACAGATACGGGACAGGCCGGGCCAGGGACAGGACGTGCGAGATACGGGACAGGCCAGATATGGAACGGGCCAGATAGTGGACGGGATGGGCCAGATACAGAGCGGGCCAGATACGGGATGAGAAGGGCCAGAGCTGGGCCCGAGACAGGAAGGGATGGGCAAGAGACATGACTGGACGGGCCAAAGACTGGACGGGACGGGCCAGAGACGGGACGGGCAAGAGACAGGATTGGACATGCCAGAGATAGCACCGGACGGGCCAGAGACAGGACGGGACAGGCCAGAGACAGGACAAGATGGGAAGGGACTGGCCAGATACAGGAAGGGACAGGCCAGATACGGGACAGGACAGGCCAGATGCGGGACGGGCCAGATACGAGACGGGACGGGCCAGATATAGGACGGGACGAGGCAGAGATAGGATGGGACGGGCCAGAAACAGGACGGGACGAGCTATACATTATGGGACGGGAAATAGACAGGACGGGATGGGCCAGAGAGGGTACGCGACGGGCCAGATACAGGACAAGACGAGCCAGAGACAGTACGGGACCGGCCAGAAACAGGACGGGACAAGCTATACATTATGGGACGGCCATAGACAGGACGGGCCAGATTAAGGACGGGACGGGCCAGAGACAATACTGAAGGGGACAGATACAGGAAAAGACGGGCCAAAGACAGGACTGCATGGCCCAGAAACAGTACGGGACAGGCCAGATACAGGACGGTATGGGCCAAATAGTGCGCAGTCTGCATGGTGTGAGATGGGAAGCCATGCCAGCACGCCGCTAGGGATGTTACAATTAAGTAGTGTAGGTCAGGCGTAGAGAAAGTGGAAGTTTTGCAAATAAATATTACAACTATTGTTTAATAGGCAAACATCACATGTAGAGTTTGCATGATATACCTTCCTAGTACTTTATCTAAATTAGAAGCAAATTGTTTGAAGATTACTTCTACCTAAATGGCAGAAAATGCACCTATCTTGGTGATGGATAGGACAGCTTGAGGGGATATGGAGGAGGCTGTTTTTTGATAGGTGTCATTTAAACATTTTGCTAATAATTTATGGAAAGTATCATAGTTTTCTAACTATTGAACTCACCTTAATTTAAGACACACCCCAGGTTAAATTTCCTGGAGGTGTAAATTTGTGGAGGATTTGATAATACTACCTTTAATGGGATGGGCCAGATACCGGACGGGACAGGCCAGATACGGGACGGACCAAATACAAGACGAGCCAGAGACAGGACTGGACGGGACACGCCAGAGACAGGACGAGACGGGCCAGAGACAGGACGGGACGGGCCAAAGACAGGATGAGACTGGCCGGAGTTAGGACGGACCGAGGCGTGCCAGAGACAGGACGGGATGTGCTAGAGACGGGGTGACCAGATACAGGATTCAGGACGGTCCAGGGATGGGACGGGCCAGAGCAGGACGGGACTGGCCAGAGGCAGGACAGGACGGGCAAGAGAGAGGAAGGGCCAAAGAGAGGACGGGACGGGCCAGAGACAGGACAGGACGGGTCAAAGACAGGACGAGACTGACCAGAGATGGGTCGGGCAAGAGACAGGATTGGACAGTCCAGAGACAGCACCAAACGGGCCTGGCCAGAGACATGACGGGATGGGCCAGAGACAGGACGAGATGGGAAGGGATTGGCCTGATACAGGAAGGGACAGGCCAGATACGGGACAGGACAGGCCACATGCGGGACGGGCCAGATACGAGATGGGACGGGCCAGATACAGGACGGGACGAGCCAGAGATAGGACGGGACGGGCCAGAAACAGGACTGGACGAGCTATACATTATGGGACGAGAAATAGACAGGATGGAACGGGCCAGAGACGGTATGGGTCGTGCCAGATACAGGACAGGACGAGCCAGAGACAGGACGGGGTCGGGCCAGAAACAGGACGGGACAAGCTATACATTATGGGACGGTCCAGATACAGGAAAAGAGGGGCCAGAGACAGGACGGGATGCCCCAGATACAGTACGGGACAGGCCAGATACAGGACGGTACGGGCCAAATATGGGACGGGCCAGATACAGGACGACATGGGCCAGATACGGGACGGGCCAGATATGGGACTGGACAGGCTAGATATGCGATGAGCCATGGACAGGATGGGGTGGGCCAGATACGAGATGGACAGATACGGGATGGGCCAGATACTGAATGGGCCTTGCCACATTTGGGACCGGCCAGATAGGGACTGGTTGGGTCAGATACGGGACAGGACTTTCCAGAGATGGGAAGGGATGAGGCGGGCTAGATACGGCATGAGATAGCCAGATACGGGACGGGATGATCAGACACGGGACTAAACGGGTCAGATATGGGACTGGACGGACCAGATACGGGACAGGGCGGGTTAGACATTACAGGACAGGCCATAGACAGGATGGGAGGGGCCAGGGATGGGCCAGAGACTGGACAGGACGGGCCAGAGACGGGACGGGTCATATACAGGACTAGGGACACATTTGGAATGCATGCACTTTTCCTTTAAGAATCAGGAAGTACTGTCGCTGCCGCCCTCAACAAGCAGCCAAGACACATGCACACAGCCAGCATAGGAACATAGTGCGTAGCCTGCATTGGTGGGTAAGTCGGTGGTCTTGTATGGTGTGAGATGGGAAGCCATGCCAGCACGCCGCCAAGGATGTTACAATTAAGTAGTATAGGTCAGGTGTAGAGAAAATGGAAGTCTTGCAAAAAAATATTACAACTATTATTTAATAGGCAAACATCACATGTAGAGTTTGCATGATATACCTTCCTGGTACTTTATCTAAATTAGGAGCAAATTATTTGAAGATTACTTCTACCTAAATGGCAGAAAATGCACCTATCTTGGTGATGGATAGGACAGCTTGAGGGGATATGGAGGAGGCTGTTTTTTGATAGGTGTCATTTAAACATTTTGCTAATAATTTATGGAAAGTATCATATTTTTCTAACTATTAAACTCACCTTAATTTAAGACACACCCCAGGTTAAATTTCCTGGAGGTGTAAATTTGTGGAGGTTTTGATAATACTACCTTTAATGGGATGGGCCAGATACAGGACTGGACAGGCCAGATATGTGACGGGATGGGCCAGATACAGGATAGGTCAGAGACAGGACCGAACGGGACGTGTCTGAGAAAGGACGGGACGGGCCAGAGAAGGGGCGACCAGATACAGGACGGGACGGTTCAGATACAGGACGGGCCAGGGACGGGACGGACCAGAGCAGGATGGGACTGGCCAGAGGCAGGACAGGACCGGTCAGGCCAGAGATAGGATGGGACGGGCCAGATTCAACACGGGATGGGCCAGAGATAGGACGTGATGGGACGGGCCAGATACAGGAAGGGATGGGCCAGATACGGGACGGGACAGATTCACGACGGGACGGTCCAGATACAGGACGGGACCGACCAGATACAGGACGGGATGGGCCAAAGACAGGACGTAATGTGCTCGAGACATTACGGGACAGGCCATAAACATGACGGGTCGGGCCAGAGACAGGATGGGACGGGCAAGATACATGACGGGATGGGCCAGAAACGTGACGAGTCAGATATGGGACGGTATGGGCCAGATATGGGACAGCCCAGATACATGACGGGACGGGCCAGATACGGGATGGGATGGGCCAGATACTGGACGGGTCAGATGCGGGATGGGCCAGATACGGGACAGGACAGATATGGAACGTGCCAGATACTAGACGGGATGGGCCAGATACCGGGCGAGCCAGATACGGGACGAGACTGGCCAGAGACAGGAAGGGATGGGCCAGAGACAGGACGGGATGGGCCAAAGACTGGACGGGACGGGCCAGAGACGGGACGGGCAAGAGACAGGATTGGACAGGCCAGAGATAGCACCGGACGGGCCAGAGACAGGACGGGACAGGCCAGCGACAGGACGAGATGGGAAGGGACTTGCCAGATACAGGAAGGGACAGGCCAGATACGGGACAGGACAGGCCAGATGCGGGACGGGCCAGATACGAGACGGGACGCGCCAGATATAGGACGGGACGAGGCAGAGATAGGATGGGACGGGCCAGAAACAGGACGGGAAGAGCTATACATTATGGGACGGGAAATGGACGGGACGGGCCAGATACAGGACAAGACGAGCCAGAGATAGTACGGGACTGCTCAGAAACAGGACGGGACAAGCTATACATTATCGGACGGGCCATAGACAGGACGGGCCAGATTCAGGATGGGACGGGCCAGATACAGGACGGGACCGACCAGATACAGGATGGGATGGGCCAGAGACAGGACGGAATGTGCTAGAGACATTACGGGACAGGCCATAGACAGGACGGATCGGGCCAAAGACAGGATGGGATGGGCCAGATACATGACGGGATGGGCCAGAAACGTGACGAGCCAGATATGGGATGGTATGGGCCAGCTATGGGACAGCCCAGATACATGACGGGACGGGCCAGATACAGGACGGGACAGGCCAGATACTGGATGGGCCAGATACGGGACGGGCCAGAGACAGGACCGGACTTGCCAGAGACAGACGGGACGGGACGGGCCAAAGACAGGATGAGACTGGCCGAAGATAGGACGGACCGAGGCGTGCCAGAGACAGGACGGGACCTGCTAGAGACGGGGCGACCAGATACAGGATGGGGCGGTCCAGATACAGGACGGTCTAGGGACGGGACTGGCCAGAGCAGGATGGGACTGGCCTGAGGCAGGACAGGACCGGTCGGGCTAGAGACAGGACGGGACAGGCAAGAGAGAGGACGGGACGGGCCAAAGAGAGGACGGGACGGGCCAGAGACAGGACGGGAAGGGCCAAAGACAGGACGGGACGGTCCAGAGATGGGACGGGCAAGAGACAGGATTGGACAGGCCAGAGATAGCACCGGTCGGGCCAGAGACAGGCTGGGACAGGCCAGAGACAGGACGGGACGGGCCAGAGATGGGACGGGCCAGAGACAGGACTGGGGACACATTAGGAATGCGTGCACTGTTCCTTTAAGAATCAGGAAGTGCTGCCGCTGCCGCCCTCAACAAGCAGCCAAGACACATGTACACAGCCAGCATAGGAACATAGTGTTCAGCCTGCATTGGTGGGTAAGTCGACGGTCTTGCATGGTGTGAGATTGGAAGCCATGCCAGCACGCCACCAGTGATGTTACAATTAAGTAGTGTAGGTCAGGTGTAGAGAAAATGGAAGTTTTGCAAATAAATATTACAACTATTATTTAATAGGCAAACGTCATATGTAGAGTTTACATGATATACCTTCCTGGTACTTTATCTAAATTAGAAGCAAATTGAAGATTACTTCTGCCTAAATGGCAGAAAATGCACCTATCTTGGTGATGGATAGGACAGCTTGAGGGGATATGGAGGAGGCTGTTTTTTGATAGGTGTCATTTAAACATTTTGCTAATAATTTATGGAAAGTATCATATTATTCTAACTATTGAACTCACCTTAATTTAAAACACACCCCAGGTTAAATTTCCTGGAGTTGTAAATTTGTGGAGGATTTGATAATACTACCTTTAGTGGGATGGGCCAGATACAGGACGAGACAGGCCAGATACGTGACGGAATGGGCCAGATACAGGACAGGCCAAAGATAGGACCGGACGGGCCGTGCCTGAAAAAGGACGGGACGGGCCAGAGACGGGGCGACCAGATACAGGATGAGACTGGCCGAAGATTGGACGGAGCGAGGCATGCCAGAGACAGGACTGGACGTGCTAGAGACGGGGCGACCAGATACAGGACGGGGCGGTCCAGATACAGGACCGTCCAGGGACGGGACTGGCCAGAGCAAGATGGGACTGGCCTGAGGCAGGACAGGATCGGTCGAGCCAGAGACAGGACGGGACGGGCAAGAGAGAGGACGGGACGGGCCAGAGACAGGACGGGATGGACCAGAGATGGGACGGGCAAGAGACAGGATTGGACAGGCCAGAGATAGCATCGGTCGGGCCAGAGACAGGACTGACCAGGCCTGAGACAGGATCGGACGGGCCAGAGACAGGATGAGATGGGAAGGTACTGGCCAGATACAGGAAGGGACTGGCCAGATAAGGGACAAGACAGGCCAGATGCGGGACGGGCAAGATACGAGATGGGACGGGCCAGATACAAGACGGGACGAGCCGGAGATAGGACGGGACGGGCCAGAAACAGGACTGGACGAGCTATACATTATGGGACGGGAAATAGACAGGATGGGACGGGCCAGAGACGGTACGGGACGTGCCAGATACAGGACAGGACGAGCCAGAGACCGGACGGGACGGGCCAGAAACAGGACGGGACAAGCTATACATTATGGGACGGGACAGAGACCAGACGGTCCAGATACTGGAAAAGACGGGCCAGAGACAGGACAGGATGGCCCAGATACACTACGGGACAGGCCAGATACAGGACGGTACGGGCCAAATATGGGACGGGCCAGATACAGGACGACATGGGCCAGATATGGGATGAGCCAGATATGGGACAGGAGAGGCTAGATATGGGATGAGCCATGGACAGGATGGGATGGGGCTCATACGAGATGGCCAGATACGGGACGGGCCAGATACTGAATGGGCCTGGCCACATACGGGACGGTCCAGATAGGGACTGGTATGGTCAGATACGGGACAGGACGTGCCACAGATGGGAAGGGACGATGCGGGCCAGATACGGGATGAGATGGGCTAGATAAGGGAAAGCCAGATACGGGACGGGATGGTCAGATACGGGACTAAACGGGTCAGATATGCGACTGGACGGACCAGATACGGGACGGGGCGGGTTAGACATTACAGAACGGGTCATAGACAGGATGGATGGGGCCAGGGACAGGCTGGGACGGGCCAGAGACAGGACCGGACAGGCCAGACACGGGACGGGTCAGATACAGGACTGGGGATACAAAAGGAATGCGTGCACTGTTCCTTTAAGAATCAGGAAGTGCTGCCGCTGCCGCCCTCAAAAAGCAGCCAAGACACATGCACACAGCCCACATAGGAACATAGTGCGCAGCCTGCATTGGTGGGTAAGTCGGCGGTCTTGCATGGTGTGAGATGGGAAGCCATGCCAGCACGCCACCAGGGATGTTACAATTAAGTAGTGTAGGTCAGGTGTACAGAAAATGGAAGTTTTGCAAATAAATATTACAACTATTGTTTAATAGGCAAACATCACATGTAGAGTTTGCATGATATACCTTCCTAGTACTTTATCTAAATTAGAAGCAAATTGTTTGAAGATTACTTCTACCTAAATGGCAGAAAATGCACCTATCTTGGTGATGGATAGGACAGCTTGAGGGGATATGGAGGAGGCTGTTTTTTGATTGGTGTAATTTAAACATTTTGCTAATAATTTATGGAAAGTATCATAGTTTTCTAACTATTGAACTCACCTTAATTTAAAACACACCCCAGGCTAAAGTTCCTTTATGTGTAAATTTGTGGAGGATTTGATAATACTACCTTTAATGGGGTGGGCCAGATACAGGACGGGACAGACAAGATACGTAATTGGCCAGATACAGGACGGGCCAGAGAAAGGACCGGACGGCACACGCCAGAGACATGACGAGACGGGCCAGAGACAGGACGGGACAGGCGAAAGACAGGATGAGACTGGCCGGAGATATTATGGACTGAGGCGTACCAGAGACAGGACGGGACGGGCTAGAGACAGGGCGACAGATACAGGACGGGACGGTCCAGATACAGGACAGTCCAGGGACGGGACGGGCCAGAGCAGGACGAGACTGGTCAGAGACAGGACAGGACCGGTCGGGCCAGAGACAGGAGGGGACGGGCAAGATAGAGGATGGGACGGGTCAAAGAGAGGACGGGACGGGCCAGATACAGGAAGGGACGGGCCAGAAACAGGACGGGACAAGCTATACATTATGGGATGGGCCAGAGACCGGACGGGACGGTCCAGATACAGTACGGGACAGGCCCGATACAGGACGGTACGGGCCAAATATAGAACGGGCCAGATACAGGACAACATGGGCAAGATACAGGACGGGCCAGATATGGGACAGGACAGGCTGGATATGGGATGAGCCATGGACAGGATGGGATGGGCCAGATACGAGATGGCCAGATACGGGACAGGCCAGATACTGAATGGGCCTGGCCACATACGGGACGGGCCAGATAGGGACTGGTTGGGTCAGACACGGGACAGGACGTGCCAGAGTTGGGAAGGGGCAAGGCAGGCCAGATACGGGATGAGATGGGCCAGATAAGGGAAAGCCAGATACGGGACGGGATGGTCAGATACGGCACTAAACGGGTCAGATATGGAACTGGACAGACCAGATACGGGACGGGGCGACTAGATACAGAATGGGACGGTCCAGATACAGGACGGGCCAGGGAAGGGACGGACCAGAGCAGCACTGGACTGGCCAGAGTCAGGACAGGACCGGTCAGGCCAGAGAAAGGACGGGACGGGCCAGATACAGGAAGGGACGGTCCAGATACGGCACGGGCCAGATTCAAGACTTAATGGGCCAGAGACAGGACAGGATAGGACGGGCCAGATACAGGAAGGGACGAGCCAGATACGGGATGGGCTAGATTCAGGACGGGACGGGCCAGATACAGGACTGGACCGAACCGATGCAGGACGGGATGGGCCAGAAACAAGACTGAATGTGCTAGAGACATTACGGGATGGGCCATAGACAGGACGGGTCGGGCCAGAGACAGGATGGGATGGGCCAGATACATGACGGGATGGGCCAGAAACGTGACGAGCCAGATATGGGACGGTATTGGCCAGATATGCGACAGCCCAGATACATGACGGGATGGGCCAGATACAGGACGGTACGGACCCGATACGGGATGGGACGGGCCAGATACGGGACTGGTCAGATGCGGGACGGGCCAGATACTGGACAGGCCAGATACAGGACGGGCCAGATACGGGACAGGCCGGGCCAGGGACAGGACGTGCCAGATACGAGACTGGCCAGATATGGAACGGGTCAGATACTGGACGGGATGGGCCAGATACGGGATGAGACGGGCCAGACCTGGGCCAGAGACAGGAAGGGATGGGCCAGAGACGGGACCGGCAAGAGACAGGATTGGACAGGCCAGAGATAGCACCGGACGGGCCAGAGACAGGGCGGAACAGGCCAGCGACAGGACGAGATGGGAAGGGACTGGCCAGATACAGGAAGGGACAGGCCAGATACGGGACAGGACAGGCCAGATGCGGGACGGGCCAGATACGAGACGGGACGCGCCAGATATAGGACGGGACAAGGCAGAGATAGGATGGGACGGGCCAGAAACAGGATGGGACGAGCTATACATTATGGGACGGGAAATGGATGGGACGGGCCAGATACAGGACAAGACGAGCCAGAGATAGCACGGGACTGGCCAGAAACAGGACGGGACAAGCTATACATTATCGGACGGGCCATAGACAGGACGGGCCAGATTCAGGATGGGACGGGCCAGATACAGGACGGGACCAACCAGATACAGGACGGGATGGGCCAGAGACAGGACGGAATGTGCTAGAGACATTACGGGACAGGCCATAGACAGGACAAATCGGGCCATAGACAGGATGGGACGGGCCAGATACATGACGGGATGGGCCAGAAATGTGACGAGCCGGATATGGGATGGTATGGGCCAGCTATGGTACAGCCCAGATACATGACGGGATGGGCCAGATACTGGACGGGACAGGCCAGATACTGGATGGGCCAGATACGGGACGGGCCAGAGACAGGACCGGACTTGCCAGAGACAGACGGGACGGGACGGGCCAAAGACAGAATGAGACTGGCCGAAGATAGGACGGACCGAGGCGTGCTAGAGATAGGACGGGACCTGCTAGAGACGGGGCGACCAGATACAGGACGGGGCGGTCCAGATACAGGACGGTCCAGGGACGGGACTGGCCAGAGCAGGATGGGACTGGCCTGAGGCAGGACAGGACCGGTCGGGCCAGGGACAGGATCGGTCGAGCCAGAGACAGGACGGGACGGGTAAGAGAGAGGACGGGACGGGCCAGAGACAGGACGGGAAGGGCCAAAGACAGGACGGGACGGACCAGAGATGGGACGGGCAAGAGACAGGATTGGACAGGCCAGAGATAGCATCGGTCGGGCCAGAGACAGGACTGACCAGGCCTGAGACAGGATCGGACGGGCCAGAGACAGGATGAGATGGGAAGGTACTGGCCAGATACAGGAAGGGACTGGCCAGATAAGGGACAAGACAGGCCAGATGCGGGACGGGCCAGATACGAGATGGGACGGGCCAGATACAAGACGGGACGAGCCGGAGATAGGACGGGACGGGCCAGAAACAGGACTGGACGAGCTATACATTATGGGACGGGAAATAGACAGGATGGGACGGGCCAGAGACGGTACGGGACGTGCCAGATACAGGACAGGACGAGCCAGAGACCGGACGGGACGGGCCAGAAACAGGACGGGACAAGCTATACATTATGGGACGGGACAGAGACCAGACGGTCCAGATACAGGAAAAGACGGGCCAGAGACAGGACAGGATGGCCCAGATACACTACGGGACAGGCCAGATACAGGACGGTACGGGCCAAATATGGGACGGGCCAGATACAGGACAACATGGGCCAGATACGGGACGAGCCAGATATGGGACAGGAGAGGCTAGATATGGGATGAGCCATGGACAGGATGGGATGGGGCTGATACGAGATGGCCAGATACGGGACTGGCCAGATACTGAATGGGCCTGGCCACATACGGGACGGGCCAGATAGGGACTGGTATGGTCAGATACGGGACAGGACGTGCCACAGATGGGAAGGGACGATGCGGGCCAGATACGGGATGAGATGGGCTAGATAAGGGAAAGCCAGATACGGGACGGGATGGTCAGATACGGGACTAAACGGGTCAGATATGCGACTGGACGGACCAGATACGGGACGGGGCGGGTTAGACATTACAGAACGGGTCATAGACAGGATGGATGGGGCCAGGGACAGGCTGGGACGGGCCAGAGACAGGACCGGACAGGCCAGACACGGGACGGGTCAGATACAGGACTGGGGATACAAAAGGAATGCGTGCACTGTTCCTTTAAGAATCAGGAAGTGCTGCCGCTGCCGCCCTCAAAAAGCAGCCAAGACACATGCACACAGCCCACATAGGAACATAGTGCGCAGCCTGCATTGGTGGGTAAGTCGGCGGTCTTGCATGGTGTGAGATGGGAAGCCATGCCAGCACGCCACCAGGGATGTTACAATTAAGTAGTGTAGGTCAGGTGTACAGAAAATGGAAGTTTTGCAAATAAATATTACAACTATTGTTTAATAGGCAAACATCACATGTAGAGTTTGCATGATATACCTTCTTAGTACTTTATCTAAATTAGAAGCAAATTGTTTGAAGATTACTTCTACCTAAATGGCAGAAAATGCACCTATCTTGGTGATGGATAGGACAGCTTGAGGGGATATGGAGGAGGCTGTTTTTTGATAGGTGTCATTTAAACATTTTGCTAATAATTTATGGAAAGTATCATATTTTTCTAACTATTGAACTCACCTTAATTTAAAACACACCCCAGGCTAAAGTTCCTTTGTGTGTAAATTTGTGGAGGATTTGATAATACTACTTTTAATGGGGTGGGCCAGATACAGGACGGGACAGACAAGATACGGAATGGGCCAGATACAGGACGGGCCAGAGACAGGACCGGACGGCACACGCCAGAGACATGACGAGACGGGCCAGAGACAGGACGGGACAGGCGAAAGACAGGATGAGACTGGCCGGAGATATTATGGACTGAGGCGTACCAGAGACAGGACGGGACGGGCTAGAGACGGGGCGACAGATACAGGACGGGACGGTCCAGATACAGGACAGTCCAGGGACGGGACGGGCCAGAGCAGGACGAGACTGGTCAGAGACAGGACAGGACCGGTCGGGCCAGAGACAGGAGGGGGCGGGCAAGATAGAGGACGGGACGGGTCAAAGAGAGGACGGGCCAGATACAGGAAGGGACGGGCCAGAAACAGGACGAGACAAGCTATACATTATGGGATGGGCCAGAGACCGGACGGGACGGTCCAGATACAGTACGGGACAGTCCCGATACAGGACGGCACAGGCCAAATATAGGACGGGCCAGATACAGGACAACATGGGCAAGATACAGGACGGGCCAGATATGGGACAGGACAGGCTGGATATGGGATGAGCCATGGACAGGATGGGATGGGCCAGATACGAGATGGCCAGATACGGGACAGGCCAGATACTGAATGGGCCTGGCCACATACGGGACGGGCCAGATAGGGACTGGTTGGGTCAGACACGGGACAGGACGTGCCAGAGTTGGGAAGGGGCAAGGCAGGCCAGATACGGGATGAGATGGGCCAGATAAGGGAAAGCCAGATACGGGACGGGATGGTCAGATACGGCACTAAACGGGTCGGATATGGAACTGGACAGACCAGATACGGGACGGGGCGACTAGATACAGAATGGGACGGTCCAGATACAGGACGGGCCAGGGAAGGGACGGACCAGAGCAGCACTGGACTGGCCAGAGTCAGGACAGGACCGGTCAGGCCAGAGAAAGGACGGGACGGGCCAGATACAGGAAGGGACGGTCCAGATACGGCACGGGCCAGATTCAAGACTTAATGGGCCAGAGACAGGACAGGATAGGACGGGCCAGATACAGGAAGGGACGAGCCAGATACGGGATGGGCTAGATTCAGGACGGGACGGGCCAGATACAGGACTGGACCGAACCGATGCAGGACGGGATGGGCCAGAAACAAGACTGAATGTGCTAGAGACATTACGGGATGGGCCATAGACAGGACGGGTCGGGCCAGAGACAGGATGGGATAGGCCAGATACATGACAGGATGGGCCAGAAACGTGACGAGCCAGATATGGGACGGTATTGGCCAGATATGCGACAGCCCAGATACATGACGGGATGGGCCAGATACAGGACGGTACGGACCCGATACGGGATGGGACGGGCCAGATACGGGACTGGTCAGATGCGGGACGGGCCAGATACTGGACAGGCCAGATACAGGACGGGCCAGATACGGGACAGGCCGGGCCAGGGACAGGACGTGCCAGATACGAGACTGGCCAGATATGGAACGGGTCAGATACTGGACGGGATGGGCCAGATACGGGATGAGACGGCCCAGACCTGGGCCAGAGACAGGAAGGGATGGGCCAGAGACGGGACCGGCAAGAGACAGGATTGGACAGGCCAGAGATAGCACCGGACGGGCCAGAGACAGGACGGAACAGGCCAGCGACAGGACGAGATGGGAAGGGACTGGCCAGATACAGGAAGGGACAGGCCAGATACGGGACAGGACAGGCCAGATGCGGGACGGGCCAGATACGAGACGGGACGCGCCAGATATAGGACGGGACAAGGCAGAGATAGGATGGGACGGGCCAGAAACAGGATGGGACGAGCTATACATTATGGGACGGGAAATGGATGGGACGGGCCAGATACAGGACAAGACGAGCCAGAGATAGCACGGGACTGGCCAGAAACAGGACGGGACAAGCTATACATTATCGGACGGGCCATAGACAGGACGGGCCAGATTCAGGATGGGACGGGCCAGATACAGGACGGGACCAACCAGATACAGGACGGGATGGGCCAGAGACAGGACGGAATGTGCTAGAGACATTACGGGACAGGCCATAGACAGGACAAATCGGGCCATAGACAGGATGGGACGGGCCAGATACATGACGGGATGGGCCAGAAATGTGACGAGCCGGATATGGGATGGTATGGGCCAGCTATGGGACAGCCCAGATACATGACGGGACAGGCCAGATACTGGATGGGCCAGATACGGGACGGGCCAGAGACAGGACCGGACTTGCCAGAGACAGACGGGACGGGACGGGCCAAAGACAGGATGAGACTGGCCGAAGATAGGACGGACCGAGGCGTGCTAGAGATAGGACGGGACCTGCTAGAGACGGGGCGACCAGATACAGGACGGGGCGGTCCAGATACAGGACGGTCCAGGGACGGGACTGGCCAGAGCAGGATGGGACTGGCCTGAGGCAGGACAGGACCGGTCGGGCCAGGGACAGGATCGGTCGAGCCAGAGACAGGACGGGACGGGCAAGAGAGAGGACGGGACGGGCCAGAGACAGGACGGGAAGGGCCAAAGACAGGACGGGACGGACCAGAGATGGGACGGGCAAGAGACAGGATTGGACAGGCCAGAGATAGCATCGGTCGGGCCAGAGACAGGACTGACCAGGCCTGAGACAGGATCGGACGGGCCAGAGACAGGATGAGATGGGAAGGTACTGGCCAGATACAGGAAGGGACTGGCCAGATAAGGGACAAGACAGGCCAGATGCGGGACGGGCCAGATACGAGATGGGACGGGCCAGATACAAGACGGGACGAGCCGGAGATAGGACGGGACGGGCCAGAAACAGGACTGGACGAGCTATACATTATGGGACGGGAAATAGACAGGATGGGACGTGCCAGATACAGGACAGGACGAGCCAGAGACCGGACGGGACGGGCCAGAAACAGGACGGGACAAGCTATACATTATGGGACGGGACAGAGACCAGACGGTCCAGATACAGGAAAAGACGGGCCAGAGACAGGACAGGATGGCCCAGATACACTACGGGACAGGCCAGATACAGGACGGTACGGGCCAAATATGGGACGGGCCAGATACAGGACGACATGGGCCAGATACGGGACGAGCCAGATATGGGACAGGAGAGGCTAGATATGGGATGAGCCATGGACAGGATGGGATGGGGCTGATACGAGATGGCCAGATACGGGACTGGCCAGATACTGAATGGGCCTGGCCACATACGGGACGGGCCAGATAGGGACTGGTATGGTCAGATACGGGACAGGACGTGCCACAGATGGGAAGGGACGATGCGGGCCAGATACGGGATGAGATGGGCTAGATAAGGGAAAGCCAGATACGGGACGGGATGGTCAGATACGGGACTAAACGGGTCAGATATGCGACTGGACGGACCAGATACGGGACGGGGCGGGTTAGACATTACAGAACGGGTCATAGACAGGATGGATGGGGCCAGGGACAGGCTGGGACGGGCCAGAGACAGGACCGGACAGGCCAGACACGGGACGGGTCAGATACAGGACTGGGGATACAAAAGGAATGCGTGCACTGTTCCTTTAAGAATCAGGAAGTGCTGCCGCTGCCGCCCTCAAAAAGCAGCCAAGACACATGCACACAGCCCACATAGGAACATAGTGCGCAGCCTGCATTGGTGGGTAAGTCGGCGGTCTTGCATGGTGTGAGATGGGAAGCCATGCCAGCACGCCACCAGGGATGTTACAATTAAGTAGTGTAGGTCAGGTGTACAGAAAATGGAAGTTTTGCAAATAAATATTACAACTATTGTTTAATAGGCAAACGTCACATGTAGAGTTTGCATGATATACCTTCTTAGTACTTTATCTAAATTAGAAGCAAATTGTTTGAAGATTACTTCTACCTAAATGGCAGAAAATGCACCTATCTTGGTGATGGATAGGACAGCTTGAGGGGATATGGAGGAGGCTGTTTTTTGATAGGTGTCATTTAAACATTTTGCTAATAATTTATGGAAAGTATCATATTTTTCTAACTATTGAACTCACCTTAATTTAAAACACACCCCAGGCTAAAGTTCCTTTGTGTGTAAATTTGTGGAGGATTTGATAATACTACTTTTAATGGGGTGGGCCAGATACAGGACGGGACAGACAAGATACGGAATGGGCCAGATACAGGACGGGCCAGAGACAGGACCGGACGGCACACGCCAGAGACATGACGAGACGGGCCAGAGACAGGACGGGACAGGCGAAAGACAGGATGAGACTGGCCGGAGATATTATGGACTGAGGCGTACCAGAGACAGGACGGGACGGGCTAGAGACGGGGCGACAGATACAGGACGGGACGGTCCAGATACAGGACAGTCCAGGGACGGGACGGGCCAGAGCAGGACGAGACTGGTCAGAGACAGGACAGGACCGGTCGGGCCAGAGACAGGAGGGGGCGGGCAAGATAGAGGACGGGACGGGTCAAAGAGAGGACGGGCCAGATACAGGAAGGGACGGGCCAGAAACAGGACGAGACAAGCTATACATTATGGGATGGGCCAGAGACCGGACGGGACGGTCCAGATACAGTACGGGACAGTCCCGATACAGGACGGCACAGGCCAAATATAGGACGGGCCAGATACAGGACAACATGGGCAAGATACAGGACGGGCCAGATATGGGACAGGACAGGCTGGATATGGGATGAGCCATGGACAGGATGGGATGGGCCAGATACGAGATGGCCAGATACGGGACAGGCCAGATACTGAATGGGCCTGGCCACATACGGGACGGGCCAGATAGGGACTGGTTGGGTCAGACACGGGACAGGACGTGCCAGAGTTGGGAAGGGGCAAGGCAGGCCAGATACGGGATGAGATGGGCCAGATAAGGGAAAGCCAGATACGGGACGGGATGGTCAGATACGGCACTAAACAGGTCAGATATGGGACTGGACAGACCAGATACGGGACGGGGCGACTAGATACAGAATGGGACGGTCCAGATACAGGACGGGCCAGGGAAGGGACGGACCAGAGCAGCACTGGACTGGCCAGAGTCAGGACAGGACCGGTCAGGCCAGAGAAAGGACGGCACGGGCCAGATACAGGAAGGGACGGGACAGATACGGCACGGGCCAGATTCAAGACGGAATGGGCCAGAGACAGGACAGGATAGGACATGCCAGATACAGGAAGGGACGAGCCAGATACGGGATGGGCTAGATTCAGGACTGGACCGAACCGATGCAGGACGGGATGGGCCAGAGACAAGACGGAATGTGCTAGAGACATTACGGGATGGGCCATAGACAGGACGGGTCGGGCCAGAGACAGGATGGGATGGGCCAGATACATGACGGGATGGGCCAGAAACATGACGAGCCAGATATGGGACGGTATTGGCCAGATATGCGACAGCCCAGATACATGACAGGATGGGCCAGATACAGGACGGTACGGACCAGATACGGGATGGGACGGGCCAGATACGGGACGGGTCAGATACGGGACGGGCCAGATACTGGACAGGCCAGATACAGGACGGGCCAGATACGGGACAGGCCGGGCCAGGGACAGGACGTGCCAGATACGAGACTGGCCAGATATGGAACGGGTCAGATACTGGACGGGATGGGCCAGATACGGGATGAGACGGGCCAGACCTGGGCCAGAGACAGGAAGGGATGGGCCAGAGACGGGACCGGCAAGAGACAGGATTGGACAGGCCAGAGATAGCACCGGACGGGCCAGAGACAGGACGGAACAGGCCAGCGACAGGACGAGATGGGAAGGGACTGGCCAGATACAGGAAGGGACAGGCCAGATACGGGACAGGACAGGCCAGATGCGGGACGGGCCAGATACGAGACGGGACGCGCCAGATATAGGACGGGACAAGGCAGAGATAGGATGGGATGGGCCAGAAACAGGACGGGACGAGCTATACATTATGGGACGGGAAATGGACGGGACGGGCCAGATACAGGACAAGACGAGCCAGAGATAGTACGGGACTGGCCAGAAACAGGACGGGACAAGCTATACATTATCGGACGGGCCATAGACAGGACGGGCCAAATTCAGGATGGGACGGGCCAGATACAGGGCGGGACCGACCAGATACAGGACGGGATGGGCCAGAGACAGGACGGAATGTGCTAGAGACATTACGGGACAGGCCATAGACAGGACAAATCGGGCCATAGACAGGATGGGACGGGCCAGATACATGACGGGATGGGCCAGAAACGTGACGAGCCAGATATGGGATGGTATGGGCCAGCTATGGGACAGCCCAGATACATGACGGGACGGGCCAGATACAGGACGGGACAGGCCAGATACTGGATGGGCCAGATACGGGACGGGCCAGAGACAGACGGGACGGGATGGGCCAAAGACAGAATGAGACTGGCCGAAGATAGGACGGACCGAGGCGTGCCAGAGACAGGACGGGACCTGCTAGAGACGGGGCGACCAGATACAGGACGGGGCGGTCCAGATACAGGACGGTCCAGGGACGGGACTGGCCAGAGTAGGATGGGACTGGCCTGAGGCAGGACAGTACCGGTCTGGCCAGAGACAGGACGGGACGGGCAAGAGAGAGGACGGGACGGGCCAAAGAGAGGACGGGACGGGCCAGAGATAGGACGGGAAGGGCCAAAGACAGAACGGGACGGACCAGAGATGGGACGGGCAAGAGACAGGATTGGACAGGCCAGAGATAGCACCGGTCGGGCCAGAGACAGGCTGGGACAGGCCAGAGACAGGACGGGACGGGCCAGAGACGGGACGGGCCAGAGACGGGATGGGTCAGATACAGGACTGGGGACACATTAGGAATGCGTGCACTGTTCCTTTAAGAATCAGGAAGTGCTGCCGCTGCCGCCCTCAACAAGCAGCCAAGACACATGTACACAGCCAGCATAGGAACATAGTGTTCAGCCTGCATTGGTGGGTAAGTCGACGGTCTTGCATGGTGTGAGATTGGAAGCCATGCCAGCTTGCCGCCAGTGATGTTACAATTAAGTAGTGTAGGTCAGGTGTAGAGAAAATGGAAGTTTTGCAAATAAATATTACAACTATTATTTAATAGGCAAACGTCACATGTAGAGTTTGCATGATATACCTTCCTAGTACTTTATCTAAATTAGAGGCAAATTGAAGATTACTTCTGCCTAAATGGCAGAAAATGCACCTATCTTGGTGATGGATAGGACAGCTTGAGGGGATATGGAGGAGGCTGTTTTTTGATAGGTGTCATTTAAACATTTTGCTAATAATTTATGGAAAGTATCATATTATTCTAACTATTGAACTCACCTTAATTTAAAACACACCCCAGGTTAAATTTCCTGGAGTTGTAAATTTGTGGAGGATTTGATAATACTACCTTTAGTGGGATGGGCCAGATACAGGACGTGACAGGCCAGATACGTGACGGAATGGGCCAGATACAGGACAGGCCAAAGATAGGACCGGACGGGCCGTGCCTGAAAAAGGACGGGACGGGCCAGAGACGGGGCGACCAGATACAGGATGAGACTGGCCGAAGATAGGACGGAGCGAGGCATGCCAGAGACAAGACGGGACGTGCTAGAGACGGGGCGACCAGATACAGGACCGTCCAGGGCCTGGACTGGCCAGAGCAGGATGGGACTGGCCTGAGGCAGGACAGGATCGGTCGAGCCAGAGACAGGACGGGACGGGCAAGAGAGAGGACGGGACGGGCCAGAGACAGGACGGGAAGGGCCAAAGACAGGACGGGACGGACCAGAGATGGGACGGGCAATAGACACGATTGGACAGGCCAGAGATAGCATCGGTCGGGCCAGAGACAGGACTGACCAGGCCTGAGACAGGATCGGACGGACCAGAGACAGGATGAGATGGGAAGGTACTGGCCAGATACAGGAAGGGACTGGCCAGATAAGGGACAAGACAGGCCAGATGCGGGACGGGCCAGATACGAGATGGGACAGGCCAGATACAAGACGGGACGAGCCGGAGATAGGACGGGACGGGCCAGAAACAGGACTGGACGAGCTATACATTATGGGACGGGAAATAGACAGGATGGGACGGGCCAGAGACGGTACGGGACGTGCCAGATACAGGACAGGACGAGCCAGAGACCGGACGGGACGGGCCAGAAACAGGACGGGACAAGCTATACATTATGGGACGGGACAGAGACCAGACGGTCCAGATACAGGAAAAGACGGGCCAGAGACAGGACAGGATGGCCCAGATACACTACGGGACAGGCCAGATACAGGACGGTACGGGCCAAATATGGAACGGGCCAGATACAGGACGACATGGGCCAGATACGGGACGAGCCAGATATGGGACAGGAGAGGCTAGATATGGGATGAGCCATGGACAGGATGGGATGGGGCTGATACGAGATGGCCAGATACGGGACGGGCCAGATACTGAAAGGGCCTGGCCACATACGGGACGGGCCAGAGAGGGACTGGTATGGTCAGATACGGGACAGGACGTGCCACAGATGGGAAGGGACGATGCGGGCCAGATACGGGATGAGATGGGCTAGATAAGGGAAAGCCAGATACGGGACGGGATGGTCAGATACGGGACTAAACGGGTCAGATATGCGACTGGACGGACCAGATACAGGACGGGGCGGGTTAGACATTACATAACGGGTCATAGACAGGATGGATGGGGCCAGGGACAGGCCTGGACGGGCCAGTGACAGGACCTCACAGGCCAGACACGGGACGAGTCAGATACAGGACTGGGGATACAAAAGGAATGCGTGCACTGTTCCTTTAAGAATCAGGAAGTGCTGCCGCTGCCGCCCTCAAAAAGCAGCCAAGACACATGCACACAGCCCACATAGGAACATAGTGCGCAGCCTGCATTGGTGGGTAAGTCGGCGGTCTTGCATGGTGTGAGATGGGAAGCCATGCCAGCACGCCACCAGGGATGTTACAATTAAGTAGTGTAGGTCAGGTGTACAGAAAATGGAAGTTTTGCAAATAAATATTACAACTATTGTTTAATAGGCAAACATCACATGTAGAGTTTGCATGATATACCTTCCTAGTACTTTATCTAAATTAGAAGCAAATTGTTTGAAGATTACTTCTACCTAAATGGCAGAAAATGCACCTATCTTGGTGATGGATAGGACAGCTTGAGGGGATATGGAGGAGGCTGTTTTTTGATAGGTGTCATTTAAACATTTTGCTAATAATTTATGGAAAGTATCATATTTTTCTAACTATTGAACTCACCTTAATTTAAAACACAACCCAGGCTAAAGTTCCTTTATGTGTAAATTTGTGGAGGATTTGATAATACTACCTTTAATGGGGTGGGCCAGATACAGGACGGGACAGACAAGATACGGAATGGGCCAGATACAGGACAGGCCAGAGACAGGACCGGACGGCACACGCCAGAGACATGACGAGACGGGCCAGAGACAGGACGGGACAGGCGAAAGACAGGATGAGACTGGCCGGAGATATTATGGACTGAGGCGTACCAGAGACAGGACGGGACGAGCTAGAGACGGGGCGACAGATACAGGACGGGACGGTCCATATACAGTACAGTCCAGGGACGGG
The DNA here is from genome assembly GCF_046119375.1 of Phyllobates terribilis. Lineage (NCBI taxonomy): Eukaryota > Metazoa > Chordata > Amphibia > Anura > Dendrobatidae > Phyllobates > Phyllobates terribilis. Next base: position 293,923 of record NW_027364090.1, on the reverse strand, counting down.
ACGGGCCAGAGCAGGACGAGACTGGTCAGAGACAGGACAGGACCAGTCGGGCCAGAGACAGGAGGGGACGGGCAAGATAGAGGACGGGATGGGTCAAAGAGAGGACGGGACAGGCCAGATACAGGAAGGGACGGGCCAGAAACAGGACGGGACAAGCTATACATTATGGGATGGGCCAGAGACCGGACGGGACTGTCCAGATACAGTACGGGACAGGCCCGATACAGGACGGTACGGGCCAAATATAGGACGGGCCAGATACAGGACAACATGGGCAAGATACAGGACGGGCCAGATATGGGACAGGACAGGCTGGATATGGGATGAGCCATGGACAGGATGGGATGGGCCAGATACGAGATGGCCAGATACGGGACAGGCCAGATACTGAATGGGCCTGGCCACATACGGGACGGGCCAGATAGGGACTGGTTGGGTCAGACTCGGGACAGGACGTGCCAGAGTTGGGAAGGGGCAAGGCAGGCCAGATACGGGATGAGATGGGCCAGATAAGGGAAAGCCAGATACGGGACGGGATGGTCAGATACGGCACTAAACGGGTCAGATATGGGACTGGACAGACCAGATACGGGACGGGGCGACTAGATACAGAATGGGACGGTCCAGATACAGGACGGGCCAGGGAAGGGACGGACCAGAGCAGCACTGGACTGGCCAGAGTCAGGACAGGACCGGTCAGGCCAGAGAAAGGACGGGACGGGCCAGATACAGGAAGGGACGGGCCAGATACGGCACGGGCCAGATTCAAGACGGAATGGGCCAGAGACAGGACAGGATAGGACGGGCCAGATACAGGAAGGGACGAGCCAGATACGGGATGGGCTAGATTCAGGACGGGACGGGCCAGATACAGGACTGGACCGAACCGATGCAGGACGGGATGGGCCAGAGACAAGACGGATTGTGCTAGAGACATTACGGGATGGGCCATAGACAGGACGGGTCGGGCCAGAGACAGGATGGGATGGGCCAGATACATGACGGGATGGGCCAGAAACGTGACGAGCCAGATATGGGACGGTATTGGCCAGATATGCGACAGCCCAGATACATGACGGGATGGGCCAGATACAGGACGGTACGGACCAGATACGGGATGGGACGGGCCAGATACGGGACGGGTCAGATGCGGGACGGGCCAGATACTGGACAGGCCAGATACAGGACGGGCCAGATACGGGACAGGCCGGGCCAGGTACAGGACGTGCCAGATACGAGACTGGCCAGATATGGAACGGGTCAGATACTGGACGGGATGGGCCAGATACGGGATGAGACGGGCCAGACCTGGGCCAGAGACAGGAAGGGATGGGCCAGAGACGGGACCGGCAAGAGACAGGATTGGACAGGCCAGAGATAGCACCGGACGGGCCAGAGACAGGACGGAACAGGCCAGCGACAGGACGAGATGGGAAGGGACTGGCCAGATACAGGAAGGGACAGGCCAGATACGGGACAGGACAGGCCAGATGCGGGACGGGCCAGATACGAGACGGGACGCGCCAGATATAGGACGGGACAAGGCAGAGATAGGATGGGACGGGCCAGAAACAGGACGGGACGAGCTATACATTATGGGACGGGAAATGGACGGGACGGGCCAGATACAGGACAAGACGAGCCAGAGATAGTACGGGACTGGCCAGAAACAGGACGGGACAAGCTATACATTATCGGACGGGCCATAGACAGGACGGGCCAGATTCAGGATGGGACGGGCCAGATACAGGACGAGACCGACCAGATACAGGACGGGATGGGCCAGAGACAAGACGAAATGTGCTAGAGACATTACGGGACAGGCCATAGACAGGACAAATCGGGCCATAGACAGGATGGGACGGGCCAGATACATGACGGGATGGGCCAGAAACGTGACGAGCCAGATATGGGATGGTATGGGCCAGCTATGGGACAGCCCAGATACATGACGGGACGGGCCAGATACAGGACGGGACAGGCCAGATACTGGATGGGCCAGATACGGGACGGGCCAGAGACAGGACCGGACTTGCCAGAGACAGACGGGACGGGACGGGCCAAAGACAGGATGAGACTGGCCGAAGATAGGACGGACCGAGGCGTGCCAGAGACAGGACGGGACCTGCTAGAGACGGGGCGACCAGATACAGGACGGGGCGGTCCAGATACAGGACGGTCCAGGGACGGGACTGGCCAGAGCAGGATGGGACTGGCCTGAGGCAGGACAGGACCGGTCGGGCCAGAGACAGGACGGGACGGGCAAGAGAGAGGACGGGACGGGCCAAAGAGAGGACGGGACGGGCCAGAGATAGGACGGGAAGGGCCAAAGACAGGACGGGACGGACCAGAGATGGGACGGGCAAGAGACAGGATTGGACAGGCCAGAGATAGCACCGGTCGGGACTGGCCAGAGCAGGATGGGACTTGCCTGAGGCAGGACAGGACCAGTCGGGCCAGAGACAGGACGGGACGGGCAAGAGAGAGGACGGGACGGGCCAAAGAGAGGATGGGACGGGCCAGAGATAGGCTGGGACAGGCCAGAGACAGGACGGGACGGGCCAGAGACGGGACGGGCCAGAGACGGGATGGGTCAGATACAGGACTGGGGACACATTAGGAATGCGTGCACTGTTCCTTTAAGAATCAGGAAGTGCTGCCGCTGCCGCCCTCAACAAGCAGCCAAGACACATGTACACAGCCAGCATAGGAACATAGTGTTCAGCCTACATTGGTGGGTAAGTCGACGGTCTTGCATGGTGTGAGATTGGAAGCCATGCCAGCTTGCCGCCAGTGATGTTACAATTAAGTAGTGTAGGTCTGGTGTAGAGAAAATGGAAGTTTTGCAAATAAATATTACAACTATTATTTAATAGGCAAACATCACATGTAAAGTTTGCATGATATACCTTCCTAGTACTTTATCTAAATTAGAGGCAAATTGAAGATTACTTCTGCCTAAATGGCAGAAAATGCACCTATCTTGGTGATGGATAGGACAGCTTGAGGGGATATGGAGGAGGCTGTTTTTTGATAGGTGTCATTTAAACATTTTGCTCATAATTTATGGAAAGTATCATATTATTCTAACTATTGAACTCACCTTAATTTAAAACACACCCCAGGTTAAATTTCCTGGAGTTGTAAATTTGTGGATGATTTGATAATACTACCTTTAGTGGGATGGGCCAGATACAGGACGAGACAGGCCAGATACGTGACGGAATGGGCCAGATACAGGACAGGCCAAAGATAGGACCGGACGGGCCGTGCCTGAAAAAGGACGGGACGGGCCAGAGACGGGGCGACCAGATACAGGATGAGACTGGCCGAAGATAGGACGGAGCGAGGCATGCCAGAGACAGGACGGGACGTGCTAGAGACTGGGCGACCAGATACAGGACGGGGCGGTCCAGATACAGGACCGTCCAAGGACGGGACTGGCCAGAGCAGGATGGGACTGGCCTGAGGCAGGACAGGATCGGTCGAGCCAGAGACAGGACGGGACGGGCAAGAGAGAGGACGGGACGGGCCAAAGAGAGGACGAGACGGGCCAGAGACAGGACGGTAAGGGCCAAAGACAGGACGGGACGGACCAGAGATGGGACGGGCAAGAGACAGGATCGGACGGGCCAGAGACAGGATGAGATGGGAAGGTACTGGCCAGATACAGGAAGGGACTGGCCAGATAAGGGACAAGACAGGCCAGATGCGGGACGGGCCAGATACGAGATGGGACGGGCCAGATACAAGACGGGACGAGCCGGAGATAGGACGGGACGGGCCAGAAACAGGACTGGACGAGCTATACATTATGGGACGGGAAATAGACAGGATGGGACGGGCCAGAGACGGTACGGGACGTGCCAGATACAGGACAGGACGAGCCAGAGACCGGACCGGACGGGCCAGAAACAGGACGGGACAAGCTATACATTATGGGACGGGACAGAGACCAGATGGTCCAGATACAGGAAAAGACGGGCCAGAGACAGGACAGGATGGCCCAGATACACTACGGGACAGGCCAGATACAGGACGGTACGGGCCAAATATGGGACGGGCCAGATACAGGATGACATGGGCCAGATACAGGACGAGCCAGATATGGGACAGGAGAGGCTAGATATGGGATGAGCCATGGACAGGATGGGATGGGGCTGATACGAGATGGCCAGATACGGGACGGGACAGATACTGAATGGGCCTGGTCACATACGGGACGGGCCAGATAGGGACTGGTATGGTCAGATACGGGATAGGACGTGCCACAGATGGGAAGGGACGATGCGGGCCAGATACGGGATGAGATGGGCTAGATAAGGGAAAGCCAGATACGGGACGGGATGGTCAGATACGGGACTAAACGGGTCAGATATGCGACTGGACGGACCAGATACGGGACGGGGCGGGTTAGACATTACAGAACGGGTCATAGACAGGATGGGTAGGGCCAGGGACAGGCTGGGACGGGCCAGAGACAGGACCAGACAGGCCAGACACGGGACGGGTCAGATACAGGACTGGGGATACAAAAGGAATGCGTGCACTGTTCCTATAAGAATCAGGAAGTGCTGCTGCTACCGCCCTCAGAAAGCAGCCAAGACACATGCACACAGCCCGCATAGGAACATAGTGCGCAGCCTGCATTGGATGGCTAAGTCGGCGGTCTTGCATGGTGTGAGATGGGAAGCCATGCCAGCACGCCGCCATGGATGTTACAATTAAGTAGTGTAGGTCAGGCGTAGAGAAAATGGAAGTTTTTCAAATAAATATTACAACTATTGTTTAATAGGCAAACATCACATGTAGAAGTTTGTATGATATACCTTCCTAGTACTTTATCTAAATTAGAAGCAAATTGTTTGAAGATTACTTCTACCTAAATGGCAGAAAATGCACCTATCTTGGTGATGGATAGGACAGCTTGAGGGGATATGGAGGAGGCTGTTTTTTGATAGGTGTCATTTAAACATTTTGCTAATAATTTATGGAAAGTATCATATTTTTCTAACTATTAAACTCACCTTAATTTAAAACACACCCCAGGTTAAATTTCCTGGAGGTGTAAATTTGTGGAGGATTTGATAATACTACCTTTAATGAGATGGGCCAGATACAGGACGGGATGGGTCTGATACGGGACGGGCCAGATTCAGGACGGGCCGGGCCAGATACAGGACGGGACCGACCGACCAGATACAGGATGGGATGGGCCAGAAACAGGACGGAATGTGCTAGAGACATTAAGGGACAGGCCATAGACAGGACGGTTCGGGCCAGAGACAGGATGGGACGGGTCAGATACATGACGGGAAGGGCTAGAAACGTGACGAGCCAGATATGGGACGGTATGGGCCAGATATGGGACAGCCCAGATACATGACGGGACAGGCCAGATTTAGGACGGTACGGACCAGATACGGGACGGGACGGGCCAGATACGGGACGGGTCAGATGCGGGATGGGCCAGATACGGGACAGGCCAGATACAGGACGGGCTAGATACGGGACAGGCCGGGCAGGGACAGGACGTGCCAGATACGGGACTGGCCAGATATGGAACGGGCCAGATACTGGACGGGATGGGCCAGATGCAGGGCGGACCAAATACGGGACGAGACGGGCCAGAACTGGGCCAAACACAGGAAGGGATGGCCCAGAGACGGGACGGGACGGGCCAAAGACTGGACGGGACGGGCCAGAGAAGGGACGGGCAAGAGACTGGATTGGACAGGCCAGAGATAGCGACGGACCGGCCAGAGACAGGACGGGACAGGCCAGAGACAGGATGACATGGGAAGGGACTGGCCAGATACAGGAAGGGACAGTCCAGATACGCGACAGGACATGCCAGATGCGGAACGGGCCAGATACGAGACGGGACGGGCCAGATATATGACGGGACGACGCAGAGATAGGATGGGACGGGCCAGAAATAGGACGGGGCGAGCTATACATTATGGGACGGGAAATAGACAGGACGGGACGGACCAGAGAGGGTACGTGACGGGCCAGATACAGGACAGGACGAGCCAGAGAAAGTACGGGATGGGCCAGAAACAGTTCGGGACAAGCTATACATTATGGGACGGGCCATAGACAGGACTGGACGGGCCAGAGACAAGACGGAACGGGACAGATACAGGAAAAGACGGGCCAAAGACAGGACGGGATGGCCCAGATATAGTACGGGACAGGCCACATACAGGACGGTACAGGCCAAATAGTGTGCAGCCTGCTTTGGTGGGTATGTCGGCGGTCTTGCATGGTGTGAGATGGGAAGCCATGCCAGCACGCCGCCATAGATGTTACAATTAAGTAGTGTAGGTCAGGCGTAGAGAAAATGGAAGTTTTTCAAATAAATATTACAACTATTGTTTAATAGGCAAACATCACATGTAGAGTTTGTGTGATATACCTTCCTAGTACTTTATCTAAATTAGAAGCAAATTGAAGATTACTTCTACCTAAATGGCAGAAAATGCACCTATCTTGGTGATGGATAGGACAGCTTGAGGGGATATGGAGGAGGTTGTTTTTTTGATAGGTGTCATTTAAACATTTTGCTAATAATTTATGGAAAGTATCATATTTTTCTAACTATTGAACTCACCTTAATTTATAACACACCCCAGATTAAAGTTCCTTTATGTGTAAATTTGTGGAGGATTTGATAATACTACCTTTAATGGGATGGGCCAGATACAGGACGGGACGGGCCAGATACGGAATGGGCCAGATACAGGACGGGCCAGAGACAGGACCGGACGGATCACGCCAGAGACATGACGAGACGGACCAGAGACAGGACTGGACAGGCCAAAGACAGGATGAGACTGGCTGGAGATAGGACGGACCGAGGCGTACCAGAGACAGGACGGGACGGGCTAGAGACGGGGCGACAGATAGTGGACGGGACGGTCCAGATACAGGACAGTCCAGGGACAGGACGGGCCAGAGCAGGACGGGACTGGTCAGAGGCAGGACAGGACCGATCAGGCCAGAGACAGGACGGGACGGGCAAGAGAGAGGACGGGACGGGCAAGAGAGAGGACGGGACGGGCCAAAGAGAGGACGGGATGGACAAGAGATGGGATGGGCAAGAGACAGGATTGGACAGGCCAGAGATAGCACCGAACGGGCCAGAGACATGACGGGACAGGCCAGAGACAGGACGGGACGGGCCAGAGACAGGACGAGATGGGAAGGGACAGGCCAGATATGGGACAGGACAGGCCAGATGCGGGACGGGCCAGATACGAGATGGGACGGGCCAGATACAGGACGGGACGAGCCAGAGATAGGACGGGACGGGCCAGAAACAGGACTTCATGAGCTATACATTATGGGACGGGAAATAGACAGGATGGGACGGGCCAGAGACGGTACAGGATGTGCCAGATACAGGACAGGACTAGCCAGTGACAGGACGGGACGGGCCAGAAACAGGACGGGACAAGCTATACATTATGGGACCGTCCAGAGACCGGACGGGACGGTCCAGATACAGGATAAGACGGGCCAGAGACAGGACAGGATGGCCCAGATACAGTACGGGACAGGCCACATACAGGACGGTCCGGGCCAAAAATGAGACGGGCCAGATACAGGACGACATGGGCCAGATACGGGACGGGCCAGATATGGGACAGGACAGGCTAGATATGGGATGAACCATGGACAGGATGGAATGGGCCAGATACGAGATGGCCAGATACGGGACGGGCCACATACTGAATGGGCATGGACACATACGGGACGGGCCAGATAGGGACTGGTTGGGTCACATACAGGACAGGACGTGCCAGAGACGGGAAGGGACGAGGCGGGCCAGATACGGGATGAGATGGGCCAGATAAGGGACAGCCAGATACGGGACGGGATGGTCAGATACGGGACTAAACGGGTCAGATATGGGACTGGACGGACCAGATACGGGACGGGGCGGGTTAGACATTACAGGACAGGACATAGACAGAATGGGAGGGGTCAGGGACAGGCTGAGACTGGCCAGAGACAGGATGTGACGGGCCAGAGACGGGACGGGTTAGAGATGGGACGGGTCAGATACAGGACTGGGGACACATTAGGAATGCGTGCACTGATCCTTTAAGAATCAGGAAGTGCTGCTGCTACCGCCCTCAACAAGCAACCAAGACACATGCACACAGACAGCATAGGAACATAGTGCGCAGCCTCCATTGGTGGGTAAGTCGGCGGTCTTGCATGGTGTGAGATGGGAAGCCATGCCAGCATGCCGCCATGGATGTTACAATTAAGTAGTGTAGGTCAGGCGTAGAGAAAATGGAAGTTTTGCAAATAAATATTACAACTATTATTTAATAGGCAAACATCACATGTAGAGTTTGCATGATATACTTTCCTGGTACTTTATCTAAATTAGAAGCAAATTGTTTGAAGATTACTTCTACCTAAATGGCAGAAAATGCACCTATCTTGGTGATGGATAGGACTGCTTGAGGGGATATGGAGGAGGCTGTTTTTGATAGGTGTAATTTAAACATTTTGCTAATAATTTATGGAAAGAATCATATTTTTCTAACTATTGAACTCACCTTAATTTAAAACACACCCCAGGTTAAATTTCCTGGAGGTGTAAATTTGTGGAGGATTTGATAATACTACCTTTAATGGGATGGGCCAGATACAGGACGGGACAGGAAAGATACGGGATGAGCCAGACACAGGACGGGCCAGATACAGGACGGGCCGGAGACAGGACCGGACGGGACACGCCAGAGACAGGACGAGACGGGTTATAGACAGGACGGGACGGACCAAATACAGGATGAGACTGGCCGGAGATAGCACGGACCGAGGCGTGCCAGAGACAGGACGGGACGGGCTAGAGACGGGGCGACCAGATACAGGATGGGACGGTCCAGATACAGGACGGTCCAGGGACGGGACGGGCCAGAGCAGAACGGGACTGGCCAAAGGCAGGACAGGACAGGTCGGGCCAGAGACAGGACGAGACAGGCCAAATACAGGACGGGACGGACCAGAGATGGGACGGGCAATAGACAGGATTGGACAGGCCAGAGATAGCATCGGACGGGCCATACCATAGACAGGACGGGGCAGGCCAGAGACAGGACGAGATGAGAAGGGACTGGCCAGATACAGGAAGGGACAGGCCAGATACAGGACAGGACAGGACAGATGCGGGACGAGCCAGATACGAGATGGGACGGGCCAGATACAGGACGGGACGGGCCAGAAACAGGACAGGATGAGTCAGAGACAGGACGGGACGGGCCAGAAACAGGACGGGACAAGCTATACTTTATCGGACAGGCCAGAGACCGGACGGGACGGTCCAGATACAGGAAAAGACAGGCCAGAGACTGGACGGGATGGCCCAGATACAGTACGGGACAGGCCAGATACAGGACGGTACGGGCAAAATATGGGACGGGCCAGATACAGGACGACATGGGCCAGATACGGGACGGGCCAGATATGGGACAGGACATGCTAGATATGGGATGAGCCATGGACAGGATGGGATGGGCCAGATACGAGATGGCCAGATACGGGACGGGCCAGATACTGAATGGGCCTGGCCACATACGGGACGGGCCAGATAGGGACTGGTTGGGTCAGATACGGGACAGGAAGTGCCAGAGACGGGAAAGGATGAGGCGGGCCAGATACGTGATGAGATGGGCCAGATAAGGGATAGCCAGATACGGGACGGGATGGTCAGATACGGGACCAAACGGGTCAGATATGGGACTGGACGGACCAGATACGGGACGGGGCGGGTTAGACATTACAGGACGGGCCATAGACAGGATGGGAGGGGCCAGGGAAAGGCTGGGACGGGCCAGAGACAGAACGGGACGGCCAGAGACGGGACGGGCCAGAGACGGGATGGATCAGATACAGGACTGGGGACACATTAGGAATGCGTGCACTGTTCCTTTAAGAATCAGGAAGTGCTGCCGCTTCCGCCCTCAACAAGCAGCCAAGACACATGTACACAGCCAGCATAGGAACATAGTGCGCAGCCTGCATTGGTGGGTAAGTCGACGGTCTTGCATGGTGTGAGATGGGAAGCCATGCCAGCTTGCCGCCAGGGATGTTACCATTAAGTAGTGTAGGTCAGGTGTAGAGAAAATGGAAGTTTTGCAAATAAATATTACAACTATTATTTAATAGGCAAACATCACATGTAAAGTTTGCATGATATACCTTCCTAGTACTTTATCTAAATTAGAAGCAAATTGAAGATTACTTCTGCCTAAATGGCAGAAAATGCACCTATCTTGGTGATGGATAGGACAGCTTGAGGGGATATGGAGGAGGCTGATTTTTGATAGGTGTCATTTAAACATTTTGCTAATAATTTATGGAAAGTATCATATTATTCTAACTATTGAACTCACCTTAATTTAAAACACACCCCAGTTTAAATTTGCTGGAGGTGTAAATTTGTGGAGGATTTGATAATACTACCTTTAGTGGGATGGGCCAGATACAGGACGAGACAGGCCAGATACGTGACGGAATGAGCCAGATACAGGACAGGCCAGAAATAGGACCGGACGGGCCGTGCTTGAAAAAGGACGGGACGGGCCAGAGACGGAGCGACCAGATACAGGACGGGCCAGATACGGGACAGGCTGGGCCAGGGATAGGACGTGCTAGATACGGGACTGGCCAGATATGGAACGGGCCAGATACTGGACGGGATGGGCCAGATACGGGATGAGATGGGCTAGATAAGGGAAAGCCCGATACGGGACAGGATGGTCAGAAACGGGACTAAACGGGTCAGATATGGACTGGACGGACCAGATACAGGAAGGGGCGGGTTAGACATTAGAGGACGGGCCATAGACAGGATGGGATGGGCCAGGGACAGGCTGGGATGGGCCAGAGACGGGACGGGTCAGATACAGGACTGGGGACACATTAGGAATGCACACAGCCAGCATAGGAACATAGTGCGCAGCCTGCATTGGTGGGTAAGTCGGCGGTCTTGCATGGTGTGAGATGGGAAGCCATGCCAGCACGCCGCCAGGGATGTTACAATTAAGTAGTGTAGGTCAGGTGTAGAGAAAATGGAAGTTTTGCAAATAAATATTACAATTATTGTTTAATAGGCAAACATCACATGTAGAGTTTGCATGATATACCTTCCTATTACTTTATCTAAATTAGAAGCAAATTGTTTGAAGATTACTTCTACCTAAATGGCAGAAAATGCACCTATCTTGGTGATGGATAGGACAGCTTGAGGGGATATGGAGGAGGCTGTTTTTTGATAGGTGTCATTTAAACATTTTGCTAATAATTTATGGAAAGTATCATATTTTTCTAACTATTGAACTCACCTTAATTTAAAACACACCCCAGGTTAAATTTCCTGGAGGTGTAAATTTGTGGAGGATTTGATAATACTACCTTTAATGGGATGGGCCAGATACAGGACGGGACAGGCCAGATACGTGACGGGATGGGCCAGATGCAGGACAGGCCAGAGACAGGACCGGACGGGACGTGCCTGACAAAGGACGGGACGGGCCAGAGACGGGGCGACCAGATACAGGACAGGACGGTCCAGATACAGGACGGGCCAGGGACGGGACGGACCAGAGCAGGACGGGACTGGCCAGAGGCAGGCCAGGACCAGTCAGGCCAGAGACAGGACGGGACGGGCCAGATACAGGAAGGAACGGGCCAGATGCGGGACGGGCCAGATTCAAGACGGGATGGGCCAGAGACAGGACGGGACGGGCCAGATACAGGAAGGAACGGGCCAGATGCGGGACGGGCAAGATTCAAGACGGGATGGGCCAGAGACAGGAAAGGATGGGACGGGCCAGATACAGGAAGGGACAGGCCAGATTCAGGACGGGATGGGCCAGAGACAGGACGGAATGTGCTAGAGACATTATGGGATAGGCCATAGACAGGACAGGTCGGGCCAGAGACAGGATGTAACGTGCCAGATACATGACGGGATGGGGCAGAAACGTGACGAGCCAGAAATGGGACGGTATGGGCCAGATATGGGACAGGCCAGATACATGATGGGACGGGCCAGATATAGGACGGTACGGACCAGATACGGGACGGGACGGGCCAGATACGGGACGGGTCAGATGCGGGACGGGCCAGATACGGGACAGGCCAGATACAGGACGGGCCAGATACGAGACAGGCCGGGCCAGGGACAGGACGTGCCAGATACGGGATTGGCAGATATGAAACGGGCCAGATGCTGGACGGGATGGGCCAGATACAGGGCGGGCCAGATACGGGACGAGACGTGCCAAAGACTGGACGGGATGGGCCAGAGAAGGGACGGGCAAGAGACAGGATTGGACAGGCCAGAGATAGCACCGGACGGGCCATAGACAGGACGAGACAGGCCAGAGACAGGATGAGATGGGAAGGGACTGGCCAGATACAGGAAGGGACAGGCCAGATACGGGACAGGATAGGCCAGATGCGGGACGTGCCAGATAAGAGACGGGACGGGCCAGATATAGGACGAGACGAGGCAGAGATAGGATGGGACGGGCCAGAACAGGACCGGACGAGCTATATATTATGGGACGTGAAATAGACAGGACGGGACGGGCCAGAGACGGTAGGCGATGAGCCAGATACAGGACAGGACGAGCCAGAGACAGTACGGGACGGTCCAGAAGCAGGACGGGACAAGCTATACATTATGGGACGTGAAATAGACAGGACGGGACGGGCCAGATACAGGACAGTACGAGCCATAGACAGGACGGGACGGGCCAGAGACAAGATGGAACAGGACAGGTACAGGAAAAGACGGGCCAAAAACAGGACGGGATGGCCCAGATACAGTACGGGACAGGCCAGATACAGGACTGTACGGGCCAAATAGTGCGCAGCCTGCATTGGATGGCTAAGTCGGCAGTCTTGCATGGTGTGAGATGGGAAGCCATGCCAGCACGCCGCCATGGATGTTACAATTAAGTAGTGTAGGTCAGGCGTAGAGAAAATGGAAGTTTTTCAAATAAATATTACAACTATTGTTTAATAGGCAAACATCACATGTAGAGTTTGCATGATATACCTTCCTAGTACTTTATCTAAATTAGAGGCAAATTGTTTGAAGATTACTTCTACCTAAATGGCAGAAAATGCACCTATCTTGGTGATGGATAGGACAGCTTGAGGGGATATGGAGGAGGCTGTTTTTTGATAGGTGTCATTTAAACATTTTGCTAATAATTTATGGAAAGTATCATATTTTTCTAACTATTGAGCTCACCTTAATTTAAAGCACAGAGGACGGCACGGGCCAAAGACCAGATGGGACGGGCCAAAGACCGGATGGGACGGGCCAGAGACCGGATGGGACGGGCCAGAGACCGACGGGGCGGGCCAGAGACCGGACGGGACATATACAGGACGGGACAGGCCAGAGACGAGGCGGGCCAGATACAGGATGGGGCAGATACAGGATGGGCCAGGGACGGGCCACTGCAGTACCGGACGGGTCAGAGGCAGGACAGGACGGGTCGGGCCAGAGACAGGACGGTACGGGCCAGAAACAGGACAAGACGGGCCAGAGGCAAGACGAGATGGGCCAGAGACAGGACGAGCCAGAGATAGGACAGGACGGGCCAAATACGGGATGGTACGGGCCAGAAATGGGACGGCACGGGCCAGATACATGACGGGACGGGCCAGATACATGACGAAATGGAACAGATACGGAACAGGACGGGCCAGATACGGGACGAGCCAGATACGGGACAGGCCAGTTACGGGATGGGGCAGATATGGGACGGGGCAGATACGGGACGGTACAGATACAGGACGGGCCAGAGATACAGGACGGGCCAGAGACAGGAATAGGACGGACCATAGACAGGACTGGACGGGCCAGAGACGATATGGGTCAGATACAGGACTGGGGACACATTAGGAATGCGTGCACTGTTCCTTTAAAAATCAGGAAGTGCTGCCGCTGTCGCCCTCAACAAGCAGCCAAGACACATGCACACAGCCAGCAGAGGAACACAGTGTGCAGCCTGGATTGGTGGGTAAGTCGGCGGTCTTGCATGGTGTGAGATGGGAAGCCATGCCAGCACGCCGCCAGGGATGTTACAATTAAATAGTGTAGGACAGGCATAGAGAAAATGGAAGTTTTGCAAATAAATATTACAACTATTGTTTAATAGGCAAACATCACATGTAGAGTTTGCATGATATACCTTCCTGGTACTTTATCTAAATTAGAAGCAAATTGTTTGAAGATTACTTCTACCTAAATGGCAGAAAATGCACCTATCTTGGTGATGGATAGGACAGCTTGAGGGGATATGGAGGAGGCTGTTTTTTAATAGGTGTCATTTAAACATTTTGCTAATAATTTATAGAAAGTATCATACTTTTCTAACTATTGAGCTCACCTTAATTTAAAGCACAGAGGACGGCACGGGCCAAAACCAGATGGAACGGGCCAAAGACCGGATGGGATGGGCCAAAGACCGGATGGGACGGGCCAAAGACCGGATGGGACGGGCCAGAGACAGGACGGGACGGGGCGGGCCAGAGACAGGACGGGACATATACAGGACGGGATGGGCCAGATACAGGATGGGCCAGATACAGGATGGGCCAGGGACGGGCCACTGCAGTACCAGACGGGTCTGAGGCAGGACAGGACGGGTCGGGCCAGAGACAGGACGGGACGGGACAGAGATAGGACAAGACGGGCCAGAGACAGAACGAGATGGGCCAGAGACAGAACGAGCCGGAGATAGGACAGGACGGGCCAGAGAAAGGACGGGACTAGCTAGAAACAGGAAGGGACGGGCCAGATACGGGACGGGCCAGATACAGGACGGGACAGGCGAGAGACAGGATGGGATGGGCCAGATATGGGTCGGGAGAGACCAGATACGTGACGGGACCCGACAGGATAGACACGGGACGGTACAAGCCAGATACGCGACGGGCCAGATACAAGATGGGACTAGATGGGCCAGATACAGGATGGTGCGGAACGGGCCAGATGCAGGAGGGGACGGTCCGAGTACAGGATGGGACAGGCCAGATAGAGAACTGCACGGGATGGGCCAGAGACAGGACTGGACGGGCCAGAGATAGGATGGGACAGGCCAGATACGGGACGGGACAGGAAAGATACGGAACAGGACGTGCCAGATACAAGATGGTACGGGCCAGATACAGGACGGTACGGGCCAGATACAGAACTGTATGGGACGGGCCAGAGACAGGAGGGGATGGGCCGGGTACAGGATGGGACGGGCTAGATACGGAACTGCACGGTACGGGCCAGAGACAGGACTGGACGGGCCAGAGACAGGATGGGATAGGCCAGATACGGGATGGGGCAGGCCAGATACGGGACAAGACGGGCCAGATACAGGATGGTACGGGCCAGATATGGGACGGTATGGGCCAGATACATGATGGGACGGGCCAGATACAGGACGAGACAGACCAGATACAGAACAGGACGGGCCAGATACGGGACAAGCCAGATACGGGACAGGTCATATATGGGATGGGGCAGATATGGGACGGTACAGATACGGGACGTGCCAGCGACAGGACGGGCCAGATACTGGACGGGATGGGCTAGATACGGGGCGGGCCAGATACGGGACGATACTAGCCAGAGACAGGATGGGACTGGCTAGAGACAGGATGGGATGAGCCAAAGACAGGACGGGTCAGAGACAGGATGGGACGAGCCAAAGACAGGACGGGAGGGGCCAGACACAGGACTGGACAGGCCAGAGACAGAACGGGACGGGCAAGACACAGGACTGGACAGGCCAGAGACAGGACGGGACGGGCCAGATACAGGACGGGACTGGCTAGATACGGGACAGGACCGGCCAGATACTGGACAGGTCAGATACGGGACAGGATGGGCCAGATTCAGGACGGGACGAGATGGGCCAGATACAAGACGGTACGGGACGGGTCAGATACAGGACGGGACGGGCTAGATACGGAACGGGCCAAATACAGGATGGGACGGGCCAGAGACAGGATGGGCGGGCTTGACATTACGGGCCGGGCCATAGACAGAATGGCCAGATACAGGACGGTACTGCCCAGATATGGGACGGCACGGGCCAGATACGCGATGGGACGGGCCAGATACGGGATGGGCCAGATACGGGACGGTCCAGATATGAGACGGGCCAGATATGGGACAGGACGGGCCAGATACGACATGAACCAGGGATGGGAAAGGACAGAAACTGAACGGGATGTGCCATTTATGGTGATGGGCCAGATACGTGACACGCTGGGCCATATACGGGACGGGCCAGATACGGGACTGGTTGGGCCATATACGGGATAGGACGGGCTAGATAGTGAAGGGACGAGACGTGCCAGATAAGAGATGGGCCAGATACGGGACTGGACTGGCCAGATATGGGACTGGACTGGCCAGATACGGGACTTGTCGGGTCAGATATGGGACTAAGCAGGCCAGATATGGGACGGACGGGCTAGACATTACAGGACGGGCCATAGACAGGAGGGGAGGGGCCAGGGACAGCACGGGACGGGCCAGAGACAGGTCAGGACGGTACGGGCCAAATATGGGACGGGCCAGATACAGGACGACATGGGCCAGATACGGGACAAGCCAGATATGGGACAGGAGAGGCTAGATATGGGATGAGCCATGGACAGGATGGGATGGGGCTGATACGAGATGGCCAGATACGGGACGGGCCAGATAGGGACTGGTATGGTCAGATACGGGACAGGACGTGCCAGAGACGGGAAGGGACGAGATGGGCCAGATAAGGGACAGCCAGATACGGGACTAAACAGGTCAGATATGGGACTGGACGGACCAGATACGGGAAGGGGCGGGTTAGACATTACAGGACGTGCCATAGACAGGATGGGAGGGGCCAGGGACAGGCAAGAGACAGGACGGGACGGGCCAGAGACCGGGACGGGCCAGAGATGGGACGGGTGAGATACAGGACTGGGGACACATTAGGAATGCGTGCACTGTTCCTTTAAGAATCAGGAAGTGCTGCCGCTACAGCCCTCAACAAGCAGCCAAGACACATGCACACAGCCAGCATAAGAACATAGTGCGCAGCCTGCATTGGTGGATAAGTCGGCGGTCTTGCATGGTGTGAGATGGGAAGCCATGCCAGCACGCCGCCATGGATGTTACAATTAAGTAGTGTAGGTCAGGTGTAGAGAAAATGGAAATTTTGCAAATAAATATTACAACTATTGTTTAATAGGCAAACATCACATGTAGAGTTTGCATGATATACCTTCCTGGTACTTTATCTAAATTAGAAGCAAATTGTTTGAAGATTACTTCTACCTAAATGGCAGAAAATGCACCTATCTTGGTGATGGATAGGACAGCTTGAGGGGATATGGAGGAGGCTGTTTTTTTGATAGGTGTCATTTAAACATTTTGCTAATAATTTATGGAAAGTATCATATTTTTCTAACTATTGAACTCACCTTAATTTAAAACACACCCCAGGTTAAAGTTCCTTTATGTGTAAATTTGTGGAGGATTTGATAATACTACCTTTAATGGGATGGGCCAGATACAGGACGGAACAGGCCAGATACGGATTGGGCCAGATACAGGACGGGCCAGAGTCAGGACCGGACGGGACGATCCAGAGACATGACAAGACGGGCCAGAGACATTACGGGACGGGCCGGAGATAGGACGGACTGAGGCGTGCCAGAGACAAGACTGGACGGGCTAGAAACGGGGCGACAGATACAGGACAGGACGGTCCAGATACAGGACAGTCCAGGGATGGGACGGGACAGAGCAGTACGGGACTGGTCTGAGGTAGGACAGGACAGGTCGGGCCAGAGACAGGAGGGGACGGGCAAGAGAGAGGACGGGACGGGCAAAAGAGAGGACGGGACGTTCCAGAGACAGGACGTGATGGGCCAAAGGCAGGACGGGACGGACCAGAGATGGGACAGGCAAGAGACAGGATTGGACAGGCCAGAGGTAGCACCGGACGGGTCAGAGACAGGACGGGACAGGCCAGAGACAGAACGGGACAGGCCAGAGACAGGACGAGATGGGAAGGGACTGGCCAGATACAGGAAGGGACAGGCCAGATATGGGACAGGACAGGCCAGATGCGGGACGGGCCAGATACGAGATGGGACGGGCCAGATACAGGACGGGACGAGCCAGAGATAGGACAGGACGGGCCAGAAACAGGACTGGACGAGCAATACATTATGGGACGGGAAATAGACAGGATGGGACGGGCCAGAGACGGTACGGGACGTGCCAGATACAGGACAGGACGAGCAAGTGACAGGACGGGACGGGCCAGAAACAGGACAGGACATGCTATACATTATGAGACCGTCCAGAGACTGGACGGGACGGTCCAGATACAGGAAAAGACGGGCCAGAGACAGGATGGGATGGCCCAGATACAGTACGGGGTGACCAGATACAGGACGGGACGGTTCAGATACAGGATGGGCCAGGGACGGGACGGACCAGAGCAGGACGAGACTGGCCAGAGGCAGGACTGGACCGGTCAGGCCAGAGACAGGACGGGACGGGCCAGATACAGGAAGGGACGGGCCAGATACGGGACGGGCCAGATTCAAGACGGGATGGGCCAGAGATAGGACGTGATGGGACGGGCCAGATACAGGAAGGGACGGGCCATATACTGGACGTGCCACATTCAGGACGGGACGGGCCAGATACAGGACGGGACGGGCCAGATACAGGACGGGACCGACCAGATACAGGACGGGATGGGCCAGAGACAGGACGGAATGTGCTAGAGACATTACGGGACAGGCCATAGACAGGACGGGTCGGGCCAGAGACAGGATGGGACAGGCCAGATTCATGACGGGATGGGCCAGAAACGTGACGAGCCAAATATGGGACGGTATGGGACAGATATGGGACAGCCCACATACATTACGGGACGGGCCAGATACAGGACGGTACGGACCAAATACGTGACGGGACGGGCCAGATACGGGACGGGTCAGATGCGGGACGGGCCAGATACGGGACAGGCCAGATACAGGACGGGCCAGATACGGGACAGGCTGGGCCAGGGACAGGACGTGCCAGATACGGGACAGGCCAGATACTGGATGGGATGGGCCAGATACAGGGCGGGCCAGATACAGGACGAAACGGACCAGAGCTGCGCCAGAGACAGGAAGGGATGGGCCAGAGAGAGGACAGGACGGGCCAAAGACTGGACCGGATGGGCCAGAGACGGGACGGGTAAGAGACAGGATTGGACATGCCAGAGATAGCACCGGACGGGCCAGAGACAGGACGGGACAGGCCAGAGACAGGACAAGATGGGAAGGGACTGGCCAGATACAGGAAGGGACAGGCCAGATACGGGACAGGACAGGCCAGTTGCGGGACGGGCCAGATACGAGACGGGATGGGCCATATATAGGACGGGATGAGGCAGAGATAGGATGGGACGGGCCAGAAACAGGACGGGACGAGCTATACATTATGGGACGGGAAATAGACAGGACGGGACGGGCCATAGACGGTACGCGACGGGCCAGATACAGGACAGGACGAGCCAGAGACAGTACGTGACGGGCCAGAAACAGGACGGGACAAGCAATACATTATGGGACGGGCCATATACAGGACGGGACGGGCCAGAGACAAGACGGAACGGGACAGATACAGGAAAAGACTGGCCAAAGACAGGACTGTACGGGCCAAATAGTGCGCAGCCTGCATTGGTGGGTAAGTCGGCTCTCTTGCATGGTGTGAGATGGGGAAGGGGCGGGTTAGACATTACAGGACGTGCCATAGACAGGATGGGAGGGGCCAGGGACGGGCAAGAGACAGGACGGGACGGGCCAGAGACCGGGACGGGCCAGAGATGGGACGGGTGAGATACAGGACTGGGGACACATTAGGAATGCGTGCACTGTTCCTTTAAGAATCAGGAAGTGCTGCCGCTACAGCCCTCAAAAAGCAGCCAAGACACATGCACACAGCCAGCATAGGAACATAGTGCGCAGCCTGCATTGGTGGATAAGTCGGCAGTCTTGCATGGTGTGAGATGGGAAGCCATGCCAGCACGCCGCCATGGATGTTACAATTAAGTAGTGTAGGTCAGGTGTAGAGAAAATGGAAATTTTGCAAATAAATATTACAACTATTGTTTAATAGGCAAACATCACATGTAGAGTTTGCATGATATACCTTCCTGGTACTTTATCTAAATTAGAAGCAAATTGTTTGAAGATTACTTCTACCTAAATGGCAGAAAATGCACCTATCTTGGTGATGGATAGGACAGCTTGAGGGGATATGGAGGAGGCTGTTTTTTTGATAGGTGTCATTTAAACATTTTGCTAATAATTTATGGAAAGTATCATATTTTTCTAACTATTGAACTCACCTTAATTTAAAACACACCCCAGGTTAAAGTTCCTTTATGTGTAAATTTGTGGAGGATTTGATAATACTACCTTTAATGGGATGGGCCAGATACAGGACGGAACAGGCCAGATACGGAATGGGCCAGATACAGGACGGGCCAGAGTCAGGACCGGACGGGACGATCCAGAGACATGACAAGACGAGCCAGAGACATTACGGGACGGGCCGGAGATAGGACGGACTGAGGCGTGCCAGAGACAAGACTGGACGGGCTAGAAACGGGGCGACAGATACAGGACAGGACGGTCCAGATACAGGACAGTCCAGGGATGGGACGGGACAGAGCAGTACGGGACTGGTCTGAGGTAGGACAGGACAGGTCGGGCCAGAGACAGGAGGGGACGGGCAAGAGAGAGGACGGGACGGGCAAAAGAGAGGACGGGACGTTCCAGAGACAGGACGTGATGGGCCAAAGACAGGACGGGACGGACCAGAGATGGGACAGGCAAGAGACAGGATTGGACAGGCCAGAGGTAGCACCGGACGGGTCAGAGACAGGACGGGACAGGCCAGAGACAGAACGGGACAGGCCAGAGACAGGACGAGATGGGAAGGGACTGGCCAGATACAGGAAGGGACAGGCCAGATATGGGACAGGACAGGCCAGATGCGGGACGGGCCAGATACGAGATGGGACGGGCCAGATACAGGACGGGACGAGCCAGAGATAGGACAGGACGGGCCAGAAACAGGACTGGACGAGCAATACATTATGGGACGGGAAATAGACAGGATGGGACGGGCCAGAGACGGTACGGGACGTGCCAGATACAGGACAGGACGAGCAAGTGACAGGACGGGACGGGCCAGAAACAGGACAGGACATGCTATACATTATGAGACCGTCCAGAGACTGGACGGGACGGTCCAGATACAGGAAAAGACGGGCCAGAGACAGGATGGGATGGCCCAGATACAGTACGGGGTGACCAGATACAGGACGGGACGGTTCAGATACAGGATGGGCCAGGGACGGGACGGACCAGAGCAGGACGAGACTGGCCAGAGGCAGGACTGGACCGGTCAGGCCAGAGACAGGACGGGACGGGCCAGATACAGGAAGGGACGGGCCAGATACGGGACGGGCCAGATTCAAGACGGGATGGGCCAGAGATAGGACGTGATGGGACGGGCCAGATACAGGAAGGGACGGGCCATATACTGGACGTGCCACATTCAGGACGGGACGGGCCAGATACAGGACGGGACGGGCCAGATACAGGACGGGACCGACCAGATACAGGACGGGATGGGCCAGAGACAGGACGGAATGTGCTAGAGACATTACGGGACAGGCCATAGACAGGACGGGTCGGGCCAGAGACAGGATGGGACAGGCCAGATTCATGACGGGATGGGCCAGAAACGTGACGAGCCAAATATGGGACGGTATGGGACAGCCCACATACATTACGGGACGGGCCAGATACAGGACGGTACGGACCAAATACGTGACGGGACGGGCCAGATACGGGACGGGTCAGATGCGGGACGGGCCAGATACGGGACAGGCCAGATACAGGACGGGTCAGATACGGGACAGGCTGGGCCAGGGACAGGACGTGCCAGATACGGGACAGGCCAGATATGGAACGGGCCAGATACTGGATGGGATGGGCCAGATACAGGGCGGGCCAGATACAGGACGAAACGGACCAGAGCTGCGCCAGAGACAGGAAGGGATGGGCCAGAGACAGGACAGGACGGGCCAAAGACTGGACCGGACGGGCCAGAGACGGGACGGGTAAGAGACAGGATTGGACATGCCAGAGATAGCACCGGACGGGCCAGAGACAGGACGGGACAGGCCAGAGACAGGACAAGATGGGAAGGGACTGGCCAGATACAGGAAGGGACAGGCCAGATACGGGACAGGACAAGCCAGTTGCGGGACGGGCCAGATACGAGACGGGATGGGCCATATATAGGACGGGATGAGGCAGAGATAGGATGGGACGGGCCAGAAACAGGACGGGACGAGCTATACATTATGGGACGGGAAATAGACAGGACGGGACGGGCCATAGACGGTACGCGACGGGCCAGATACAGGACAGGACGAGCCAGAGACAGTACGTGACGGGCCAGAAACAGGACGGGACAAGCAATACATTATGGGACGGGCCATATACAGGACGGGACGGGCCAGAGACAAGACGGAACGGGACAGATACAGGAAAAGACTGGCCAAAGACAGGACTGTACGGGCCAAATAGTGCGCAGCCTGCATTGGTGGGTAAGTCGGCTCTCTTGCATGGTGTGAGATGGGAAGCCATGCCACAACGCCGCCATGGATGTTACAATTAAGTAGTGTAGGTCAGGCATAGAGAAAATGGAAGTTTTGTAAATAAATATTACAACTATTGTTTACTAGGCAAACATCACATGTAGAGTTTGCATGATATACCTTCCTAGTGCTTTATCTAAATTAGAAGCAAATTGTTTGAAGATTACTTCTACCTAAATGGTAGAAAATGCACCTATCTTGGTGATGGATAGGACAGCTTGAGGGGATATGGAGGAGGCTGTTTTTTGATAGGTGTCATTTCAACATTTTGCTAATAATTTATGGAAAGTATCATATTTTTCTAACTATTGAACTCACCTTAATTTAAAACACACCCCAGGTTAAATTTCCTGGAGGTTTAAATTTGTGGAGGATTTGATAATACTACCTTTAATGGGATGGGCCAGATACAGGACGGGACAGGCCAGATACGTGACGGGATGGGCCAGATGCAGGACAGGCCAGAGACAGGACCGGACGGGACGTGCCTGAGAAAGGACGGGACGGGCCAGAGACGAGGCGACCAGATACAGGACGGGACGGTCCAGATACAGGATGGGCGAGGGACGGGACGGACCAGAGCAGGACGGGACTGGCCAGAGGCAGGACAGGAACAGTTAGGCCAGAGACAGGTCGGGACGGGCCTGATACAGGAAGGGACGGGCCAGATACGGGACGGGCCAGATTCAAGACAGGATGGGCCATAGACAGGACAGGATGGGACGGGCCCGATACAGGAAGGGACGGGCCAGATACGGGACGGGCCAGATTCAGGATGGGACGGGCCAGATACAGGACGGGACCGACCAGATACAAGACAGGATGGGCCAGAGAGAGGACGGAATGTGCTAGAGACATTAAGGAATAGGCCATACACAGGACGGGTCGAGCCAGAGACAGGATGGGACGGGCCAGATACATGACGGGATGGGCCAGAAACGTGACGAGCCAGATATGGGACGGGACGGGCCAGATACAGGACGGTACGGACCAAATACGGGACGGGACGGGCCAGATACGGGACGGGTCAGATGCGGGACGGGCCAGATACGGGACAGGCCAAATACAGGACGGGCCAGATACGGGACAGGCCGGGCCAGGGACAGGACGTGCCAGATACGGGACAGGCCAGATATGGAACGTGCCAGATACTAGACGGGATGGGTCAGATATGGGACAGCCCAGATACATGATGGGGCGGGCCAGATACGGGATGGGATGGGCCAGATACTGGACGGGTCAGATGCGGGATGGGCCAGATACGGGACAGGACAGATACAGGACGGGCCAGATACGGGACAGGCCGGGCCAGGGACAGGACGTGCCAGATACGGGACAGGCCAGATATGGAACGTGCCAGATACTAGACGGGATGGGCCAGATATCGGGCGGGCCAGATATGGGACGAGACGGGCCAGAGCTGGGCCAGAGACAGGAAGGGATGGGCCAGAGACAGGACGGGACGGGCCAAAGACTGGACCGGACGGGCCAGAGACGGGACGGGCAAGAGACAGGATTGGACAGGCCAGAGATAGCACCAGACGTGCCAGAGACAGGACGAGATGGGAAGGGACTGGCCAGATACAGGAAGGGACAGGCCAGATACGGGACAGGACAGGCCAGATGCGGGACGGGCTATATACGAGACGGGACGGGCCAGATATAGGACGGGACGAGGCAGAGATAGGATGGGACGGGCCAGAAACAGGATGGGACGAGCTATGCGTTATGGGACGGTAAATAGAAAGGACGGGACGGGCCAGAGACGGTACGCGATGGGCCAGATATAGGACAGGACGAGCCAGAGACAGTACGGGACGGGCCAGAAACAGGACTGGACAAGCAATACATTATGGGTCGGGCCAGAGACAGGATGGGACAGGCCAGATTCATGACGGGATGGGCCAGAAACGTGACGAGCCAAATATGGGACGGTATGGGACAGATATGGGACAGCCCACATACATTACGGGACAGGCCAGATACAGGACGGTACGGACCAAATACGGGACGGGACGGGCCAGATACGGGACGGGTCAGATGCGGGACAGGCCAGATACGGGACAGGCCAGATACAGGACGGGCCAGATACGGGACAGGCTGGGCCAGGGACAGGACGTGCCAGATACGGGACAGGCCAGATATGGAACGGGCCAGATACTGGATGGGATGGGCTAGATACAGGGCGGGCCAGATACAGGACGAGACGGACCAGAGCTGCGCCAGAGACAGGAAGGGATGGGCCAGAGACAGGACAGGACGGGCCAAAGACTGGACCGGACGGGCCAGAGACGGGACGGGTAAGAGACAGGATTGGACATGCCAGAGATAGCACCGGACGGGCCAGAGACAGGACGGGACAGGCCAGAGACAGGACAAGATGGGAAGGGACTGGCCAGATACAGGAAGGGACAGGCCAGATACGGGACAGGACAGGCCAGTTGCAGGACGGGCCAGATACGAGACGGGATGGGCCATATATAGGACGGGATGAGGCAGAGATAGGATGGGACGGGCCAGAAACAGGACGGGACGAGCTATACATTATGGGACGGGAAATAGACAGCACGGGACGGGCCATAGACGGTACGCGACGGGCCAGATACAGGACAGGACGAGCCAGAGACAGTACGTGACGGGCCAGAAACAGGACGGGACAAGCAATACATTATGGGACGGGCCATATACAGGACGGGACGGGCCAGAGACAAGACGGAACGGGACAGATACAGGAAAAGACTGGCCAAAGACAGGACTGTACGGGCCAAATAGTTCGCAGCCTGCATTGGTGGGTAAGTCGGCGGTCTTGCATGGTGTGAGATGGTAAGCCATGCCACAACGCCGCCATGGATGTTACAATTAAGTAGTGTAGGTCAGGCATAGAGAAAATGGAAGTTTTGTAAATAAATATTACAACTATTGTTTACTAGGCAAACATCACATGTAGAGTTTGCATGATATACCTTCCTAGTGCTTTATGTAAATTAGAAGCAAATTGTTTGAAGATTACTTCTACCTAAATGGTAGAAAATGCACCTATCTTGGTGATGGATAGGACAGCTTGAGGGGATATGGAGGAGGCTGTTTTTTGATAGGTGTCATTTAAACATTTTGCTAATAATTTATGGAAAGTATCATATTTTTCTAACTATTGAACTCACCTTAATTTAAAACACACCCCAGGTTAAATTTCCTGGAGGTTTAAATTTGTGGAGGATTTGATAATACTACCTTTAATGGGATGGGCCAGATACAGGACGGGACAGGCCAGATACGTGACGGGATGGGCCAGATGCAGGACAGGCCAGAGGCAGGACCGGACGGGACGTGCCTGAGAAAGGACGGGACGGGCCAGAGACGAGGCGACCAGATACAGGACGGGACGGTCCAGATACAGGACGGGCCAGGGACGGGACGGACCAGAGCAGGACTGGACTGGCCAGAGGCAGGACAGGACCAGTTAGGCCAGAGACAGGTCGGGACGGGCCTGATACAGGAAGGGACGGGCCAGATACGGGACGGGCCAGATTCAAGACAGGATGGGCCATAGACAGGACAGGATGGGACGGGCCCGATAACAGGAAGGGACGGGCCAGATACGGGACGGGCCAGATTCAGGATGGGACGGGCCAGATACAGGACGGGACCGACCAGATACAGGACGGGATGGGCCAGAGAGAGGACGGAATGTGCTAGAGACATTAAGGAATAGGCCATACACAGGACGGGTCGAGCCAGAGACAGGATGGGACGGGCCAGATACATGACGGGATGGGCCAGAAACGTGACGAGCCAGATATGGGACGGGACGGGCCAGATACAGGACGGTACGGACCAAATACGGGACGGGACGGGCCAGATACGGGACGGGTCAGATGCGGGACGGGCCAGATACGGGACAGGCCAAATACAGGACGGGCCAGATACGGGACAGGCCGGGCCAGGGACAGGACGTGCCAGATACGGGACAGGCCAGATATGGAACGTGCCAGATACTAGACGGGATGGGTCAGATATGGGACAGCCCAGATACATAATGGGACGGGCCAGATACGGGATGGGATGGGCCAGATACGGGACGGGTCAGATGCGGGATGGGCCAGATACGGGACAGGACAGATACAGGACGGGCCAGATACGGGATAGGCCGGGCCAGGGACAGGACGTGCCATATACGGGACAGGCCAGATATGGAACGTGCCAGATACTAGACGGGATGGGCCAGATATCGGGCGGGCCAGATATGGGACGAGACGGGCCAGAGCTGGGCCAGAGACAGGAAGGGATGGGCCAGAGACAGGACGGGACGGGCCAAAGACTGGACCGGACGGGCCAGAGACGGGACGGGCAAGAGACAGGATTGGACAGGCCAGAGATAGCACCAGACGTGCCAGAGACAGGACGGGACAGGCCAGAGACAGGACGAGATGGGAAGGGACTGGCCAGATACAGGACGGGACAGGCCAGATACGGGACAGGACAGGCCAGATGCGGGACGGGCTATATACGAGACGGGACGGGCCAGATATAGGACGGGACGAGGCAGAGATAGGATGGGACGGGCCAGAAACAGGATGGGACGAGCTATGCGTTATGGGACGGTAAATAGAAAGGACGGGACGGGCCAGAGACGGTACGCGATGGGCCAGATACAGGACAGGACGAGCCAGAGACAGTACGGGACGGGCCAGAAACAGGACGGGAGAAGCAATACATTATGGGACGGGCCATAGACAGGACTTGACGGGCCAGAGACAAGACGGAACGGGACAGATACAGGAAAAGACGGGCCAAAGACAGGACGGGATGGCCCAGATACAGTACGGGACAGGCCAGATACAGGACGGTACGGGCCAAATAGTGCGCAGCCTGCATTGGTGGGTATGTCGGCGGCATTGCATGGTGTGAGATGGGAAGCCATGCCAGCACGCCGCCATGGATGTTACAATTAAGTAGTGTAGGTCAGGCGTAGAGAAAATGGAAGTTTTTCAAATAAATATTACAACTATTGTTTAATAGGCAAACATCACATGTAGAGTTCGCATGATATACCTTCCTAGTACTTTATCTAAATTAGCAGCAAATTGTTTGAAGATTACTTCTACCTAAATGGCAGAAAATGCACCTATCTTGGTGATGGATAGGACAGCTTGAGGGGATATGGAGGAGGCTGTTTTTTGATAGGTGTCATTTAAACATTTTGCTAATAATTTATGGAAAGTATCATATTTTTCTAACTATTAAACTCACCTTAATTTAAAACAAACCCCAGGTTAAATTTCCTGGAGGTGTAAATTTGTGGAGGATTTGATAATACTACCTTTAATGAGATGGGCCAGATACAGGACGGGACAGGCCAGATACGTGACAGGATGGGCCAGATACAGGACAGGGCAGAGACAGGACCGGACGGACTGTGCCTGAAAAATGACGGGACGGGCCCGAGACGGGGCGACCAGATACAGGACGGGACGGTCCAGATACAGGACGGGCAGCGAAGGGACGGACCAGAGCAGGACGGGACTGGCCAGAGGCAGAACAGGACCGGTCAGGCCAGAGACAGGACGAGACGGGCCCGATACAGGAAGGTACGGGCCAAATATGGGACGGGCCAGATTCAGGATGGGATGGGCCAGAGATAGGACGTGATGGGACGGGCCACATACAGGAAGGGATGGGCCAGATACAGGACGGGCCAGATTCAGGACGGGACGGACCAGATACAGGACGGGACCGAACAGTTACAGGACGGGATCGGCCAGAGACAGGACGGAATGTGCTAGAGACATTACGGGACAGGCCATAGACAGGACGGGTTGGGCCAGAGACAGGACGGGACGGGCCAGATACATGACTGAATTTGTCAGAAACGTGATGAGGCAGATATGGGACGGTATGGGCTAGAAATGGGACAGACCAGATACATGACGGGACTGGCCAGATACAGGACGGTACGGACCAGATATGTGACGGGCCAGATACGGGACGATTCATATGCGGGACGGGCCAGATACGGGACAGTCCAGATACAGGACGGGCCAGATACGGGACAGGCCGGCCCAGGGACAGGACATGCCAGATACGGGACAGGCCAGATATGGAACGGGCCAGATACTGGACGGGATGGGCCAGATACAGGGCGGGCCAGATTCGGGATGAGACGGGCCAGAGCTGGGCCAGAAACAGAAAAGCACGGGCCGGAGACCATACGGGACGGGCCAAAGACTGGACGAGACGGGCCAGAGACGGGACGGGAGAGACAGGACGAGACAGGCCAGAGACAGGACGAGATGGGAAGGGACTGGCCAGATACAGGAAGGGACAGGCCAGATACGGGACAGGACAGGCCAGATGCGGGACGGGCCAGATACAATGTGGGACGTGCCAGATATTGGACGGGACGAGGCAGAGATAGGATCGGACGGGCCAGAAACAGGACGGGACGAGCTATACATTATGGGAAGGGAAATAGACAGGACGGGACGGGCCAGAGACGGTACACGACAGGCCAGATACAGGACAGGACGAGCCATAGACAGTACGGGACGGGCCAGAATCAGGACGGGACAAGCTATACATTATGGGACGGGCCATAGACAGGACGGGACGGGCCAGAGACAAGACTTAAGGGGACAGATACAGGAAAAGACGGCCAAAGACAGGACGGGATGGCCCAGATACAGTACAGGACAGGCCAGATACAGGACGGTACGGACCAAATAGTGCGCAGCCTGCATTGGTGGGTAAGTCGGCGGTCTTGCATGGTGTGAGATGGGAAGCCATGCCAGCACGCCGCCATGGATGTTACAATTAAGTAGTGTAGGTCAGGCGTCGAGAAAGTGGAAGTTTTGCAAATAAATATTACAACTATTGTTTAATAGGCAAACGTCACATGTAGAGTTTGCATGATATACCTTCCTAGTACTTTATCTAAATTAGAAGCAAATTATTTGAAGATTACTTCTACCTAAATGGCAGAAAATGCACCTATCTTGGTGATGGATAGGACAGCTTGAGGGGATATGGAGGAGGCTGTTTTTTTGATAGGTGTCATTTTAAACATTTTGCTAATAATTTATGGAAAGTATCATATTTTTCTAACTATTGGACTCACCTTAATTTAAAACACACCCCAGGTTAAATTTCCTGGATGTGTAAAATTGTGGAGGATTTGATAATACTACCTTTAATGCTGTAAGGTAGAATAGAGTGGATAGAGATCTAATGTTAGTGTTTCTCTGCGGCATGTGTATTATACTCGTATACTTTTGCAGCAATTTATATGTATTCTATGCAGCAAACACATAATCACATCACTGCTGAATGCACAGTACATGCACATTGAGCTCTGCTATGCATGCACACAGCTCTGCTGCATATATACACACAGCTCAGTTACACACAGCTGTCTTATATACACACATCTCTGCTATATACGTACACACACCTCTGCAGCATGCACACAGCTCAGCTACATACAAACACACAATTCTCCTACATTCACATACATAGCTTTCCTATATACACACATGTCTCATATATACACATACAGCTCCACTATGTACACTCACACACACACACATATATATATATATATATATATATATATATATATATATGTATATACACAAACGCACATAAAAACAGACATACACACAACCACTGTATACCATGCTGGGTTCTTTTGATGTGCCCTTAGCATTGATAAGTTGTCACACTCTTGCCTATTATGTTAATATTCTTCTAGTAAACTTTATAAGCCTGACTGTCTTTCTAGAAGACATATTGAGATTAATTTAAGTACTTGAGGCCCGATTGATTGCGCCCAGTTCAGGAGCTATACGGATGCTATAGGTGAAGGCCATGTCATTATGTTCCACTACGTACTAAAAAATGAAGTAGTGTAGGTCAAGCATAGAGAAAATGGAAGTTTTGCAAATAAATATTACAACTATTGTTTAATAGGCAAACATCACATGTAGAGTTTGCATGATATACCTTCCTAGTACTTTATCTAAATTAGAAGCAAATTGTTTGAAGATTACTTCTACCTAAATGGCAGAAAATGCACCTATCTTGGTGATGGATAGGACAGCTTGAGGGGATATGGAGGAGGCTGTTTTTTGATAGGTGTCATTTAAACATTTTGCTAATAATTTATGGAAAGTATCATATTTTTCTAACTATTGGACTCACCTTAATTTAAAACACACCCCAGATTAAATTTCCTGGAGGTGTAAATTTGTGGAGGATTTGATAATACTACCTTTAATGGGATGGGCCAGATACAGGATGGGACAGGCCAGATACGGGACGGACCAAATACAATACGGGCCAGAGACAGGACCGGACGGGACACGCCAGAGACAGGACGAGACGGGCCAGAGACAGGACGGGACGGGCCATAGACAGGATGAGACTGGCCGTAGATAGGACGGACCGAGGCGTGCCAGAGACAGGACGGGACTGGCTAGAGACGGGGCGACCAGATACAGGATGGGACGGGCCAGATACAGGACGGGCCAGAGACAGGACCGGACGGGAGACGCCGGAGACAGGACGAGACGGGCCAGAAACAGGACGGGACGGGTCAAAGACAGGATGAGACTGGCCGGAGATAGGACAGACCGAGGCGTGCCAGAGACAGGATGGGACGGGCTAGAGCCGGGGCGACCAGATACAGGACAGTCCAGATACAGGACAGTCCAGGGACGGGACGGGCCAGAGCAGGACGGAACTGGCCAGAGGCAGCACAGGACTGGTCGGGCCAGAGACAGGACGGGACGGGCAAGAGAGAGGACGGGACTGGCCAAATAGAGTACGGGACGGGCCAGAGACAGGACGGGATGGGCGAAAGACAGGACGGGACGGACCAGAGATGGGACGGGCAAGAGACAGGATTGGACAGGCCAGAGATAGCACCGGACGGGCCAGAGACAGGACGGGACAGGCCAGAGACAGGATGGGACGGGCCAGAGACAGGACGAGATGGGAAGGTACTGGCCAGATACAGGAAGGGACAGGCCAGATACGGGACAGGACAGGCCAGATGCGGGACGGGCTAGATACGAGATGGAACGGGCCAGATACAGGACGGGACGAGCCAGAGATAGGACAGAACGGGCCAGAAACAGGACTGGACAAGCTATACATTATGGGACGGGAAATAGACAGGATGGGACGGGCCAGAGACAGTACGGGACGTGCCAGATACAGGACAGGACGAGCCAGTGACAGGACGGGACGGGCCAGAAACAGGACGGGACAAGCTATACATTATGGAACGGGCCAGAGACCGGACGGGACAGTCCAGATACAGGAAAAGACGGGCAAGAGACAGGACGGAATGGCCCAGATACAGTGCGGGCCAAATATGGGGCGGGCCAGATACAGGATGACATGGGCCAGATACGGGATGGGCCAGATATGGGACAGGACAGGCTAGATATGGGATGAGCCATGGACAGGATGGGATGGGCCAGATACGAGATGGCCAGATACGGAACGGGCCAGATACTGAATGGGCCTGGCCACATACGGGACGGATCAGATAGGGACTTGTTGGGTCAGATACGGAACAGGACGTGCCAGAGACGGGAAGGGACGAGGCGGGCCAGATACGGGATGAGATGGGCCAGATAAGGGACAGCCAGATACAGGACGGGATGGTCAGATATGGGACTAATCGGGTCAGATACGGGAAAGGACGGACCAGATACGTGACGGGGCGGGTTAGACATTACAGGACGGGACGGGCCAGAGACGGGACGAGCCAGAGATGGGACGGGTCAGATACAGGACTGGGGACAGATTAGGAATGCGTGCACTGTTCCTTTAAGAATCAGGAAGTGCTGCTGCTGCCACCCTCAACAAACAGCCAAGACACATGCACACAGCCAGCATAGGAACATAGTGCGTAGCCTGCATTGGTGGGTAAGTTGGCTGTCTTGCATGGTGTGAGATGGGAAGCCATGCCAGCACGCCGCCAGGGATGTTACAATTAAGTAGTGTAGGTCAGGTGTAGAGAAAATGGAAGTTTTGCTAATAAATATTACAACTATTATTTAATAGGCAAACATCACATGTAGAGTTTGCATGATGTACTTTCCTGGTACTTTATCTAAATTAGAAGCAAATTGTTTGAAGATTACTTCTACCTAAATGGTAGAAAATGCACCTATCTTGGTGATGGATAGGACAGCTTGAGGGGATATGGAGGAGGCTGTTTTTTGATAGGTGTCACTTAAACATTTTGCTAATAATTTATGGAAAGTATCATATTTTTCTAACTATTGAACTCACCTTAATTTAAAACACACCCCAGGTTAAATTTCCTGGAGGAGTAAATTTGTGGAGGATTTGATAATACTACCTTTAATAGGATGGACCAGATACAGGACTGGACAGGCCAGATATGTGACGGGATTGGCCAGATACAGAACAGGTGAGAGACAGAACCGGACGGGACGTGCCTGAGAAAGGACGGGAGGGGCCAGAGACGGGGCAACCAGGTACAGGACGGGACGGTTGAGATACAGGATGGGCCAGGGACGGGACGGACCAGAGCAGGACGGGACTGGCCAGAGGCAGGACAGGACCGGTCAGGCCAGAGATAGGACGAGACGGGCCAGATACAGGAAGGGACGGGCCAGAGACGGGACGGGCTCGATTCAACACGGGATGGGCCAGAGATAGGACGTGATGGGTTGGGCCAGATACAGGAAGGGATGGGCCAGATACGGGACGGGACAGATTCACGATGGGACGGGCCAGATACAGGATGGGACCGACCAGATGTAGGACGGGATGGGCCAGAGACAGGACAGAATGTGCTAGAGACATTACGGGACAGGCCATAGACAGGACGGGTCGGGCCAGAGACAGGATGGGACGGGACAGATATATGACGGGATGGGCCAGAAACGTGACGAGCCAGATATGGGACGGTATGGGCCAGATATGGGACAGCCCAGATACATGAAGGGACGGGCCAGGTACGGGATGGGATGGGCCAGATACTGGACGGGTCAGATGCGGGATGGGCCAGATACGGGACAGGACAGATACAGGACGGGCCAGATACGGGATAGGCCATGCCAGGGACAGGATGTGCCAGATACGGGACAGGCCAGATATGGAACGTGCCAGATACTAGACGGGATGGGCCAGATACCGGGTGGTCCAGATACGGGACGAGACGGGCCAGAGACAGAAAGGGATGGACCAGAGACAGGACGGGACGGGCCAAAGACTGGACGGGACGGGCCAGAGACGGGACGGGCAAGAGACAGGATTGGACAGGCCAGGGATAGCACCGGACGGACCAGAGACAGGACGGGACAGGCCAGAGACAGGACGAGATGGGAAGGGACTGGCCAGATACAGGAAGGGACAAGCCAGATACGGGACAGGACAGGCCAGATGCGGGACGGGCCATATACGAGACGGGACGGGCCAGATATAGGACGGGACGAGGCAGAGATAGGATGGGACGGGCCAGAAAAAGGACGGGAAGAGCTATGCATTTTGGGACGGGAAATAGAAAGGACAGGACGGGCCATAGACGGTACGCGATGGGCCAGATACAGGATAGGACGAGCCAGAGACAGTACAGGACGGGCCAGAAACAGGACGGGACAAGCAATACATTATGGGACGGGCCATAGACAGGACGGGACGGGCCAGAGACAAGTCGGAACGGGACAGATACAGGAAAAGATGGGCCAAAGCCAGGACGGGATGGCCCAGATACAGTACGGGACAGGCCAGATACAGGACGGTACGGGCCAAATAGTGCGCAGCCTGCATTGGTGGGTATGTCGGCGGTATTGCATGGTGTGAGATGGGAAGCCATGCCAGTACGCCGCCATGGATGTTACAATTAAGTAGTGTAGGTCAGGCGTAGAGAAAATGGAAGTTTTTCAAATAAATATTACAACTATTGTTTAATAGGCAAACATCACATGTAGAGTTTGCATGATATACCTTCCTAGTACTTTATCTAAACTAGAAGCAAATTGTTTGAAGATTACTTCTACCTAAATGGCAGAAAATGCACCTATCTTGGTGATGGATAGGACAGCTTGAGGGAATATGGAGAAGGCTGTTTTTTTGATAGGTGTCATTTAAACATTTTGCTAATAATTTATGGAAAGTATCATATTTTTCTAACTATTGAACTCACCTTAATTTAAAACACACCCCAGGTTAAATTTCCTGGAGGTTTAAATTTGTGGAGGATTTGATAATACTACCTTTAATGGGATGGGCCAGATACAGGACGGGACAGGCCAGATACGTGACGGGATGGACCAGATGCAGGACAGGCCAGAGACAGGACCGGACGGGACGTGTCTGAGAAAGGACGGGACGGGCCAGAGACGGGGCGACCGGATACAGGACGGGACGGTCCAGATAGAGGAAGGGCCAGGGATGGGACGGACCAGAGCAGGACGGGACTGGCCAGAGGCAGGACAGGACCGGTCAGGCCAGAGACAGGATGGGACGGGCCAGATACAGGAAGGGACGGGCCAGATACGGTACGGGCCATATTTAAGCCGGGATGGGCCAGAGACAGGACGGGATGGGACGGGCCACATAGAAGAAGGGACGGGCCAGACACGGGACGGGCCAGATTCAAGACGGGACGGGCCAGATACAGGACGGGACCGACCAGATACAGGACGGGACGGTCCAGATACAGGACGGGCCAGGGACGGGACGGACCAGAGCAGGACGGGACTGGCCGGAGGCAGGACAGGACCGGTCAGGCCAGAGACAGGACGGGACGGGCCAGTTACAGGAAGGGAAGGGCCAGATACGGTACGGGCCAGGTTCAAGACGGGATGGGCCAGAGACAGGACGGGATGGGACGGGCCAGATACAGGAAGGGACGGGCCAGATACGGGACGGGCCAGATTCAGGACGGGACGGGCCAGATACAGGACGGGACCGACCAGATACAGGACGGGATGGACCAGAGATAAGACGGAATGTGCTAGAGACATTACGGGATAGGCCATAGACAGGACGGGTCAGGCCAGAGACAGGATGGGACGGGCCAGATACATGACGGGATGGGCCAGGAACGTGACGAGCCAGATATGGGACGGTATGGGCCAGATATGGGACAGCCCAGATACATGACGGGACGGGCCAGATACAGGACGGTACGGACCAGATACGGGACTTGACGGGCCAGATACGAAACGGGTCAGATGCGGGATGGGCCAGATACGGGACCGGCTAGATACAGGACGGGCCAGATACGGGACAGGCAGGGACAGGGACAAGACGTACCAGATACGGGACAGGCCAGATACTGGACGGGATGGGCCAGATACAGGGCGGGCCAGATACGGGACGAGACGGGCCAGAGCTGCGCCAGAGACAGGAAGGGAAGGGCCAGAGACAGGGCAGGACGGGCCAAGGACTGGACAGGAAGGGCCAGAGATGGGACGGGACGAGGCAGAGATAGGATGGGATGGGACGAGCTATCCGTTATGGGACGGGAAATAGACAGGACGGGACGGGCCAGAGACGGTACGCGACGGGGTCAGATACAGAACAGGACAAGCCAGAGACAGTACGGTACGGGCCAGAGACAGTACGGGACGGGCCAGATACATGACGGGACGGGCCAGAGCAGGATGGGACTGGCCAGAGGCAGGACAGGACCGATCGGGCCAGAGACAGGACGGAACGGGCAAGAGAGAGGACAGGACGGGCCAGATACAGGACGGGACAGGCCATACACGGGATGGGCCAGATACAGGACGGGCCAGAGACAGGACCGGATGGGCTAGAGACAGACGGGACCGGACGGGCCAAAGACAAGATGAGACTGGCCGAAGATAGGACGGACCGAGGCGTGCCAGAGACAGGACGGGACGGGCTAGAGACGGGGCGACCAGATACAGGACGGGGCGGTCCAGATACAGGACGGTACAGGGACGGGACGGGCCAGAGCAGGATGGGACTGGCCAGAGGCAGGACAGGACCGATCGGGCCAGAGACAGGACAGGACGGGCAAGAGACAGGATTGGACAGGCTAGAGATAGCACCGGTCGGGCCAGAGACAGGACGGACGAGGCCAGAGACAGGATGGGACGGGCCAGAGACAGGATGAGATGGGAAGGTACTGGCCTGCATTGGTGGGTATGTCGGCGGTATTGCATGGTGTGAGATGGGAAGCCATGCCAGTACGCCGCCATGGATGTTACAATTAAGTAGTGTAGGTCAGGCGTAGAGAAAATGGAAGTTTTTCAAATAAATATTACAACTATTGTTTAATAGGCAAACATCACATGTAGAGTTTGCATGATATACCTTCCTAGTACTTTATCTAAACTAGAAGCAAATTGTTTGAAGATTACTTCTACCTAAATGGCAGAAAATGCACCTATCTTGGTGATGGATAGGACAGGCCAGATAAGGGACAAGACAGGCCAGATGCGGGACGGGCCAGATACGAGATGGGACGGGCCAGATACAAGATGG
This sequence comes from Phyllobates terribilis, assembly GCF_046119375.1. Classification (NCBI taxonomy): domain Eukaryota; kingdom Metazoa; phylum Chordata; class Amphibia; order Anura; family Dendrobatidae; genus Phyllobates; species Phyllobates terribilis. The sequence goes on along the minus strand of NW_027364090.1, from coordinate 256,646 downwards.
GACGAGCCGGAGATAGGACGGGACGGGCCAGAAACAGGACTGGACGAGCTAAACATTATGGGACGGGAAATAGACAAGATGGGAACGGCCAGAGACGGTACGGGATGTGCCAGATACAGGACAGGATGAGCCAGAGACAGGATGGGACGGGCCAGAAACAGGACGGGACAAGCTATACATTATGGGACGAAACAGAGACCGGACGGGATGGTCCAGATACAGGAAAAGACGGGCCAGAGACAGGACAGGATGGCCCAGATACACTACGGGACAGGCCAGATACAGGACGGTACGGGCCAAATATGGGACGGGCCAGATACAGGACGACATGGGCCAGATATGGGACAGGAGAGGCTAGATATGGGATGAGCCATGGACAGGATGGGATGGGCCAGATACTAGATGGCCAGATACGAGACGGACCAGATACTGAATGGGCCTGGCCACATACGGGACTGGCCAGATAGGGATTGGTTGGGTCAAATACGGGACAGGACGTGCCAGAGATGGGAAGGGACAAGGCGGGCCAGATACTGGATGTGATGAGCCAGATAAGGGAAAGCCAGATACGGGACGGGATGGTCAGATACGGGACTAAACGGGTCAGATATGCGACTGGACGGACCAGATACGGGACGGGGCGGGTTAGACATTACAGAACGTGTCATAGACAGCATGGGAGGGGCCAGGGACAGGCTGGGACGGACCAGAGACAGGACCGGACAGGCCAGACACGGGACGGGTCAGATACAGGACTGAGGATACAAAAGGAATGCGTGCACTGTTCTTTTAAGAATCAGGAAGTGCTGCCGCTGCCGCCCTCAACAAGCAGCCAAGACAAATGCACACAGCCCGCATAGGAACATAGTGCGCAGCCTGCATTGGTGGGTAAGTCGGCGGTCTTGCATGGTGTGAGATGGGAAGCCATGCCAGCACGCCGCCATGGATGTTACAATTAAGTAGTGTAGGTCAGGTGTAGAGAAAATGGAAGTTTTGCAAATAAATATTACAACTATTGTTTAATAGGCAAATGTCACATGTAGAGTTTGCATGATATACCTTCCTAGTACTTTATCTAAATTAGAAGCAAATTGTTTGAAGATTACTTCTACCTAAATGGCAGAAAATGCACCTATCTTGGTGATGGATAGGACAGCTTGAGGGGATATGGAGGAGGCTGTTTTTTTGATAGGTGTCATTTAAACATTTTGCTAATAATTTATGGAAAGTATCATATTTTTCTAACTATTGAACTCACCTTAATTTAAAACACACCCCAGGTTAAAGTTCCTTCATGTGTAAATTTGTGGAGGATTTGATAATACTACCTTTAATGGGATGGGCCAGATACAGGACGGGACAGGCCAGATACGGAATGGACCAGATACAGGATGGGCCAGAGACAGGACGAGACGGGCCAGAGACAGGACGGGACAGGCCAAAGACAGGATGAGACTGGCCGGAGATAGGACGGACCGAGGCGTACCAGAGACAGGACGGGACGGACTAGAGACGGGGCGACAGATACAGGACGGGACGGTCCAGATACAGGACAGTCCCGGGACGGGACGTGCCAGAGCAGGACGGGACTGGTCAGAGGCAGGACAGGACCGATCGGGCCAGAGACAGGATGGGACGGGTTAGAGAGAGGACGGGACGGGCCAAAGAGAGGACTGGATGGACAAAAGATGGGATGGGCAAGAGACAGGATTGGACAGGCCAGAGATAGCACCGGACGGGCCAGAGACATTACGGGACAGGCCAGAGACAGGACGAGACGGGCCAGAGACAGGACGAGATGGGAAGGGACAGGCCAGATACGGGACAGGACAGGCCAGATACGGGACAGGCGAGATACGAGATGGGACGGGCCAGATACAGGACGGGACGAGCCTGAGATAGGACGGGGCGTGCCAGAAACAGGACTTGACGAGCTATACATTATGGGACGGGAAATAGACAGGATGGGACGGGCCAGAGATGGTACAGGATGTGCCAGATACAGGACAGGACGGGACGGGCCAGAAACAGGACGGGACAAGCTATACATTATGGGACCGTCCAGAGACCTGACAGGACGGTCCAGATACAGGATAAGACGGGCCAGAGACAGGACAGGATGACCCAGATACAGTACAGGACAGGCCACATACAGGACGGTCCGGGCCAAAAATGAGACGGGTCAGATACAGGACGACATGGGCCAGATACGGGACGGGCCAGATATGGGACAGGACAGGCTAGATATGGGATGAGCCATGGACAGGATGGGATGGGCCACATACAAGATGGCCAGATACAGGACGGGCCAGATACTGAATGGGCCTGGCCACATACGGGACGGGCCAGATAGGGACTGGTTGGGTCAGATACGGGACAGGAAGTGCCAGAGACGGGAAAGGATGAGGCGGGCCAGATACGTGATGAGATGGGCCAGATAAGGGATAGCCAGATTCGGGACGGGATGGTCAGATACGGGACCAAACGGGTCAGATATGGGACTTGACGGACCAGATATGGGACGGGGCGGGTTAGACATTACAGGACGGGCCATAGACAGGATGGGAGGGGCCAGGGACAGGCTGGGACGGGCCAGAGACAGGACGGGACGGGCCAGAGACGGAATGGGTGTGATACAGGACTGGGGACACATTAGGAATGCGTGCACTGTTCCTTTAAGAATCAGGAAGTGCTGCCGCTGCCGCCCTCAACAAGCAGCCAAGACACATGTACACAGCCAGCATAGGAACATAGTGCGCAGCCTGCATTGGTGGGTAAGTCGACGGTCTTGCATGGTGTGAGATGGGAAGCCATGCCAGCTTGCCGCCAGGGATGTTACATTTAAGTAGTGTAGGTCAGGTGTAGAGAAAATGGAAGTTTTGCAAATAAATATTACAACTATTATTTAATAGGCAAACATCACATGTAGAGTTTGCATGATATACCTTCCTAGTACTTTATCTAAATTAGAAGCAAATTGAAGATTACTTCTGCCTAAATGGCAGAAAATGCACCTATCTTGGTGATGGATAGGACAGCTTGAGGGGATATGGAGGAGGCTGTTTTTTGATAGATGTCATTTAAACATTTTGCTAATAATTTATGGAAAGTATCATATTATTCTAACTATTGAACTCACCTTAATTTAAAACACACCCCAGGTTAAATTTCCTGGAGGTGTAAATTTGTGGAGGATTTGATAATACTACCTTTAGTGGGATGGGCCAGATACAGAACAAGACAGGCCAGATACGTGACGGAACGGGCCAGATACAGGACAGGCCAAAGATAGGACCGGAAGGGCCGTGCCTGAAAAAGGACGGGACGGGCCAGAGACGGGGCGACCAGATACAGGACGGGACGGTCCAGATACAGGACGGGCCAGGGAAGGGACTGAACAGAGCAGGACGGGACTGGCCAGAGGCAGGACAGGAACGGTTAGGCCAGAGAAAGGACGGGACGGGCCAGATACAGGAAGGGACGGGCCAGATACGGCACGGGTCAGATTCAAGACGGGATGGGCCAGAGACAGGACAGGATAGGACGGGCCAGATACAGGAAGGGACGAACCAGATACGGGACGTGACGGGCCAGATACGGGACGGGTCAGATGCGGGACGGGCCAGATACGGGACAGGCCAGATACAGGACGGGCCAGATACGGGACAGGCCGGGCCAGGGACAGGACGTGCCAGATACGGGACAGGCCAGATATGGAACGGGCCAGATACTGGACGGGATGGGCCAGATACGGGATGAGACGGGCCAGACCTGGGCCAGAGACAGGAAGGGATGGGCCAGAGACAGGACAGGACGGGCCAGAGATGGGACGTGCAAGAGACAGGATTGAACAGGCCAGAGATAGCACCGAACGGGCCAGAGACAGGACGGGACAGGCCAGCGACAGGACGAGATGGGAAGGGACTGGCCAGATACAGGAAGGGACAGGCCAGATACGGGACAGGACAGGCCAGATGCGGGACGGGCCAGATACGAGACGGGACGCGCCAGATATAGGACGGGACAAGGCAGAGATAGGATGGGACGGGCCAGAAACAGGACGGGACGAGCTATACATTATGGGACGGGAAGTAGACAGGATGGGATGGGCCAGAGACGGTACGCGACGGGCCAGGTACAGGACAGGACGAGCCAGAGATAGTACGGGACTGGCCAGAAACAGGACGGGACAAGCTATACATTATGGGGCGGGTCATAGACAGGACGGGCCAGATTCAGGACGGGACGGGCCAGATACAGGACGGGACCGACCAGATACAGGACGGGATGGGCCATAGACAGGACGGAATGTGCTAGAGACATTACGGGACAGGCCATAGACAGGACGGGTCGGGCCATAGACAGGATGGGAGGGGCCAGGGACAGGCTGGGACGGGCCAGAGACAGGACGGGACGGGCCAGAGACGGAATGGGTCTGATACAGGACTGGGGACACATTAGGAATGCGTGCACTGTTCCTTTAAGAATCAGGAAGTGCTGCCGCTGCCGCCCTCAACAAGCAGCCAAGACACATGTACACAGCCAGCATAGGAACATAGTGCGCAGCCTGCATTGGTGGGTAAGTCGACGGTCTTGCATGGTGTGAGATGGGAAGCCATGCCAGCTTGCCGCCAGGGATGTTACAATTAAGTAGTGTAGGTCAGGTGTAGAGAAAATGGAAGTTTTGCAAATAAATATTACAACTATTATTTAATAGGCAAACATCACATGTAGAGTTTGCATGATATACCTTCCTAGTACTTTATCTAAATTAGAAGCAAATTGAAGATTACTTCTGCCTAAATGGCAGAAAATGCACCTATCTTGGTGATGGATAGGACAGCTTGAGGGGATATGGAGGAGGCTGTTTTTTGATAGATGTCATTTAAACATTCTGCTATTAATTTATGGAAAGTATCATATTATTCTAACTATTGAACTCACCTTAATTTAAAACACACCCCAGGTTAAATTTCCTGGAGGTGTAAATTTGTGGAGGATTTGATAATACTACCTTTAGTGGGATGGGCCAGATACAGGACAAGACAGGCCAGATACGTGACGGAACGGGCCAGATACAGGACAGGCCAAAGATAGGACCGGACGGGCCGTGCCTGAAAAAGGACGGGACGGGCCAGAGACGGGGCGACCAGATACAGGACGGGACGGTCCAGATACAGGACGGGCCAGGGAAGGGACTGAACAGAGCAGGACGGGACTGGCCAGAGGCAGGGTACAGGAACGGTCAGGCCAGAGAAAGGACGGGACGGGCCAGATACAGGAAGGGACGGGCCAGATACGGCACGGGTCAGATTCAAGACGGGATGGGCCAGAGACAGGACAGGATAGGACGGGCCAGATACAGGAAGGGACGAACCAGATACGGGACGTGACGGGCCAGATACAGGACGGGTCAGATGCGGGACGGGCCAGATACGGGACAGGCCAGATACAGGACGGGCCAGATACGGGACAGGCCGGGCCAGGGACAGGACGTGCCAGATACGGGACAGGCCAGATATGGAACGGGCCAGATACTGGACGGGATGGGCCAGATACGGGATGAGACGGGCCAGACCTGGGCCAGAGACAGGAAGGGATGGGCCAGAGACAGGACAGGACGGGCCAGAGATGGGACGTGCAAGAGACAGGATTGAACAGGCCAGAGATAGCACCGAACGGGCCAGAGACAGGACAGGACAGGCCAGCGACAGGACGAGATGGGAAGGGACTGGCCAGATACAGGAAGGGACAGGCCAGATACGGGACAGGACAGGCCAGATGCGGGACGGGCCAGATACGAGACGGGACGCGCCAGATATAGGACGGGACAAGGCAGAGATAGGATGGGACGGGCCAGAAACAGGGCGGGACGAGCTAAACATTATGGGACGGGAAGTAGACAGGACGGGATGGGCCAGAGACGGTACGCGACGGGCCAGATACAGGACAGGACGAGCCAGAGATAGTACGGGACTGGCCAGAAACAGGACAGGACAAGCTATACATTATGGGACGGGCCATAGACAGGACGGGCCAGATTCAGGACGGGACGGGCCAGATACACGACGGGACCGACCAGATACAGGACGGGATGGGCCATAGACAGGACGGAATGTGCTAGAGACATTACGGGACAGGCCATAGACAGGACGGGTCGGGCCATAGACAGGATGGGACGGGCCAGATACATGACGGGATGGGCCAGAAACGTGACGAGCCAGATATGGGATGGTATGGGCCAGCTATTGGACAGCCCAGATAAATGACGGGACGGGCCAGATACAGGACGGGACAGGCCAGATACGGGATGGGCCAGATACAGGACGGGCCAGAGACAGGACCGGACGGGCCAGAGACAGATGGGACCGGACGGGCCAAAGACAAGATGAGACTGGCCGAAGATAGGACTGACCGAGGCGTGCCAGAGACAGGACGGGACTGGCTAGAGACGGGGCGACCAGATACAGGACGGGGCGGTCCAGATACAGGACGGTCCAGGGACGGGACTGGCCAGAGCAGGATGGGACTGGCCAGAGGCAGGACAGGACCGATCGGGCCAGAGACAGGACAGGACGGGCAAGAGACAGGATTGGACAGACCAGAGATAGCACCGGTCGGGCCAGAGACAGGACGGACGAGGCCAGAGACAGGATGGGACCGACCAGATACAGGTCGGGACGGGCCAGATACAGGAATGGACGGGCCAGATACGGGACGGGCCAGATTCAAGACAGGATGGGCCAGAGACAGGACAGGATGGGACGGGCCACATACAGGAAGGGACGGGCCAGATACGGGAAGGGCCAGATTCAGGATGGGACGGGCCAGATTCAGGACGGGACCGACCAGATACAGGACGGGATCAGCCAGAGACAGGACGGAATGTGCTAGAGACATGGGATAGGCCATACACAGGACGGGTCAGGCCAGAGACAGGATGGGACGGGCCAGATATATGACGGGATGGGCCAGAAACGTGACGAGCCAGATATGGGACGGTATGGGCCAGATATGGGACAGCCCACATACATGACGGGACGGGCCAGATACAGGACGGTACGGACTAGATACGGGACGGGACGGGCCAAATACGGGACGGGTCAGATGCGGGACGGGCCAGATACGGGACAGGCCAGATACGGGACAGGCCGGGCCAGGGACAGGACGTGCCAGATACGGGACAGGCCAGATATGGAACGGGCCAGATACTGGACGGGATGGGCCAGATACAGGGCGGGCCAGATACAGGACGAGACGGACCAGAACTGCGCCAGAGACAGGAAGTGATGGGCCAGAGACAGGACAGGACGGGCCAAATACTAGACGGGACGGGCCAGAAACGGGACGGACAAGAGACAGGATTATACAGGCCAGAGATAGCACCGGACGGGCCAGAGACAGGACGGGACAGGCCAGAGACAGGACGAGATGGGAAAGGACTGGCCAGATACAGGAAGGGACAGGCCATATACGGGACAGGACAGGCCAAATGCGGGATGGGCCAGATACGAGACGGGACGGGCCAGAAACAGGACGGGACGAGCTATACATTATGGGACGGGAAATAGACAGGACGGGACGGGCCATAGACGGTACTCGACGGGCCAGATACAGGACAAGACGAGCCAGAGACAGTACGGGACGGGCCAGAAACAGGACGGGACAAGCTATACATTATGGGACGGGCCATAGACAGGACGGGACGGGCCAGAGACAAGACAGAACGGGCCAAATAGTGCGCAGCCTGCATTGGTGGGTAAGTCGGCGGTGTTGCATGATGTGAGATGGGAAGCCATGCCAGCACGCTGCCTTGGATGTTAAAATTAAATAGTGTTGGTCAGGCGTAGAGAAAATGGAAGTTTTTCAAATAAATATTACAACTATTGTTTAATAGGCAAACATCACATGTAGAGTTTGCATGATTTACCTTCCTAGTACTTAGAAGCAAATTGTTTGAAGATTAGTTCTACCTAAATGGCAGAAAATGCACCTATCTTGGTGATGGATAGGACAGCTTGAGGGGATATGGAGGAGGCTGTTTTTTGATAGGTGTCATTTACACATTTTGCTAATAATTTATGGAAAGTATCATATTTTTCTAACTATTGAACTCACCTTAATTTAAGACACACCCCAGGTTAAATTTCCTGGACGTGTAAATTTGTGGAGGATTTGATAATACTACCTTTAATGGGATGGGCCAGATCCAGGACGGGACAGGCCAGATACGTGACGGGATGGGCCAGATGCAGGACAGGCCAGAGACAGGACGGACGGGACGTGCCTGAGAAAGGACGGGACTGGCCAGAGACGGGGCAACCAGATACAGGACGGGACGGTCTAGATACAGGACGGGCCAGGGACGGGATGGACCAGAGCAGGACGCGACTGGCCAGAGGCAGGACAGGACCAGTCAGGCCAGAGACAGGATGGGACGGGCCAGATACTAGAAGAGACGGGCCAGATACGGGACCGGCCAAATTCAAGACGGGATGGGCCAGAGATAGGACGTGATGGGACGGGCCAGATACAGAAAGGGATGGGTCAGAGACAGGACAGAATGTGCTAGAGACATTAAGGGACAGGACATAGACAGGACGGGTCGGGCCAGAGACAGGATGGGTCGGGCTAGAGACAGGATGGGACGGGCCAGATACATGACGGGATGGGCCAGAAACGTGACGAGCCAGATATGGGACGGTATGGGCCAGATATGGGACAGCCCAGATACATGACGGGACGGGCCAGATTTAGGATGGTATGGACCAGATACGGGACGGGACGGGCCAGATACGGGACGGGTCAGATGCGGGATGGGCCAGATACGGGTCAGGCCAGATACAGGACGGGCTAGATACGGGACAGGCCGGGCAGGGACAGGACGTGCCAGACACGGGACTGTCCAGATATGAAACGGGCCAGATACTGGACGGGATGGGCCAGATGCAGGGCGGACCAAATACGGGACGAGACGGGCCAGAACTGGGCCAAACACAGGAAGGGATGGGCCAGAGACGGGGCGGGCCAAAGACTGGACGGGACGGGCCAGAGAAGGGACGGGCAAGAGACTGGATTGGACAGGCCAGAAATAGCAACGGACCGGCCAGAGACAGGACGGGACAGGCCAGAGACAGGACGACATGGGAAGGGACTGGCCAGATACAGGAAGGGACAGGCCAGATACGCGACAGGACAGGCCAGATGCGGAACGGGCCACATACGAGACGGGACGGGCCAGATATATGACGGGACGACGCAGAGATAGGATGGGACGGGCCAGAAATAGGACGGGGCAAGCTATACATTATGGGACGGGAAATAGACAGGACGGGACGGACCAGAGAGGGTACGTGACGGGCCAGATACAGGACAGGACGAGCCAGAGAAAGTACGGGACGGGCCAGAAACAGTTCGGGACAAGCTATACATTATGGGACGGGCCATAGACAGGACTGGACGGGCCAGAGACAAGACGGAACGGGACAGATACAGGAAAAGACGGGCCAAAGAAAGGACGGGATGGCCCAGATACAGTACGGGACAGGCCACATACAGGACGGTACGGGCCAAATAGTGTGCAGCCTGCATTGGTGGGTATGTCGGCGGTCTTGCATGGTGTGAGATGGGAAGCCATGCCAGCACGCCGCCATAGATGTTACAATTAAGTAGTGTAGGTCAGGCGTAGAGAAAATGGAAGTTTTTCAAATAAATATTACAACTGTTGTTTAATAGGCAAACATCACATGTAGAGTTTGCGTGATATACCTTCCTAGTACTTTATCTAAATTAGAAGCAAATTGAAGATTACTTCTACCTAAATGACAGAAAATGCACCTATCTTGGTGATGGATAGGACAGCTTGAGGGGATATGGAGGAGGTTGTTTTTTTGATAGGTGTCATTTAAACATTTTGCTAATAATTTATGGAAAGTATCATATTTTTCTAACTATTGAACTCACCTTAATTTAAAACACACCCCAGGTTAAAGTTCCTTTATGTGTAAATTTGTGGAGGATTTGATAATACTACCTTTAATGGGATGGGCCAGATACAGGACGGGACAGGCCAGATACGGAATGGGCCAGATACAGGATGGGCCAGAGACAGGACCGGACGGATCACGCCAGAGACATGACGAGACGGGCCAGAGACAGGACGGGACAGGCCAAAGACAGGATGAGACTGGCCGGAGATAGGACGGACCGAGGCGTACCAGAGACAGGACGGGACGGGCTAGAGACGGGGCGACAGATACTGCACGGGACGGTCCAGATACAGGACAGTCCAGTGACAGGACGGGCCAGAGCAAGACGGGACTGGTCAGAGGCAGGACAGGACCGATCAGGCCAGAGACAGGACGGGACGGGCAAGAGAGAGGACGGGACGGGCCAAAGAGAGGACGGGATGGACAAGAGATGGGATGGGCAAGAGACAGGATTGGACAGGCCAGAGATAGCACCGAATGGGGCAGAGACATGACGGGACAGGCCAGAGACAGGACGGGACGGGCCAGAGACAGGACTAGATGGGAAGGGACAGGCCAGATATGGGACAGGACAGGCCAGATGCGGGACGGGCCAGATACGAGATGGGACGGGCCAGATACAGGACGGGACGAGCCAGAGATAGGACGGGACGGGCCAGAAACAGGACTTCACGAGCTATACATTATGGGACGGGAAATAGACAGGATGGGACGTGCCAGAGACGGTACAGGATGCGCCAGATACAGGACAGGACTAGCCAGTGACAGGACGGGACGGGCCAGAAACAGGACGGGACAAGCTATACATTATGGGACCGTCCAGAGACCGGACGGGACGGTCCAGATACACGATAAGACGGGCCAGAGACAGGACAGGATGGCCCAGATACAGTACGGGACAGGCCACATACCGGACGGTCCGGGCCAAAAATGAGACGGGCCAGATACAGGACGACATGGGCCAGATACGGGACGGGCCAGATAGGGACTAGTTGGGTCACATACAGGACAGGACGTGCCAGAGACGGGAAGGGACGAGGCGGGCCAGATACGGGATGAGATGGGCCAGATAAGGGACAGCCAGATACGGGACGGGATGGTCAGATACGGGACTAAACGGGTCAGATATGGGACTGGACGGACCAGATACGGGACGGGGCGGGTTAGACATTACAGGACAGGACATAGACAGAATGGGAGGGGTCAGGGACAGGCTGAGACTGGCCAGAGACAGGACGGGACGGGCCAGAGACGGGACGGGCTAGAGATGGGACGGGTCAGATACAGGACTGGGGACACATTAGGAATGCGTGCACTGATCCTTTAAGAATCAGGAAGTGCTGCCGCTGCCGCCCTCAGCAAGCAACTAAGACACATGCACACAGCCAGCATAGGAACATAGTGCGCAGCCTGCATTGGTGGGTAAGTCGGCGGTCTTGCATGGTGTGAGATGGGAAGCCATGCCAGCTCACCGCCAGGGATGTTAAAATTAAGTAGTGTAGGTCAGGTGTAGAGAAAATGGAAGTTTTGCAAATAAATATTACAACTATTATTTAATAGGCAAACATCACATGTAGAGTTTGCATGATATACTTTCCTGGTACTTTATCTAAATTAGAAGCAAATTGTTTGAAGATTACTTCTACCTAAATGGCAGAAAATGCACCTATCTTGGTGATGGATAGGACAGCTTGAGGGGATATGGAGTAGGCTGTTTTTGATAGGTGTAATTTAAACATTTTGCTAATAATTTATGGAAAGAATCATATTTTTCTAACTATTGAACTCACCTTAATTTAAAACACACCCCAGGTTAAATTTCCTGGAGGTGTAAATTTGTGGAGGATTTGATAATACTACCTTTAATGGGACTTTAATGGGATGGGCCAGATACAGGACGGGACAGGAAAGATACGGGATGGGCCAGACACAGGACCGGCCAGATACAGGACGGGCCAGAGACAGGACCGGACAGGACACGCCAGAGACAGGACGAAACGGGCTAGAGACAGGACGGGACGGACCAAATACAGGATGAGACTGGCCGGAGATAGCACGGACCGAGGCGTGCCAGAGACAGGACCGGACGGGCTAAAGACGGGGCGACCAGATACAGGATGGGACGGTCCAGATACAGGACGGTCCAGGGACGGGACGGGCCAGAGCAGAATGGGACTGGCCAAAGGCAGGACAGGACAGGTCGGGCCAGAGACAGGACGAGACGGGCAAGAGAGATGACGGGACAGGCCAAAGAGAGGATGGGACTGGCCAGAGACAGGACGAGACGGGCCAAATACAGGACGGGACGGACCAGAGATGGGACGGGCAAGAGACAGGATTGGACAGGCCAGAGATAGCACCGGACGGGCCATACCATAGACAGGACGGGGCAGGCCAGAGACAGGACGAGATGGGAAGGGACTGGCCAGATACAGGAAGGGACAGGCCAGATACAGGACAGGACAGGCCAGATGCGGGACGGGCCAGATACGAGATGGGACGGGCCAGATACAGGACGGGACGAGCCAGAGATAGGACGGGACGGGCCAGAAACAGGACTGGACGAGCTATACATTATGGGACGGGATATAGACAGGATGGGATGGGCCAGAGACGGAACGGGACGTGCCAGATACAGGACAGGATGAGCCAGAGACAGGACGGGACGGGCCAGAAACAGGACGGGACAAGCTATACTTTATGGGACGGGCCGGAGACCGGACGGGACGGTCCAGATACAGGAAAAGACAGGCCAGAGACTGGACGGGATGGCCCAGATACAGTACGGGACAGGCCAGATACAGGCTGGTACGGGCAAAATATGGGACGGGCCAGATACAGGACGACATGGGCCAGATACGGGACGGGCCAGATATGGGATAGGACAGGCTAGATATGGGATGAGCCATGGACAGGATGGGATGGGCCAGATACGAGATGGCCAGATAAGGGACGGGCCAGATACTGAATGGGCCTGGCCACATACGGGACGGGCCAGATAGGGACTGGTTGGGTCAGATACGGGACAGGAAGTGCCAGAGACGGGAAAGGATGAGGCGGGCCAGATACGTGATGAGATGGGCCAGATAAGGGATAGCCAGATACGGGACGGATGGTCAAATACGGGACCAAACGGGTCAGATATGGGACTGGACGGACCAGATACGGGACGGGGCGGGTTAGACATTACAGGACGGGCCATAGACAGGATGGAAGGGGCCAGGGACAGGCTGGGATGGGCCAGAGACAGGACGGGACGGGCCAGAGACGGGACGGGCCAGAGACGGGACGGGTCAGATATAGAACTGTAGAGTTTGCATGATATACCTTCCTAGTACTTTATCTAAATTAGAAGCAAATTGTTTGAAGATTACTTCTGCCTAAATGGCAGAAAATGCACCTATCTTGGTGATGGATAGGACAGCTTGAGGGGATATGGAGGAGGCTGTTTTTTGATAGGTGTCATTTAAACATTTTGCTAATAATTTATAGAAAGTATCATATTTTTCTAACTATTGAGCTCACCTTAATTTAATGCACAGAGGACGGCACGGGCCAAAGACCGGATGGGACGGGCCAGAGACCGGATGGGGCGGGCCAGAGACCGGATGGGACGGGACATATACAGGACGGGACGGGCCAGAGACGAGGCGGGCCAGATACAGGATGGGCCAGGGACGGGCCACTGCAGTACCGGACGAGTCAGAGGCAGGACAGGACGGGTCCGGCCAGAGACAGGACGGGACGGGCCAGAAACAGTACGAGATGGGCCAGAGACAGGACGAGCCAGAGATAGGACAGGACGGGCCAGATACGGGATGGTATGGGCCAGAAATGGGATGGTACGGACCAGATACATGACGGGACGGGACAGATACAGGACAAGACGGACCAGATACGGAACAGGACGGGCCAGATACGGGACGAGCCAGATACGGGACAGGCCAGATACGGGACGGGGCAGATAGGGGACGGGGCAGATAGGGGACGGTACAGATACGGGACGGTCCAGAGATACAGGACGGGCCAGAGACAGGAATAGGACGGGCCATAGACAGGACGGGATGGGCCAGAGACGGGACGGGTCAGACACAGGACTAGGGACACATTAGGAATGCGTGCACTGTTCCTTTAAGGATCAGGAAGTGCTGCCGCTGTCGCCCTCAACAAGCAGCCAAGACACATGCACACAGCCAGCAGAGGAACACAGTGTGCAGCCTGGATTGGTGGGTAAGTCGGCGGTCTTGCATGGTGTGAGATGGGAAGCCATGCCAGCACGCCGCCATGGATGTTACAATTAAGTAGTGTAGGTCAGGTGTAGAGAAAATGGAAGTTTTGCAAATAAATATTACAACTTTTGTTTAATAGGCAAACATCACATGTAGAGTTTGCATGATATACCTTCCTGGTACTTTATGTAAATTAGAACAAATTGTTTGAAGATTACTTCTACCTAAATGGCAGAAAATGCACCTATCTTGGTGATGGATAGGACAGCTTGAGGGGATATGGAGGAGGCTGTTTTTTTGATAGGTGTCATTTAAACATTTTGCTAATAATTTATAGAAAGTATCATATTTTTCTAACGATTGAGCTCACCTTAATTTAAAGTACAGAGGACGGCACGGACCAAAGACCGGATGGGGCGGGCCAGAGACCGGATGGGGCGGGCCAGAGACCGAATGGGGCAGGCCAGAGACAGGACGGGACATATACAGGACGGGACGGGCCAGAGACGACGCGGGCCAGATACAGGATGGGCCAGGGACGGGCCACTGCAGTACCGGACGGGTCAGAGGCAGGACAGGACGGGTCCAGCCAGAGACAGGACGGGACGGGCCTGAGACAGGACGAGATGGGCCAGAGACAGGACGAGCCAGAGATAGGACTGGACGGGCCAGATACGGGATGGTACGGTCCAGAAATGGGATGGTACGGGCCAGATACAAGACGGGACGGGCCAGATACAGGATGAGACGGACCAGATACGGAACAGGACGGGCCAGATACGGGACGAGCCAGATACGGGACAGGGCAGATATGGGACGGGGCAGATACGGGACGGTACAGATACGGGACGGTCCAGAGATACAGGACCGGCCAGAGACAGGAATAGGACGGGCCATAGACAGGACGGGAGGGGTCAGATACAGGACTGGGGACACATTAGGAATGCGTGCACTGTTCCTTTAAGAATCAGGAAGTGCTGCCGCTGTCGCCCTCAACAAGCAGCCAAGACACATGCACACAGCCAGCAGAGGAACACAGTGTGCAGCCTGGATTGGTGGGTAAGTCGGCGGTCTTGCATGGTGTGAGATGGGAAGCCATGCCAGCACGCCGCCAGGGATGTTACAATTAAATAGTGTAGGACAGGCATAGAGAAAATGGAAGTTTTGCAAATAAATATTACAACTATTGTTTAATAGGCAAACATCACATGTAGAGTTTGCATGATATACCTTCCTAGTACTTTATCTAAATTAGAAGCAAATTGTTTGAAGATTACTTCTACCTAAATGGCAGAAAATGCACCTATCTTGGTGATGGATAGGACAGCTTGAGGGGATATGGAGGAGGCTGTTTTTTGATAGGTGTCATTTAAACATTTTGCTAATAATTTATAGAAAGTATCATACTTTTCTAACTATTGAGCTCACCTTAATTTAAAGCACAGAGGACGGCACGGGCCAAAACCAGATGGAACGGGCCAAAGACCGGATGGGATGGGCCAAAGACCGGATGGGACGGGCCAAAGACCGGATGGGACGGGCCAGAGACAGGACGGGACGGGGCGGGCCAGAGACAGGACGGGACATATACAGGACGGGATGGGCCAGATACAGGATGGGCCAGATACAGGATGGGCCAGGGACGGGCCACTGCAGTACCAGACGGGTCTGAGGCAGGACAGGACGGGTCGGGCCAGAGACAGGATGGGACGGGACAGAGATAGGACAAGACGGGCCAGAGACAGAACGAGATGGGCCAGAGACAGGACGAGCCGGAGATAGGACAGGATGGGCCAGAGAAAGGACGGGACTGGCTAGAAACAGGAAGGGACGGGCCAGATACGGGACGGGCCAGATACAGGACGGGACAGGCGAGAGACAGGATGGGATGGGCCAGATATGGGTCGGGAGAGGCCAGATATGTGACGGGACCCGACAGGATAGACACGGGACGGTACAAGCCAGATACGCGATGGGCCAGATACAAGATGGGACTAGATGGGCCAGATACAGGATGGTACGGAACGGGCCAGATACAGGAGGGGACGGTCCGAGTACAGGATGGGACAGGCCAGATAGAGAACTGCACGGGATGGGCCAGAGACAGGACGGGACGGGCCAGAGATAGGATGGGACAGGCCAGATACGGGACGGGACAGGAAAGATACGGAACAGGACGGGCCAGATACGAGATGGTACGGGCCAGATACAGGACGGTACGGGCCAGATACAGAACTGTATGGGACGGGCCAGAGACAGGAGGGGATGGGCCAGTTACAGGATGGGACGGGCCAGATACGGAACTGCACGGTACGGACCAGAGACAGGACTGGACGGGTCAGAGACAGGATGGGATAGGCCAGATACGGGATGGGGCAGGCCAGATACGGGACAAGACGGGCCAGATACAGGATGGTACGGGCCAGATATGGGACGGTATGGGCCAGATACATGACGGGACGGGCCAGATACAGGACGAGACAGACCAGATACAGAACAGGACGGGCCAGATACGGGACAAGCCAGATACGGGACAGGTCATATATGGGATGGGGCAGATATGGGACGGTACAGATACGGGACGTGCCAGCGACAGGACGGGCCAGATACTGGACGGGATGGGCTAGATACGGGGCGGGCCAGATACGGGACGATACTAGCCAGAGACAGGATGGGACTGGCTAGAGACAGGATGGGATGAGCCAAAGACAGGACGGGTCAGAGACAGGATGGGACGAGCCAAAGACAGGACGGGAGGGGCCAGACACAGGACTGGACAGGCCAGAGACAGAACGGCACGGGCAAGACACAGGACTGGACAGGCCAGAGACAGGACAGGACGGGCCAGATACAGGATGGGACTGGCTAGATACGGGACAGGACCGGCCAGATACTGGACAGGTCAGATACGGGACGGGATGGGCCAGATTCAGGACGGGACGAGATGGGCCAGATACAAGACGGTACGGGACGGGTCAGATACAGGACGGGACGGGATAGATACGGAACGGGCCAAATACAGGACGGAACGGGCCAGAGACAGGATGGGCGGGCTTGACATTACGGGCCGGGCCATAGACAGAATGGGACGGGCCAGATACAGGACGGTACTGCCCAGATATGGGACGGAACGGGCCAGATACGCGATGGGACGGGCCAGATACGGGATGGGCCAGATACGGGACGGTCCAGATATGAGACGGGCCAGATATGGGACAGGACGGGCCAGATACGACATGAGCCAGGGATGGGAAAGGACAGAAACTGAACGGGATGTGCCATTTATGGTGATGGGCCAGATACGTGACACGCTGGGCCATATACGGGACGGGCCAGATACGGGACTGGTTGGGCCATATACGGGATAGGACGGGCTAGATAGTGAAGGGACGAGACGTGCCAGATAAGAGATGGGCCAGATACGGGACTGGACTGGCCAGATATGGGACTGGACTGGCCAGATACGGGACTTGTCGGGTCAGATATGGGACTAAGCAGGCCAGATATGGGACATACGGGCTAGACATTACAGGACGGGCCATAGACAGGAGGGGAGGGGCCAGGGACAGCACGGGACGGGCCAGAGACAGGTCAGGACGGGATGAGCCAAAGACGGGATGGGCCAGATACAGGACTGGGGACACATTAGGAATGCGTACACTGTTCCTTTAAGAAGAAGGAAGTGCTGCCACTGTCGCCCTCAACAAGCAGCCAAGACACATGAACCCAGCCAGTTGAGGAACACAGTGCGCAGCCTGGATTGGTGGGTAATTCGGTGGTCTTACATGGTGTGAGATGGGAAGCCATGCCAGCACGCCTCCAGGGATGTTACAATTAGGTAGTGTAGCACAGGCATAAAGAAAATGAAAGTTTTGCAAATAAATATTACAACTATTGTTTAATATGCAAACATCACATGTAGAGTTTGCATGATATACCTTCCTGGTACTTTATCTAAATTAGAACCAAATTGTTTGAAGATTACTTCTACCTAAATGGCAGAAAATGCACCTATCTTGGTGATGGATAGGACAGCTTGAGGGGATATGAAGGAGGCTCTTTTTTTGATAGGTGTCATTTAAACATTTTGCTAATAATTTATGGAAAGTATAATATTTTTCTAACTATTGAGCTCACCTTAATTTAAACCACACAGGACGGGACGGGCCAGAGACAGGTTGGGACAGGCCAATTATCGGATGGGACTGGCCAGAGACAGGACGGGATGGGGCAGGCCAGAAACAAGACAGGATGGGCCAGATACATGACGGGGCAAGCCAGATACAGGATGGTCCAGATACAGGATGGGCCAGGGACGGGCCAGAGCAGTGCCGGACGGGCCACAGGCAGGACAGGACGTGTCGGGCCAGAGACAGGACCGGACGGGCCAGAGACATGACAAGACGAGCTTGAGACAGGACGGGACGGGCCAGAGACAGGACGAGCCGGAGATAGGACAGGACGGGCCAGAGACAGGACGGGACTGGCTAGTTACAGGAAGGGACAGGCCAGATACGGGACGGGCCAGATATAGGACGGGATGGGCCAGAGACAGGATGGGACGGGTCAGAGACAGGATGGAACAGGCCAGATATGGGACGGGACAGGCCATATGCGTGACGGGACAGGCCAGATACGTGACGGGACAGGACAGGACAGATATAGGACTGTACAAACCAGATACAGGAGGGGCCAGATACAGGACGGGATGAGATGGGCCAGATACAGGATGGTACGAAACGGGCCAGATACAGGATGCTACGGGCCAGATACAGGAGGGGACAGGCCGGGTACAGGATGGGACGGGCCAGATACAGAACTGCACAGGACGGGCCAGAGACAGGACGGGACAGGCCAGAGACAGGATGGGACAGGCCTGATATGTGATGGGACAGGCCAGATACGGGACAGGATGGACCAGATACGGGATGGTACAGGCTAGATACGGGCCAGATATGGGACGGTTCGGGGCAGATATGGGACGGGCCAGATACATGACGGGACGGGCCAGATACATGACGGGACGGGCAAGATACAGGACGAGACGGACCAGATACGAAACAGGACGGGCCAGATACGGGACGAGCCAGATACGGGACAGGGCAGATACGGAACGGAGCAGATATGGGACGGTACAGATACGGGACGGGCCAGATACTAGACAGGATGGGCCAGATACGGGACGATACTGGCCAGAGACAGGACGGGACGGGCTAGAGACAGGACGGGATGAGCCAAAGACAGGACGGGCCAGAGACAGGAAGGGCCAAAGACAGGACGGGAGGGACCAGAGACAGGACTGGACAGGCCAGAGACAGGACTGGACGGGCCAGAGACAGGACTGGATAGGCCAGAGACAGGATGGGACAGGCCAGATACAGGACGAGACTGGGAGGGACTGGCCAGATATGGGACAGGACAGGCCAGATACGGGACAGGACGGGCCAGATATGGGAGCCCTCAACAAGCAGCCAAGACACATGCACACAGCCAGCAGAAGAAGGCAGTGTGCAGCCTGGCTTGGTGGGTAAGTCGGCGGTCTTGCATGGTGTAAGATGGGAAGCCATGCCAGCACGCCGCCAGGGATGTTACAATTAAGTAGGACGGGTCGGGTCGGGCCAGAGACAGGACAAGACGGGCCTGAGACAGGACAGGACTGGCCAGAGACAGGATGGGACGGGCTAGATACAGGAAGGGACGGGCCAGAAACAGGACGGGCCAGATACAGGACGGGACGGGCCAGATACAGGACGGGACGGGCCAGAGACAGGATGGGACGGGTCAGAGATAGAATGGGACGGGCCAGATACGGGACAGGCCAGATACAAGACTGGCCAGATACAGGACGGGCCAGATACGGGACAGGCCAGATACGGGACAGGCCAGATACGAGACTGGCCAGATAGGGGACGGGCCAGATACGGGACAGGCTGGGCCAAATACAGAACGGGACAGGCCAGATACGGGATGGGCCTGATACAGGACGGGACGGGCCAGATACGGGATGGGCCAGACACGGGATGGGCCAAACACGGGACAGGACCTGGCAACTCAGCAGTTGCACAGATCACGCTGAAGGATAGTGTTGCTCAGGCACCTTCCAATGGGTGGAGGTGGTTTAAGTATCCAGTGTCTCATAGCAATAGTCTGGGGACGCATTAGGAATGCGTGCACTGTTCCTTTAAGAATCAGGATGTGCTGCCGCCCTCAACAAGCAGCCAAGACACATGCACACAGCCAGCAGAGGAACACAGTGCGCAGCCTGGATTGATGGGTAAGTCGGCGGTCTTACATGGTGGGAGATGGGAAGCCATGCCAGCACGCCGCCAGGGATGTTACAATTAAGTAGTGTAGGTCAGGCATAGAGAAAATGGAAGTTTTGCAAATAAATATTACAACTATTATTTAATAGGCAAACATCACATGTAGAGTTTGCATGATATACCTTCCTAGTACTTTATCTAAATTAGAAGCAAATTGTTTGAAGATTTTGAAGATTACTTCTACCTAAATGGCAAAAAATACATCTATCTTGGTGATGGATAGGACAGCTTAAGGGGATATGGAGGAGGCTGTTTTTTTGATAGGTGCATTTTAAACATTTTGCTAATAATTTATGGAAAGTATCATATTTTTCTAACTATTGAACTCACCTTAATTTAAAACACACCCCAGGTTAAATTTCCTGGAGGTGTAAATTTGTGGAGGATTTGATAATACTACCTTTAATGCTGTAAGGTAGAATAGAGTGGATAGAGATCTAATGTTAGTGCTTCTCTGCGACATGTATATTATACTCCTATACATTTGCAGCAGGCAATTTATATGTCTTTTATACAGCACATACATACACTGTGTTCCAAATTATTATGCAAATAATATTTTCTCAGATTTTCCCAAATTACCTATATGAATTGTAGTCATTGTAATTTTCCAGTCAAATAACTATTAGAGTACAATTGAAAGGTTTTTGTACAAACTGCCTATGATAACAGTATATTTTAAAAAAAAATAAAACACTCAAACTGCACTCAAAATGCATGTTCCAAATTATTATGCACAGCAGAGCTTCCAACCTTTTTATTTTATATGTCCTTACATTTAGTTGGGGATTATCTAAATATATGAGTTCACTTGTTCTTTTTTATTGTGGAATTTAAGTGTATTATTGTTTAATTTTTGTATGTTGTTGTAAAGTTTTGTTATATATTTTTTGTCTTGTTGGTCTACTCTTTTTTTATGTTAATGAGAATTATGTCATTTCCGTGGATCTGTGTATAAATGTCTTGACTGAATGTATTTAACCACAATTGAAAAAAGCCTTGGACAGGCTGAAACGTCTTGTATGAGTTGTGGAATAAATCAACTGATTATCAACACGTGAGTGCCGGGATTTTCTTTTTCTACAGACATTGTTTTCCACGTGCACCACCCTAGCTATACGGAGTGCCGACTATTCCTTTTCTGTTGCTTACATGTGAACTGCCTCCCGCCATCATAGACACTCCTTTTGATGATGCTCCAGAGGTTCTCAATGGGGTTGAGGTCAGGGGAGCATGGGGGCCACACCATAAGTTTGTCCCCTTTTATGCCCACAGCAGCCAGAGATGCAGATGTGTTATGTGCAGCATGAGTCTGGGCATTATCATGCACGAAAATGATCTTGCTGCGGAATGCACGGTTCTTCTTCTTGAACCATGGCAGGAAGTGCTGTTTGAGAAACTCAACATACATTATGGAGTTCATCTTTACCCCTTCAGGGATTCTAAAAGGACCGACAATCTCTCTCCCCATGATTCCAGCCCAAAACATTACTCCACCTCCTCCTTGTTGGCGCCGTAGCCGTGTTTGCATGGGGTGTCCATCAACCAGCCATCCTCCACTCCATCCATCTGGACCATCGAGATCATTTCATGCATGATAATGCCCCGTCTCATGCTGCACATGACACATCTGCATCTCTGGCTGCTGTGGGCATAAGAGGGGACAAACTTATGGTGTGGCCCCCATGCTCCCCTGACCTCAACCCCATTGAGAACCTCTGGAGCATCATCAAAATGAGTGTCTATGATGGCGGGAGGCAGTTCACATCTAAGCAACAGCTCTGGGAGGGTATTCTGTCCTCATGCAAAACAATTGAAGCAGAAACCATCCAAAACCTGACAAATTCAATGAATGAGAGAGTTCAGAAGCTCCTTTCGAACAAGGGGTCCTATGTGCAAATGTTACATCACCTAGAATAAAGTTTTGAGTTGAAAACTGTTTGATTTCAGTTTGTAATAACCTGCTAATGCTTATAATTTCAAAAATGACCATTTTTTTGTTCTTTATTAAAATGAAAAGGTTGGAAGCTCTGCTGTGCATAATAATTTGGAACATGCATTTTGAGTGCAGTTTGAGTGTTTTATTTTTTTTTTTAATATACTGTTATCATAGGCAGTTTGTACAAAAACCTTTCAATTGTACTCTAATAGTTATTTGACTGGAAAATTACAATGACTGCAATTCATATAGGTAATTTGGGAAAATCTGAGACAATATTATTTGTATAATAATTTGAAACACAGTGTAATCACATCACTGCTGAATGCACAGTACAATGCACATTAAGCTCTGCTATGCATGCACACTGCTCTGCTCCATACATATGTAACACAGGTGCTGGAATGCAACGCACAGAGACACAAAATGGGAACAGTTAGGGATATATATAAAACCACTTTATACAAGTATTATGCAAGGGGGTTAGTAACAGGGATAATGAACAGCAAATTGGAATAACAATGAGAAACAGCTTCAGTGAATAATGGTAAAGTTCTTTGCAAAAGTGTGATGCATCCAGTCGTGGGAGTCACCACGTGAGTTTCTCTTTGTATGGCCGTAGCGGGGGGGTCACCGGTTATTCCCGCTAGGCCGCAAGTCTCTTCCGGATAAAGTCTATCAGATCCCTTTTAGCCTCCCACACACCAACCAGCCCCCTCCCAACCTGAAATCCTAATCGCAACTGTCCCTGGTACCGTGAGTGGAAATTGGAAGTGACGGCCCTGTTCACTTGCGCGATTCCTCCGCTGCTGCTGGCGCGTCTCTCCTGTCACAGTCCTCTCTCAGCTCTTCTCAGCTTGACCGTCGACGGTAGTCTCTCAGGCTTGGGGTAAGGGGATCCAGACCTCGGCTATTGACAGACGGCATCAGTTCCCAGGAATTTACTCTGTGTGGGACGCAGGCCCTGACTCTGGGCCACACATGGAGGGATCAGGTCGCTTCTGTGGGGAGTCCAGAACTTCTCAGGCTGCGTCTGACTCTGATGCAGCACAGGCCTCTGGCTGGGGCCTGCCGCGCTGGCATCTGTAGTCCCTCTGGAACACATCTGTTCCACTCTGCAGCCTGGCGCCAAATCTCCCTGTGTCTTGGCACGCTGGGCTTTTATATCCAGGAAATCCATCCTGGAGGTCACCTGATCAGGTGCAGCATCTGAATCTCTTCCCCCTCCAACTCTTCTGGCATAACTTGGTTCCGCTTTATTTCGTCTGGTCAGCAGATGGCAACCTTTCCTCATCTCTGGCACATCCTGCAAGAATCCTCCTTTATTGCACTCTACTACATTCCTCCCACCTCTTTGCTTGCCAGTCCTCGGGCAAGTGGACTTCTTGCTGGGTTGACGTCTCCTTCCAGGCAGCACAAGTTGAGACAAGAGTTGAGCACACTCTTCTGTTTTCTGTTGAATCTGAGACCATATAAACTCCTCTTGGGCAAACCGGTTATTGGGAATTCCGGCATTAGCCCGCCCAGTCTGGCGGAGCTGCTCTTCCAGAGGTGATTCTGGAGGTCCTGAATAATCAATCACTGGGGACTGCAAATCGCCTCCCGATTCATTCTCTGCCCCACTTGAGGATGACACTGGCAACTCTGACAGACTCAACAGTACTGTAGCCCATCCTTCTTCATCCCCCAAGACCCCTGTTTGTGGTGCCTCAGCAACCTCAGTTGGAGATTCAGTCCCATGACAGTCCTCCACTTTGGAAGAGCAGGGCCGCAGCATGTTACGGTGAAACACCCTAGATGTCGTGGTGTCATTCCCTTTGGGTCGGACCTCGTAGACCGGGTTATCTGGGTGGACCTTCTTCACCACTCGATAAGGTATCGCCTCCCAACGGTGACCCAGTTTACTTCCGAGCTGCTTGGCTCGCAATAGCTCACGGTCTCCTGACTGGAGTGGTCCACCCAAGGTCAGGGGCCGACTTGAATGTTCCACTTCCCCGTACTTCTATTCAACCAACCTCCTCAAAGTGTGAAGTCGGCGTCGGTGCACCCGAATCCAGGTACTTGGGCTGCTGCCCGGGCAGGGGTCTTCTGCTTCTAGCTCCAGTTCGGTGATTTATCATCCATTCCTCCCAAACAGCGACATGTAAGGGGTGTAGCCAGTAGTCGCATGTATTCGATTGTTATACACCCACACCAGCTCAGACACAAATTCGGACCACTTCATCTTCTTGTCTTCTTCCAGAGTTGGCAACATCTGCTTCGCAGGCCCCATTCCCCTGGGGGTGATATGGCGTTGCTCGAGACTTATCGATTCCATAGATACGATACAGCTCATCCATCACTCGCCCCTGGAAGCAGGTCCCCTGGTCGGAATGTATTCGCTTCGGGCACCCATATATTCGAATGAAATCTTGGCAGATGTCCTTAGCCGCAGCTTCTGCTGTCTGGTCTCGAGTAGGAGTCACCACTGCGAACTTGGTCAAGTGGTCAGTCATCACCAAGCAGTACCCGTAGCCATTGTATGAAGTTCCGATCATCAGGTAGTTAATGATCAGGACCTCCAAGGGTGCAGAAGTTCACATGGTCTGAACAGGAGCCCTCTGTTCCGGGGGCCTACTTAGCTCACACTGGCGACATTTTCGGCAAACTCCCTCAACTTTCTGCCACAGTTAAGGCCAGTACAGCAGTTGTTGTAACCACTGGAAGGTTTTCTCCACACCAAAGTGAGCGCCCCTCTCATGAGCTTCTTTGGTCAGCTGTACCACTAGTGCCTCTGGAACCAGTACTTGCCAGGTAACGTCGAACTCTCGAGGTAGTTGGATCCTTTGGCATACCAAGCCATCCCTCAGAAAGAGCCTTTCCCACTGGCCCAAGATTTGCAGGGTAGTTGGGAGCAAAGCAGCCCTGGCCTTCTAATCTGGCTTTTTCCCCAGGGCGACCCATTCTCTAAGTTTCACCAGATCTGGGTCAGACTGCTGTAGATGTATCCTCTCGTCTCTTGATCGTCCTAGAATTTGAGTGGGTCTAGGCTCTTCTCCAGACTCCTGAGCGTCTACTACAGCAGCGGCAAGCTAACTGAAATCCGGGATCTCGTCGCCTTCAAGCTCTTCGTCTATATCTCTCTTTGGTCCCGCTTGGGTGACTGGGGACAAGGCGCCTGCATGCATGTTCAGGGCCTTAGACCGATATGCGATCTTGTACTGGTACTTAGACATCCTCGCGACCCACCGCTGTTCCAACGCACCCAACTTCGCATTCTCCAGGTGGGCCAATGGGTTGTTGTCTGTTCGCACTTGTACTTCTGATCCCGACAAGTACTCCGCAAATTTCTCTGTCATGGCCCACACCAATGCCAGCAACTCCGGTTTGAACGAACTATAGTTGTCTGGGTTCTTCTCTGTATCCCGTAGTGACCGACTAGCATATGCGATCACCCTCTCTCTTTCTTCCTGTACTTGTGCCAACACTGCTCCCAGACCATGCAAGCTTCCATCGGTGTACAACACGAAGGGCTGTGAAAAGTCAGCGTAGGCTACAATTGGAGCATCCGTTAGCGCCATCTTTAATGCTCGGAAGGCTTCCTCTTGTCGTGGGCCCCACTAAATAGGTTGTCACTTGGCTCCCACCGCTGTTCCTCTCAGGAGCTCATTGAGCGGTACCGCAATCTTAGCAAAGTCTTTCACGAATCGGCGGTAATATCCGACGAGCCCCAGAAATGCCCTCAGTTCCCTCAGGTTGGTGGGTGTGGGCCACCTCTGTACCGCAGCTACTTTCTCTGCAGTGGGGGTGCACTCCTGCACTGGACAGAGTGTGTCCCAAATAGTCAATCTCCTGCTTGAATAAATGACACTTGCGAGGCTTGATCTTCAATCCATGTCTCCGAAGTCGCTCTAACGCTTGTTCCAGCTGGCGGAGATGATCTTCAAACGTTGCATACTGCCGACTACGCCAAATATAACACAGGTGCCTGAATGCAACGCACAGAGACACAAGACGGGAACAGTCAGGGATATATATAAAACGACTTTATATGTATAACAAGTATTATGCAAGGGGGGTTAGTAACAGGGATAATGAACAGCAAATTGGAATAACAATGAGAAACAGTTTTAGTGAATAACGGTAAAGTTCTTTGCAAAAGTGTGATGCACCCAGTCGTGGGAGTCACCACGTGAGTTCTCTTTGTATGGCCCTAGCGGGGGTCACCTGTTATTCCCACTAGTCTGTAAGTCTCTTCTGGATAAAGTCTATCAGATCCCGTTTAGCCTCCCACACACCAACCGGCCCCCTCCCAACCTTAAATCCTAATCCCAACTGTCCCCAGTACCATGAGTGGAAATTGGAAGTGACAGCCCTGTTCACTTGCGCGATTCCTCCGCTGTTGCTCTCTTGTCGCAGTCCTCTTTCGGTCCTCTCGGCTTGACCGTCGACAGTAGTCTCTCACGCTTGGGGTAAGGGGATCCAGATCTCGGCTCTTGACAGATGGCGTCCGTTCCCAGTAACTTACTCTGTGTGGGCGCAGGTCCTGACTCTGGGCCACACGTGCATGGCTCAGGGCGCTTCTGTGAGGAGTCCAGATCTTCTCAGGTGGCTTCTGACTCTGATGCAGCACAGGCCTGGGATCTGTGGTCCCTCTGGAACATGTCTGCTCCACTCTGCAGCATGGCGTCAAATCTCTCTGTGTCTTGGCGCGCTGGGCTTTTATATCCAGGAAATCCTTCCTGGAGGTCACCTGATCAGGTGCAGCATCTGAATCTCTTCCCCCTTCAACTCTTCTGGCATAACTTGATTCTGCTTTATTTCGTCTGGCCAGCAGATGGCAACCTTTCCTCATCTCTGGCACATCCTGCAAGAATCTTCCTTCATTACACTCTACTACACATTCACACAGTTCAGTGGCACACAGCTGTCTTACATACACATATCTCTGCTACATACATACACACACCCCTGCAGCATGCACACAGCTCAGCTACATGAAAACACACAACTCTCATACATTCACAGACATAGCTTTCCTATATACACACATGTCTCATATATACACATACAGCTCCACTATGTACACTCGCACACACAGATATATATATATACGGTTGTGCTCAAAAGTTTACATACCCTGGCTGAATTTTTGCTTTCTTGGCCTTGTTTCAGAGAATATGAATGATAAAAAAAAACTTTTTCTCCACTCATGGTTATCGGTTGGGTGAAGCCATTTATTGTCAAATTACTGTGTTTTCTCTTTTTAAATCTTAATGACAACCAAAAACATCCAGATGACTCTGATCAAAAGTTCACATACCCCAGGTCTTAATACCGTGTATTGCCCCCTCTAACATCAATGACTGCTTGAAGTCTTTTGTGGTAGTAGTGGATGAGGTTCTTTATTTTCTCAGAATGCGCACTTGAGATCTCCCCAGAGTCTCTCAATGATATTGAGGTAAGGAGACTGAGATGGCCACTCCACAACCTTCACTTTGTTCTGCTGTAGCCAATGACAGGTCGACTTGGCCTTGTGTTTTGGATCGTTGTCATGTTGGAACGTCCAAGTACGTCCCATGCGCAGCTTCCAGGCTGATGAGTGCAAATTTGCCTCCAGTATTTGCTGATAACATGCTGCATTCATCTTTCCTTCAACTTCTACCAAGTTTCTTGTGCCTTTGTAGCTCACAAATCCCCAAAACATCAGCGATCCACCTCCGTGCTTTACAGTAGGAATGGTGTTCCTTTCATCATAGGCCTTGTTGACCTCTCTCTAAATGTAACGTTTATGGTTGTGGCCACAAAGTTCAATTTTGGTCTCATCACTCCAAATTACCTTGTTCAAGAAGTTTTGAGGCTTGTCTCTGTGCTGTTTGGCGTATTGTAGGCAAGATACTTTGTGGCATTTGCACAGTAATGGCTTTCTTCTGGCGACTCCACCATGCAGCCCATTTTTCTTCAAGTGCCTCCTTATTGTGCATCGTGAAACAGCCAACCGCTAGTTTTCAGAGAGTCCTGAATTTCAGCTGATGTTATTTGTGGGGTTGTCTTTGCATCCTGAACAATTTTCCTGGCAGTTGTGGCCTAAATTTTTGTTGGTCTACCTGACCGTGGTTTGGTTTTTACAGAGCCCCTGATTTTCCATTTGTTAGTCACGGTTTGAACTCTGCTGACTGGCATTATCAATTCCTTAGATATCTTTTTGTATCCCTTTCCTGTGTTATACAGTTCAACTACCTTTTTCCGTAGATCCATTGACAATTCTTTTTCTTTTCCCCATGACTCACAATCCAGAAACGTCAGTGGCTGGATAAAAGATGCAAGAGTCTGTCTGGATCCCAGAAACTCACTCAGCTTTTATGCACACACACTGATTACAAGCAAACAGGTCACAGGTGAGGATGTTACCTTTAGTAGCCAAATTCTGAGCATGTTATCAGGACAAAATTACCAGGGTATATGAACCTTTGATCAGGGTCATTTGGATGTTTTTTGGTTGTCATTAAGATTTAAAAAGAGAAAACACACTAGTTTGACAATAAATGGCTTCACCCAACCAATAACAATGAGTGGAGAAAAAGTTTTTTTGTTATCATTCATATTCTCTGAAACAAGGCCAAGAAAGGAAAAATTCTGCCCTGGTATGTAAACTTTTGAGCACAACTGTATATACAGTTATATGAAAAAGTTTGGGCACCCCTATTAATCTTAAGCTTAATGTTTTATAAAAATTGGTGTTTTTGCAACAGCTATTTCAGTTTGATATATGTAATAACTGTTGGACACAGTAATGTTTCTGCCTTGAAATGAGGTTTATTGTACTAACAGAAAATGTGCAATCTGCATTCAAACAAAATTTGACAGGTGCATAAATATGGGCACCCTTATCATTTTCTTGGTTTAAATACTCCTACCTACTTTTTACTGACTTACTAAAGCCCTTTTTTTGGTTTTGTAACCTCATTGAGCTTTGAACTTCATAGCCAGGCGTTTGCAATCATGAGAAAAGCTACTTAAAGTGGCCACTTGCAAGTTGTTCTCCTGTATGAATCTCCTCTGAAGAGTGGCATCATGGGCTCCTCAAAACAACTGTCAAATGATCTGAAAACAAAGATTATTCAACATAGTTGTTCAGGGGAAGGATACAAAAAGCTGTCTCAGAGATTTAACCTGTCAGTTTCCACTGTGAGGAACATAGTAAGGAAATGGAAGAACACAGGGACAGTTCTTGTTAAGGCCAGAAGTGGCAGGCCAAGAAAAACATCAGAAAGGCTGAGAAGAAGAATGGTGAGATCAGTCAAGGACAATCCTCAGACCACCTCCAGAGAGCTGCAGCATCAACTTGCTGCAGATGGAGTCACTGTGCATCGGTCAACTATACAACGCACTTTGCACAAAGAGAAGCTGTATGGGAGAGTGATGCGAAAGAAGCCGTTTCTGCAAGCACGCCACAAACAGAGTCGGCTGAGGTATGCAAAAGCACATTTGGAGAAGCCAATTTCTTTTTGGAAGAAGGTCCTGTGGACTGATGAAACCAAGATTGAGTTGTTTGGTCATACAAAAAGGCGTTATGCACGGCGGCAAAAAAACACAGCATTCCAAGAAAAACACTTGCTACCCACAGTAAAATTTGGTGGAGGTTCCATCATGCTTTGGGGCTGTGTGGCCAATGCCGGCACCGGGAATCTTGTTAAAGTTGAGGGACGCATGGATTCCACTCAGTATCAGCAGATTCTTGACAATAATGTTCAAGAATCAGTGACAAAGTTGAAGTTATGCAGGGAATGGATCTTTCAGCAAGACAATGATCCAAAACACCGCTCCAAATCTACTCAGGCATTCATGCAGAGGAACAATTACAATGTTCTGGAATGGCCATCCCAGTCCCCAGACCTGAATATCATTGAACATCTGTGGGATCATTTGAAGAGGGCTGTCCATGCTCGGCGACCATCAAACTTAACTGAACTGGAATTGTTTTGTAAAGAGGAATGGTCAAAAATACCTTCATCCAGGATCCAGGAACTCATTAAAAGCTACAGGAAGCGACTAGAGGCTGTTATTTTTGCAAAAGGAGGATCTACTAAATATTAATGTCACTTTTCTGTTGAGGTGCCCATACTTATGCACCTGTCAAATTTTGTTTGAATGCAGATTGCACATTTTCTGTTAGTACAATAAACCTAATTTCAAGGCAGAAACATTACTGTGTCCAGCAGTTATTACATATATCAAACTGAAAAAGCTGTTGCAAAAACACCAATTTTTATAAAACATTAAGATTAAGATTAATAGGGGTGCCCAAACTTTTTCATATAACTGTATACACAAACGCACATAAAACAGACATACACACAACAACTGTATACATTACCACATTTTGAAATTCCTTTCAGGAATGTGACTTATCACATGATGTGAAATGTCCTTCTGCTAAACTGGAACGTGCAGTATCCTTACAGGTCCCAGTATCTTTCCTGTACCGCACCGATCAGATAGATCAGTGAAGGACAAGCACAGAGAGCATAGTTCTCTCAGTGATCAGGAAAGATGCTGTCATCACTCTCCTCGTGCAGAATAATCTGCCTCCAGACTGTAAGACGCATACACTTTTTAGCAAGTTTTTTCATTGCTAAAAAGTGTGTCTCATGTCTAATAGATACTGGTGGTAAAATTTACATTTGTTTACAACGCATTTTTGCCATGTATGTTATCATGGGTCAAAACCAAGAGTTTTAGCATGCTGAGTGAGTTCTCTTGTGGTGCCTTTAGCACTGATAAGTTGTCACACTCTTGCCTATAATTTTAATATTCTTCCAGTAAATTTTAGAACCCCTTCTTGAAGAAGCCCGTACGTAAAGGGGGATATCCTTACGTGGCTGACCGCCGACTACTGATAGCTGATTGCTGACTGCGCTTTGTTTGGTAATTATGTTTTAATAGGATATTTAATGAATTTATGAAGATCCATAGTGAATTTGTTCAAAGGGATGGTGCCTTTTAGACATGGGTTTACTCTGTTATGAGGTGCTAAGTTACATTTGAGGTTTAAGGCCCTTTTGACACCATCAATATGCCAAATGATGGATGGACATATATTATTTAGCAAGTTGTATTAAAGAGGTAATTTCTCTATTTATTTATTAAATGTAAAACTTGCTGCTTGTCGCCATTAGATGGCGATATTGTAACACCATCCCTTGGCATTCTTTCACTATAGAGATCTATGTACTGTTTATCCTGTCTTCTGAATAAAGATGCAATTCAGTGTTTGGTCATGCCATGTGATGCCTATTTATGCTATACTTGTATGCCTTTTTTAATAATTTTTTTCTGTTGTTTTTTATTGTGAATGAAATAAAGAATTGTTATTTTTTAAGAAACCTCGATCTGTGTTCATTGGTTTCAGTAAACTTTATAAGCCTGACAGTCTTTCTAGAAGACATATTGAGATGCATTTAAGTACTTGGGGTCCGTTAAATATAATTGATGGTGCCCAGTTCAGGAGATGTATGGATGCTATAGGTGAAGGCCATGTCATTATGTTCCACTACCTACTAAAAAAAATAAGTAGTGTAGGTCAGGAATTGAGAAAATGGAAGTTTTGCAAATAAATATTACAGCTATTATTTAATAGGCAAACATCACATGTAGAGTTTGCATGATATACAGTACAGACCAAAAGTTTGGACACACCTTCTCATTTAAAGTTTTTTTTGTATTTTCTTGACTATGGAAATTGTATATTCACACTGAAGGCATCAAAACTATGAATTAACACATGTGGAATTATATACTTAACAAAAAAGTGTGAAACAACTGAAAATATTTCTTATATTCTAGGTTTTTCAAAGTAGCCACCTTTTCCTGATGACTGCTTTGCACACTCTTGGCATTCTCTTGATGAGCTTCAAGAGGTAGTCACCGGAAATGGTCTTCCAACAATCTTGAAGGAGTTCCCAGAGATGTTTAGCACTTGTTGGCCCTTTTGCCTTCACTCTGCGGTCCAGCTCACCCCAAACCATCTTAATTGGGTTCAGGTCTGGTGACTGTGGAGGCCAGGTCAGCTGGCGTAGCACCCCATCACTCTCCCTCTTGCTCAAATAGCCCTTACACAGCCTGGAGGTGTGTTTGGGGTCATTGTCCTGTTGAAAAATAAATGATGGTCCAACTAAACGCAAACCGGATGGAATAGCAATGCTCTGTAAGATACTGTGGTAGCCATGCTGGTTCAGTATACCTTCAATTTTGAATAAATCCCCAACAGTGTCACCAGCAAAGCACCCCCACACCATCACACCTCCTCCTCCATGCTTCACGGTGGGAACCAGGCATGTAGAGTCCATCCGTTCACCTTTTCTGCGTCGCACAAAGACACGGTGGTTGGAAGCAAGGATCTCAAATTTGGACTCATCAGACCAAAGCACAGATTTCCACTAGTCTAATGTCCATTCCTTGTGTTCTTTAGCCCAAACAAGTCTCTTCTGATTGTTGCCTGTCCTTAGCAGTGGTTTCCTAGCAGCTATTTTACCATGAAGGCCTGCTGCACAAAGTCTCCTCTTAACAGTTGTTGAAGAGATGTGTCTGCTGCTAGAACTCTGTGTGGCATTGACCTGGTCTCTAATCTGAGCTGCTGTTAACCTGCGATTTCTGAGGCTGGTGACTCGGATAAACTTATCCTCAGAAGCAGAGGTGACTCTTGGTCTTCCTTTCCAGGGGCGGTCCTCATGTGAGCCAGTTTCTTTGTAGCGCTTGATGGTTCTTGCAACTGCACTTGGGGACACTTTCAAAGTTTGCCCAATTTTTCAGACTGACTGACCTTCATTTCTTAAAGTAATGATGGCCACTCGTTTTTCTTTACTTAGCTGCTTTTTTTCTTGCCATAATACAAATTCTAACAGTCTATTCAGTAGGACTATCAGCTGTGTATCCACCTAACTTCTGCACAACACAACTTATGGTCTCAACCCCATTTATAAGGCAAGAAATCCCACTTATTAAACCTGACAGGGCACACCTGTGAAGTGAAAACCATTTCCGGTGACTACCTCTTGAAGCTCATCAAGAGGAATGCCAAGAGTATGCAAAGCAGTCATCAAAGCAAAAGGTGGCTACTTTGAAGAATCTAGAATATAAGACATATTTTCAGTTGTTTCACACTTTTTTGTTAAGAATATAATTACACATGTGTTAATTCATAGTTTTGATGCCTTCAGTGTGAATGTACAATTTTCATAGTCATGAAAATACAGAAAAATCATTAAATGCGAATGTGTGTCCAAACTTTTGGTCTGTACTGTACCTTCCTGGTACTTTATGTAAATTAGAAGCAAAATTGTTTGAAGATTACTTCTACCTAAATGGCAGAAAATGCACCTATCTTGGTGATGGATAGGACAGCTTGAGGGGATATGGAGGAGGCTGTTTTTTGAAAGGTGTAATTTAAATATTTTGCTAATAATTTATCGAAAGTATCATATTTTTCTAACTACTGAACTAATCTTTAAAACACACCCCAGGTTAAACTTCCTGGAGGTGTAAATTTGTGGAGGATTTGATAATACTACCTTTAATGCTGTAAGGTAAAATAGAGTGGATAGAGATCTAATGTTAGCATTTCTATGCAGCATGTATATTATTCTCATACATGTGCAGCAGGCAATTTATATGCATTCTATGCAGCACACACATACTCGCATCACTATGAATGCATAGTACATGCAAATTAAGCTCTGGTATTCATGCACACAGCTCTGCTACATACATACCCATAACTCAGTTACACACAGCTGTCTTACATACACACATCCATCTTTGTTACATACATTCCCACACCCCTGCAGCATACACACAGCTCAGCTACATACAAACATACAACTCTCCTACATTCACATACATAGCTTTCCTATATACACACATCTCTCATATATACACATACAAAGTACACTCACACACACCTCTTTTGATGTGCCTTTAGCACTAATAAGTTGTCACACTCTTGCCTATAATTTTAATATTCTTCCAGTAAACTTTATAAGCCTGACAGCCTTTCTAGAATACATATTGAGATGTACCATATTTTTCGGACTACAAGATGCACTGTTTTCCTCCAAAATTTTGGAGGGAAGTGGGGGGGTGTGTCTTTTAGTCTGAATATATACATATATGCTGTGGGTGGTAGTGGGTGTGGGGGGAGCAGGTGCGGCGGAGGAGCGGGGCACAGGAGGCAGTAGCCAGCTGCTGCATCCTACACTGTGCCCGCTGCTAAAGAAAATTAATATTCACTGCTCCCCACGCCCATGGGTGTGTAGAGCAGTGAATATTCATTTTCCTTAATAGCGGGCATACTGTACTCGCAGCGCAGCTCCTCGGCGGTCATGTGTGCCCGCTATTAAAGACCATGAATATTCACTACAACCCACTTCCATGGGAAAGGTCCCAGTATCTTTCTCTCCTGTACCGCACTGATCAGATAGATCATTGACCTGCATCCGGACTTTAAGACGCATACACTTATTAGCAAGTTTTTTCATTGCCAAAAAGGGCGTCTTATTATCTAATAGATACTGGTGTTAAAAATTACATTTGTTTACAATACACACAGCCATTGTATACATTACCACATTTTGAAATTCCTTTCAGGAATTTCTGGTTAAATAACCCTATAGGACTTTCCCATTGTCTTTGGAATTATATTGTCGTTTGAAATCCCAGTAGGACTTGCACACATAGACTTGCATTGAATAAAAAGCAAGAAAAAAATCAGACAGCACACGAACCGTGCATATGCTGGCCTATTTTTATGCACACATCTCAAAGGAACCACAAAAATTCCTCAGCCAAGTACAATGAATTCACAGCCAGAAACATCAGGATGGATAGAATAAACAAATGTTCTGTATTTTTATATATAATTTCACAAGCCCCCTACATTTAATAAACTTGCACCCTTAGGTGACTTTCATGTGGCTCTAAAGGGTGTTCAGCCTGGTTTATCCTAATAAATAATTGTAAAAAATTACGTGGGGTTCCCCCTATTATTGATAATCAGCAAAGGTAAAGCAGACAGCTGTGGGCTGATACTATGAGTCTGAGAAGGTCCTTTCTTTATTGGACACTTCCCAGCCTAAAAATACCAGCCCGCAGCCGCTCTACAAGTGGCGCATCACATGAGATACCCCAATTCTGGCGCTTTGCCTCACTCTTCCCAATTGCCCTGCTGTGGTGGCAATTGAGGTAATGGTACTTGGGGTTTATGACAGTGGTGATTTGTCAAAAATCACAGGCCAATATTGAGTCAATGGGCAGCTAATGGTACCCACGTTCCGGTGCCGTTTCTCACCCTGTGAAGGTCCTATTCATACCAAACTTTCACGGTGAACAGAGCTCATCTACACCTACACAAAGCTGGTTCGGGTACCAGGTTAGGCCAAAATCCGGTAACGTTTACTTTGGTACTGAGGGTCCAATCTGAAACCTGAGATAATCATTTTGTAACACTAGATCTCCTGTTTCCACAGACACATCACATGTACTTTTCTTAGTACTACAACCAGCTTATGTTAACCAAGTAGCAGTCAGGGGTATACCGTCCATAGCGGCAGCCCGCGCAGTGGCTATGGGGCCCTTGAGACAGGGGGGCCCGATGTTAAAACAGTATCAGACCCCTCCATCCGCCCCCATCACAATTTCAACAGTATCTGCATCCTTGGGATGCAAACACAGTTGAAAACAAACAGGCTTGGTCAGAACCACCGGAGGATTCTGTGGCCCGGAGTCGGGTGAAAGATCTACCTCTGCTCCTCTGGCTGCACTGCTCTGAAAGTGCAGGAGAGGAGGCTCCTCCCACCAGCCCCAGGCTCCAGCAGAGTTGCTGCCTACAGCATGGCCCCTACTCTCCTGGATGTGTCCCCTGCTGCTTACTTCTCCGTTCTCCTCCTCCTGCCTTCACCCCTACAATTAAAGCAAGATAGCTCTGCAGTCGGGCCCTGGGGGATGGGAGGCTGCACCAGAGAGAAATACATCATGTGCAATCATCTGCAGAGAGGTTAAGTTCATGTGTAATGTGTGTGTATATGTGTGTGTGTGTGTGTGTGTGTGTGTGTGCTTACGTGTGTGTACAGGTGCTTCTCACAAAATTAGAATATCATCAAAAAGTTAATTTATTTCAGTTCTTCACTACAAAAGGTGAAACTCATATATTATATAGAATCATTACAAACAGTGTGATCTATTTCAAGTGTTTATTTCTGTTAATGGTGATTATGGCTTGCAGCCAATGAAAACACAAGTCATTATCTCAGTAAATTAGAATACTTTATAACAGCTTGAAAAATGTTTTTAAAATCCGAAATGTTGGCCTGCTGAAATGTATGTTCAGTAAATGCCCTCAATACTTGGTCGGGCTCCTTTTGCATCAATTATTGCATTAATGCGGCGTGGCATGGAGGCGATCAGCCTGTGGCACTGCTGAGGTGTTATGGAAGCTCAGATTGCTTTGATAGCAGCCTTCAGCTCGTCTGCATTGTTGAGTCTGGTATCTCTCATCTTCCTCTTGACAAGCGGACATAGATTCTCTATAGGGTTAAGGTCAGGCGAGTTTGCTGGCCAATCAAGCACAGTGATACTGTTGTTTTTAAACCAGGTATTGGTACTTTTGGCAGTGTGGACAGGTGCCAAGTCCTGCTGGAGAATGACATTTCCATCTCCAAAAAGCTTGTCGGCAGAGGGAAGCATGAAGTGCTCTAAAATTTCGTGGTAGACGGCTGCGCTGACTTTGGTCTTGATAAAAGACAGTGGACCTAAACCAGCAGATGACATGGCTCCTCAAACCATCACTGATTGTGGAAACTTCACACTATTCCTCAAGCAGCTCGGATTGTGCGCCTCTCCACTCTTCCTCCAGACTCTGGGACCTTGACTTCCAAATGAAAATTGGAACTCTGGGACCTTGTGGAGTGTGTCAATGACTGCCTTCTGGACATCTGTCAAGTCAGCAGTCTTACCCATGATTGTGGAGCCTACTGAAACAGACTAAACAACCTGTTTTTTTGTTAATTATTCTAATTTACTGAGATAATGACTTTTGTGTTTTCATTGGCTGTGAGCCATAATCATCAACATTAACAGAAATAAGCACCTGAAATAGATCACTCTGTTTGTAATGACTCTATATAATATAGTTTCACTTTTTGTGTTGAAGAACTGAAATAAATGAACTTTTTGATGATATTCTAATTTAGATGCACCAGGTGACAGCTGATGTAGTCAGCCATCATGTGCCTTAACAGCCATGGGTGTGTATTGCTAATAAAAATATGGATATCTTATAGCCTACATATTGTAACATATTGTTTATATGCTTTGATAAAGTGTGGTCATTAGACCAAGTGTGGAATGTACTGCAAATATGGTTGTCTGAATCCAAGCACTATAATATTGCAATATACTGCAGTATAATATTGGTATACTCTGATACTGAGAAACTAGTTCTTTCACATGAACTGTCCTTGATGCATGCTATCCACAAAGTGTTTGCTAGGTGTCAATACAGTAAGACAATGTTAATTGTTCTATGGTCTATGAAGTTGTGTGTTTCAAAGATTCATTATCCTGATTTGTACACAAGTGACCACTGTGATATTTGCTTTGACAAATAGTGTTATTGTAACCAAAATACTGATTCAAATAATGTGTGTACACTTACCATTATGTTCCATGAGAAATACATAGATCTATTGTCTAAAACAATGTTTATAAGTAAACTTCTCGAAATTACAGAACCTGGCCAATTCGGTATTATCGATGAATCATACTTATAAACATTAACCAGCTTTATGCTTCCATTGTCTAAACCTTATAAAAGTCACTGGAATCATGATACAGACATAAGCTTTCTTGTGTAGACTTCTCAGGGGTTCTCTGTCAATTAGACAGATGATGCTCATAAACTCCTAGATGAAGAAGCCATAAGTTGTACCTGCACTGATGTGTAGTGTTGTATGTACCTGCCCATGCAGTGTTGTGTAGACTTCCAGCGATTTCTCTGTCTTGGTGAAATTTCTTCTCTGATCTTCCAGACGGATGATGTTTAAAAGCTCCTTGGTGATGAAGTGAATACATATATATATGTACTTAACCTTTGTATTATAACATGTACAAAAGTGTATGCAATATCAGCATATCATACTATTCCTTTAATTATATATTTTACGTTTTATATCAACTATTATAAATAAAATTGCGTTATATTGCAAAGGGTTGCCTTCTTTAAAGCCGGATCCGAACCTTAGTGTCAAAACTATTGGCAAAACATTTGGCGTAGTCGGCAGGATACGCAGAAGGCTCAGAAGTTCTTTTTGTTAAAAATTACAATCATCTTGAATTTATAAGGACTCTGTGTGATAAGGTGTGATAGAGTGATATTGCAGTGATATTGCGTAAAGCATGCCTTTCTTTAAGAGAAAGGTAGGTGTGAGTCTATTGAGATTCCTGGTTGGGAACAGACTCCCTTTAATATTTTGGCAACCAAATGGTCCCACAGTGTTGGTTTGAGTGAACCATGAGACAAATGTCAGAAGGATGCGGAACCTGATGATGTGGTTTCATGCTTGCAGAAAGTGAAAGTAGAAAAAGGTAAAGAGTTGGGTGCTGTTGGCAGGCTTGGATGTGTTAAGGGAGGGCAATAACCCTTCACGGTTGACCAAGTGAGTGTCAAAATTATTATGTTGATTGGCAATCCACAGAAAACCAAACGGAGGCAATGTGTGCTCTGTATTGGGAGGATGCAAAGAATCTCTGATCCCGTTTATTTTGCTTAGCATTTTATATTGCTTTGAGTATATCAAACAGCCAATCAACTCTACAGCCATACTACAATACTATAGGCTAACTGATGTTAGTACAATTATTACGGAAAACACATATATGGTCATATTATCATTGTTAGTTTGAAGCACTATGGAAATTTTACAAGGTCAAACCTGGCCTAAACAAGTTAGATAACAGAGTGTCTGACAAAATGTTCTCTTGAGAAAAAGTTAGTGTGAGATAAGTTCCATGGGAAGAAAAAGAAAGAATGTATGTTATGCAAGGAGTGATAATAATAACATGATTTTAAAGCAAGCAGCCAAAATGGAGTTGCTCTAGCATGAGTATCAATATGTCCTTTACATTCCCCCCTAAAAGTTATGTTATTATCAACAATAAAGGTGCTTTCCCAGGGTCATGGTTTGAGCCTGAGGGACATTGGTCTTCACCCAATTAGTGCCCTTGTTACCAATTGGGGCTGTCGCGGCATGTCCACCCCCCCTTGTTTGTTGATATAATCATAAAGTTCAGATCTGAAATTGGTTGGGGCAAGCGGGTAAAGGTCATCATTCCCTTGTCATCCAGGTCCTCAATGCTGGTTACATCTGGGAGGTCCGTGTACAGTAGCACTGGATGTCGGTTAACAGTGTCCTCCTTGCTCTCTGATGACTGGCAGGTTTTCCTCATGCAAAATGGGATACAATAAAAGACTAGTTTTAGTAAAACATATATTAACAAGCAAGCAACAATATGCAACACTCTTTGGTCAACTCGTTATGTTTGTTATACTCTTCCCTGAGTTTCCTAATGTCTCCATTTTAGTCTTTAACCGTATGGTAGAGTCGGGGTCAATATATGGGTCAATATAGTGACAACAGGCTGGGCCTACAACCTGACACACATCCCTCCTTGAGCTGCTGTCAAATAGTCCAGCACTAACGTATGTTGATTAGCCACTATAATAAGCTGATTCTGCACTGCAACAGTAGTATTAATTACTTCCAAAATATTCCAAATCTGGTCATCTAAGTAGTCAGTGACTTCCACTAACTTGTCCCACATTTATGTAACCATAGGGTAGAGGAAGACGGTACTGGCTATCTTATTGGGTACACTCATTTGTACTAAATGAGGTCTTCCTGATGGTCGTGGGGTGTTGTCTTTGGCACGTTTATAATGTTTATAGATGGTATGAAGAGGGATGGCTCTCATATCTACTTTACTATGGGGAATAAGATAAGTGGCTGAAGTTAGCCGGCCCAACGTACAAGTCCCCCCTACTCTGACTGGGAGCGATTTATACGCATTATTCCCACAGACCCAATATGTGGCTGATGGCAAATCCCATAAAGCAGAGTGCTGTAATACTAATTTATGTACCAAATTGATTAAAACGGTGTTATTTGATAACATACACCATGAAGACATTTGTCCCAGGGGGCTACAATATCCAACATCCGGATTGCCACATGTTGGATCACTAGGCTTATATTCAGAAGATTCATTACAAGGGACGTTACCAGATATTTTATAACGTGTCATCGGTACCTTTTATAAACAGATTTGCATGTACCCATGAGTGATTATGAATGTATCTTTCCAATAATGATGGTCTGGGACGGACCGCCAGAAAGGGCATACTAGCGGCTGAAACTGGTGAGTGAGTACATATCCAACAGTCACTGATCTGGTTGTTTTCTAATTGTCTCAATTCTTGTACCAAAATCTGATGGTCAGTAATGAACTTATTATTAAAGGGGTCAGTACTCTGTTGTAGGCTATTCCAGGTATTGACTAGTTTAACCATACATATTATCATAAAACATCTCAGCTGTTGGGATTGTCAGGAGCACTTGGTATGATCCGTCATACAATGGTTCTAGTCCGTGTTTCCGAACATGCTTCTTCACATACACATAATCTCCAGGCCTGAGGGTATGACAACCTTCTGCATCAGCTGGATCTGGAATAGAAGATGATACTAACGCATGGGTGTTAGTTAAGGCTTTGGCAAACTGAATCACATATTGCACAACATAATCTGTTTCTTCTGATAATTGTTGTGGGGTAAATCTAGCTATAGCTGGTTGTGACCTAAATAGTATCTCATAGGGTGACAGTTTGTGTTTCCCTATGGGGGTGGTGCGTATGTGATATAGTGCAATGGGAAGGAGCTCAGGCCACTGGGCCGTAGTCTCTTGCATCATTTTGGTTAACTGCCTTTTCAGTGTGCCATTCAATCTCTCCACCTTGCCACTTGACTGTGGATGGTAAGGAGTATGTAACATCACTGTTGATCCGATCATGGTAAGTATTTCTTGATATACGCATGAGGAAAAGCCTGGTCCTTCATCACTTTTGATAACTTCTGGGACTTCATACCGGCAAACAACTTCAGAGACCAGCTTCTTGGCGGTAGTCTTGGCAGTCATGTTTGGAACGGCGAATGCTTCTGGCCAACTGGAAAACATATCCACTACCCCTAAGCAGTCCATGGGCCCAGGCCGCAATGGCTGGATACAGGAGTCGAGGCAAACAGTACAGTTGTTTCTTCTTCCATAGCCCATCTATCAACTTAGCACCCACCTCCTTCTACGACTGGCGTTCTTTAGCGCGTAGAGCGTATGGAGCGTAGCTTTGTGATTGGAGGGACCGGTTGATGCTCTTCTGCAGGTTGATCCTGGGTTGGCACGGAATTTAGCTGTTTGGCCTGTTGCCGTGTAAGAGCCATGGACATGGATGTCAGAAGAAGAGCTGCTCGCTTAGCATGGAGATGAGCAAGTGCATTATCTCTTGCTTCAGGGGCATCTGGTCGGGTATGAGCTTTTACCTTTACGACAGCCAACTGTCTTGGTAGTTGCACCACTTCCATCAATTGTCTGATGCTTTCAGCATTTTTCACAGTCTGCAGTCAGAGCTTTGAGCTCTGCTTCTTGTGCTGACATACTGGGAGGTAAGACTGCTGCCTCTACCAATGTATCTTCAGTTGTGACAGCATATCCAGTATGAAACCTGCCAGAGGTGTCAACATATCTGGATCCATCCGTATATAACGTAAGTTCTGGGTCATCCAAGGGTACTTCCCCCACTAGAACAAGTGGAGTTGACTCCGCAGTAATTTGTTCCAGACAATCATGCGGTGGAGCCTTTTTCCCCTCTCCTTCAGGTGCTGGTAGCAGGGTGGCTGGGTTGATGGTGGTGTAACTTCACATTTTCTGGCAAAATCAACGAACACTGCAGCCACAGGTGTCTCTGTGTAGACAGATGTTTAGGTTGCTGTGTGGCGTGAACCGCTCGTAGACAGCTGGGGGAGAGATGCGCTAGGTAATAAACGACTGGGCGCTGCTTTGTACAGTGTCTCTGCGTGAGTACTCCGGCTGCATGTCCTCCTGTCTCAGAGGCATACAAATGGAAAGGTTGAGCATAGTCCAGATTTCCAAGGGCAGGGGCTGTCATTTTCCTTGACTTTAGTTGCTCAAAGGCTTGTTGCAGCTGTTCTTGGTGGTCCTTGTTGTTGACATCAGCCAGAGTGTCTTCTTTTAATGCATCTTAGAGGGGCGGCTGCATGAGACGTGAGGCATCTGGGATCCATTGTCTGCAGTATGTACATAGTCCGAGGAACCGTTGCAGCTCTATGGGATCTTTTGGGAACGGTAGTGCCTAGATGACCGTCTTCCTTTCTTCTGTGAGATGTCTGGCACCCTGAGTAAGGCAATGGCCTAAGAAGACCACTTGCCGGGCCAAAACTGAAGTTTCGAGGCTGAGACTCGACAATTCAGTTTTGCTAGATGCTTGAGGAGACTAACACTGGCCCTGATGGACATTTACTCCGTGTAAATGTAATATGTAATGTAATATGTAAATGCAAACAGAAACTGACAGTCTTTGTGTAGTGGAATGCTAATAAAAAAACAAAAACGTTTGCTAAATCAATTACTGTAAACCAGACAACGTGTATGTGCATCTATTAGGAACTTAAGGATACATGACCATCTAGAGAATTAGTTTACATCACCATATTTTAGCCCTAATGTCAAAGTGGACATAAATATGTGCTGTTGAGGGTAGTGGATTGATTAGCCAACTTATCCTGAGCCCATATTTTAAGGGCTTGACAGAAGTTAAACCCACTCTCATATGTATTGGCGTCTAATGCTCTGTCACACACTGATTATGATGATCTTCCTCATACACATTCTGGGTGTAGTGTGTATTGCTGCCTGTATTCTGGGTGTGCCAAGATGGCCGCAACCAGAAGGAAGCATACTACAGGAAGTATGCACCAAGATGGCCACCACCAAAGGGACATTTGGTCAGAGACCGGAGGTGATGCAATGGGTGTAGCAACTTGGCCGCTGCAGGAAGGGTTGGAACTTTGGGCGGACATAGGTATAACAGATGAGGATGGGGCACTAGACGTGGCTTGGGTAGTAGCGAGGGGAGTGCGTGACATGCAACACAGTAATCTACTGACAATGGATTCTGCTGGCCACAATTAGAACATTCCCAACAATTCATTACTCCGCCATTATCGGAGAGCAGTA
This sequence comes from Phyllobates terribilis, assembly GCF_046119375.1. NCBI lineage: Eukaryota > Metazoa > Chordata > Amphibia > Anura > Dendrobatidae > Phyllobates > Phyllobates terribilis. The sequence continues at coordinate 212,831 of NW_027364090.1, read as the reverse complement.
TCTTTGTAATACACATAACATAGCATCGTGTTTCCCTTATTGTCTGCATTTTCTTCCTCCATTCACCTTTTTTTTTTCTCCTGCTCTGTATCAAGCCAAGGCCGTTTTGCTATGCTAGCAGCTGTAACTGGGCGCTTATCTGGCAGCGTGCATATTTCAGTTAACCATTTAAGTTTCTCCACATATCCACATACTTTTTCCTTCTGTCAACAAACTCAGCGCAACCTTTTTTTTTCACATGCATTTACTTTTCAACATTTCAACATCCCATTATCTTCCTTGCTGCATTTAACATCTTGTACTGTAATCTTACACAATGACATTACTCTTTTGGTTTTCTCTACATGTATAACAAAATGACATGATAGCTGTCCGGCTCTTGTAGCCATCACCTCTCCTTCTCTTAACGGGCCATGGTCACGGATGTAATCATTAGATGCAGCTTGTATTGTAGGTCCCCCAATACGACATATCTCTGCAGCTAGCCCCCACCCATGCTGCAGTTTCGCATTTGCTGCGTTTACAATGATCCCAACCTGCTGTTGTGGTATACTCCCCATACCTATTCTCAGTATAGTAGAGAATTCTGAAGGACCATTTAGTAAATCAGACGCCACCTCCTCATACTAGCGTCCATGTTCTATTTCCCCAGTTTGGGAGAGGGTGAATAGGGAAGAGTTCAGAGGACCCTGGGTCCCTCTGAATGGAATATGATGGTAGGGGCAGGTGGGGGTAGTGATTCATAATACCCCCCGTCAGCGTTAAGTAATGGGTAGGTTGGTGCTACAACACCGGGTTTACGTGCGTGCTTCACAATTATAGCATGTCCTGCGCCATCCTGGATTAGTGACCCAACACACATTACAGAGCCAACCGTCTGGGTTATATGATGGTGGCTGGCTCTCAGTGGGAAGTGCAGGGTATTTAATCTCATAAGGTATAAATTGCTCAGTTTCCGGATTCAGGGGCTGGGGTATTGCTACATTTGTGGGAGATGCTTCTTTAGGGGCTCTAGATTTGGATTGTGGACACATAAGTTGGGAAGGGGGGGACCTACTTCCTCCTGTACTTTTTCAACATATCCTTCATCACAAATCTCATGTGCCACTTTCCTAAAGTTTTCAGCATCTTCCAACAATCCACAGCAGTCAACTAATCTACCCCTTTGCTGCCGGATGCCTTCATCCCACAACACAGGCTGAAGCCTCCCCTCCACAGGAAAATTTAACACCTTAAACACTTTTGGCACGTGCTTAAATGATCTTTTCCCTTCTCGACTGATCATGATATTCATCACATCCTCCCTCTCCTTCGGGGGAGACAAATTCTTTCTGCTCCACAGAAACATTGATTATTCACTACAACTGACAAAAAGATCCTTAATTTGTGCACAGCGGAGTCTGGCCAGAGCTCCCAGCTGTTCCACTACTAACTCACCCCTCCCGTCGGGGGAATTCTTTCACACAACAAATGAAAGGAGGTGCACTTCTGCTGCTATGCAGCTTTGCAGTTTTGCAGCGCACCGGACACTCGATATACGTATATCTACTTGCGTGTCCTACCCAATCTTCGATCACCTGCCGCGACTGAAACTAACAATGTTCAGTCTCTCCTAAGGATTTTTGTCCGAAGCTGAGAAAGATTCACACAATATTCACTTGTAAATCCAAGGTGATACTGCTTTGAAGTTAAATAATATCAGACCCCTAATGAGACTACACCCCTTATAGTCTCACCTTTGACTATATCCAACCAGGACACCCGGAGATACTGCAAACAACCACACACTACGTGGAAACCACGCCAAACGGTCAGTGTCACTAGTAAAGAACTGGTGCACTTACCGTGGCTTTTTGTGGGGGATGATCAGTCCCAATTCCAGTGGGGGAGGCTGAAGGCAGGTCTCTCTTTGTGGTCGTCCAGAGGTGGAGGGGCGTCCCTGGTTAGGGATCCGAGTCACGGCACCAGCTGTTAAGGGAGGGCAATAACCCTTCACGGTTGACCAAGTGAGTGTCAAAATTATTATGTTGATTGCGCAATCCACAGAAAACCAAACGGAGGCAATGCGTGCTCTGTATTGTCGGGATTCAAAGAATCTCTGATCCCGTTTATTTTGCTTAGCATTTTATATTGTTTTGAGTATATCAAATAGCCAATCAACTCTACAGCCATACTACAATACTATAGGCTAACTGATGTTAGTACAATTATTACGGAAAACACATATATGGTCATATTATCATTGTTAGTTTGAAGCACTATGGAAATTTTACAAGGTCAAACCTGGCCTAAACAAGTTAGATAACAGAGTGTCTGACAAAATGTTCTCTTGAGAAAAAGTTAGTGTGAGATAAGTTCCATGGGAAGAGAAAGAAAGAATATGTTATGCAAGGAGTGATAACATGATTTTAAAGCAAGCAGACAAAATGGAGTTGCTCTAGCATGAGTATCAATATGTCCTTTACAGATGGATCCTGCTGTCTGCATATAGAAAACAGCATGAGGAAAGAATACGTATATTAACAAAAGTTCAGGAATTGGAAAGACAGTTGTGTGAGGCCCAGAATGCATTGATTATAGCACAGTGTCAGAATAAGTTATTAATGGACAGCTGTGATGGATATCAGCATGTTGCAGAAAAGGCTGCTGTATGTGTAGCGCAGTATAAATACAAAAGGAGGTGAGGGAAGGTTAATAACAAGAAAGTAGCTTTGGCCATAGCCAAAGCAGGGATAGAGTGGAGCCCTGATCAGTGGGATGGGGATGTATGGGATTCAACTGACTCTAAAAACATCACCAATCCAGAGACTGAGGATGAATATTTCAATGGAAAGAGAGAAATTGATCCTCCTCTTAACCCAGTGAAAGTTCATCCTATATATCGGAGACGGATTGTAGAGACTGCTGCAGGTAAACAGAATAAGAATGCAGTAGAGGATTACAGTCAGCAGGAGCTTAATGACCTTCATGATTGTTTCTCTCAAAAGCCAAATGAATCTTTAGTAGCTTGAGCTGTCAGATTATGGGAGATGGGGGGCTCATGGAGTGCAGGTGGATGCTGTGGATGGCCCAAAATTTGTCCAATTCAGTCATGAACCTGTAGTGAAGGAGGCCTTTCGTACCTTGACAATTCAGCAGCCACATGTGGTGTGTAGTATGCTTGATGTGGCCATGGCACTGCAGCATAAATACCCATCCGAGGCGGACTGGCCGCCCAATGAAAAACCATGGTTTACATTGAAAGATTGTACTCAGAGGTTGAAAGAGGAGGTCATGAAAAATGCTATTTCGGCAAGCTCTTATGATGATTATATGCAAGTTGTTGTGAGTGTATCTGTTAGAAATCGTATCATTAGAAATGCCCCTGCAGCCTACAAGCATATCATGATGACGCTAATGATAAATCAGACTGGGAAAACTATCGCCAATACATTGGAGGCAATTAGACAGTTAGGGGATCTGGGAGATTGGGGTCCCAAACAAAAGGGTAATTTTACCTCTGAAGAGCAGCATGACAATGTCAAAAGTAACTACAATCCTAGATCTTGTATTACCCATAAAGATATGTTTATGGCCCTGATAAAGGATGGTGTCCACAGGGATAAAATAGACGGGATTGGTACTAACGAGATGTGGAAATTGTATCAAAAGAGAGGACTTAATAAAAAGTCAGGGTTTCACATAATAGAAAGGTTACAGTAAAAGATTCTGAATCCCCACAGCAGGGGCCGGGCAGGACACAGGGAGAGAGAGGGCCAACTCCCTCCTCGTCGCCAGCAAAGCCCACAGCACAGGGGTTTGAGGATCTTTATGCTGAAGTTAAATCCTTGATACAGGAATTCAAAGCCCAACAGAAGGGGGCATCATTTTCTCCTAATATGATGTCTTCATCTGAAATGGAGGATCGATGGAGGGAGACAGATAAAAGTGATTGACATGCTGGCCACACCCCACAAATGTTGGTAGATACAGGGGCGGAGGCCAGTTTGATTAAGGGAACTCCAAAACAATTCAGTGAGTGCAAGGTTATAACTACAGAATTAGGAGGAAAGCAAATTGAGGCAATTCAGGACAGAGCAAAACCAGGAGTTAGTGGAATCTCCACATTGCATGAGAAGTTAGGCAAAGTCCCTATGGGACTTCAGGAGCAGGAGATATCCTTTGAACAATTGATTCCTGAGCAGAGGCAACAAGCGTGGTTTACAGAAGGGTCAGCTAGGTACCAAGGTAACAACCGTGTGTGGAACGCAGTGGGCTATCAGACTACAAGTATACATAGCAAAGAAGTATGGGGAAAAGAGTTGTGGCAAGATATCTGGGCAATTGTACAAATAATTAAAGTGACTGTGTTTCATGTTGATGCTATTTGTGCTTCAGATACCCTGGAAAGATTCAACTCAGTAGCAGACTAACAGTCCGAAATATCAGTCACTGAATCCAGTAAAGACTGATACCTCTGAGGAGCTGCTTGGACTGACTCAATGGGCACAGACCAGAGGGGTGCCCATCAGGTTAGAGTTCATAAAGGAAACCGTCATTAAGTGTCAATATTCACAACAGAGACCAATCCCTCATGTGGTGAGAGGCCAGAAAGCTCAAGGAAAACTTCCTGGGCAAATTGACTACATTGGCCCTCCTCTACATGATGGAGGATGTGTATGCGTATGCACAGCTTTGTATGCATATTCTGGGTTTACGTTGATTTGTACCTGTAAAATGGCCAATGCTAACAATACTATTAAGACTTTGGAAACAATGGTATTGTACTGTATCCCAATAGATTCAAAGTGACAATGAAAGTCACTTCAAAGAAGTTGTAAAGAAAATCAGGACTGCTATAGGCTTGCAAATGCCACCTGAGCATTTTTGTCTTATAACCTCAAGGTCAGGCTTGGCCTTAAAGGGTATTCAGGTAATGGGAGGAGTGATAGACCAGGATTATCAGGAAGAAATTAAAGTACTTTTAATGAATGATGAAGAAAAAGTCATGATAATACAGAAGAGAGATAAGATAACTCAGTTACTGGTACTGTCTATTTCTAAAACGAAGGTGGTCAGAGTAAGGACCCCTGCAGTTGTGACAGTCAGAGGAGGTGAAGGATTTGGATCCTCAGATCCTATCAATGATGGTGCAAAAATCTGGTTGAAACAACTGGGTGACAAAGGTCCTCCAGAACCTGCAGAGGTAATTGTTCAAGGAGCAGACAATGTGTTGATAGTTATGAAACCCGGGCAAAAGAAAGGGGAACACGTCCCAACTGACCGGGATTTTGTGCAGAGAATAATATGTGTTTTCCCTTTAGATCAAAATCTGGAAATGATGACCCAAGCAATCTTCAGACCGAAAATCGAGAGGCCAACCGTGGAAAATGTGGCGTCATGGAAAACCAAACAGAATCTATAGATTTACTTGGCTCAAATGATGAACACTAGCCATTTTTGCGTGACAAAGGTTACCACTGCTATCAATATATTTGAGACTTGGTGGCAGTACTGACCCCCTCTACAGTTATGGACAAAGCTTATAGGGGTAGCTACTCAAGATGAGGACACAGAAGGAGAAGCTGTGACACAGAACTTCACGTGCAATCCATGTTGTGCCTGTGTGAACTGCATTGGGGAAAGTTTTTTGGCAGAGGAGATGATTGAATCATAGAATCATAGAATGGTAGAGTTGGAAGGGACCTCCTGGGTCATCTGGTCCAACCCCCTGCTCAAAGCAGGATTCACTAAATCATCTCAGACAGATGTCTGTCCAGCCTCTGTTTGAAGACGTCCATTGAAGGGGAACTCACCACCTCTCATGGCAGCCTGTTCCACTCATTAATCACCCTAACTGTCAAAAAGTTTTTTCTAATATCTAATCTGTGTCTCCTCCCATTTAGTTTCATCCCATTGCTTCTAGTCTTTCCTTGTGCAAATGAGAATAAAGATGATCCTTCTACAATGTGACAGCCCTTGACATATTTGTAGACAGCTATTAAGTCTCCTCTCAGTCTTCTTTTTTGCAAGCTAAACATTCCCAAATCCTGCAACCGTTCCTCATAGGACATGGTTTGCAGACCAGTCTCCATTCTGGTCGCTCTTCTCTGAACTTGCTCCAGTTTGTCTATGTCTTTTTTAAAACGTGGTGCCCAAAACTGTACACAGTATTCCAGATGAGGTCTGACCAAAGAGGAGTAAAGACTGATAATGACTTCACGTGATCTAGACTGTATGCTTCTGTTAATACATCCCAGAATTGTATTTGCCTTTTTTGCTGCTGCATCACACTGTTGACTCATGTTCTGTCTATGATCTATTAGTATACCTAAGTCTTTTTCATATGTACTGTTGCTTAGCTCTATTCCTCCCATTCTGTATATGCTTTTTTCATTTTTATTGCCCAGATGTAGTACTTTGCATTTTTCCCTGTTAAAAACCATTCTGTTGGTTGCTGCCCACTGCTCCAGTTTATTTAGGTCTTTTTGAATCCTCTCTCTCTCTTCTCTAGTATTAGCTATCCCTCCTAGCTTTGTGTCATCAGCAAATTTAATCAGTTTACCCTCAATTCCTTCATCTAAATCATTGATAAAGATGTTGAACAATACAGGTCCCAGGACGGAGCCCTGTGGTACCCCACTTGAGACATTCATCCAGCTGGATGTGAAGCCATTTACAACCACCCTTTGAGTCCGATCACTAAGCCAGTTATGAATCCACCTAACAGTTGCCTGGTCCATTGCATACTTGGTCATTTTTTCAATAAGGATGGTGTGAGATACTTTGTCAAATGCTTTGCTGAAGTCAAGATATACTATATCTACAGCATTTCCCTGATCCACCCAGTCAGTGATTATGTCATAGAAGGAAATTAAGTTAGTCTGACATGACTTGTTAGTTACAAACCCATGCTGACTCTGGTTAATCATTTCATTCTTATCCATGTACTTACATACATGTTGTTTAATAATTTGTTCAAAGATCTTTCCTGGTATAGAAGTCAGACTCACCGGCCTATAGTTCCCTGGGTCCACCTTCTTCCCCTTTTTGAAGATAGGAACAACATTTGCTCTTCTCCAGTCTTCTGGGACTTCTCCTGTTCTCCAAGAATTTTCAAAGATTATGGAGAGTGGTTCTAAAATTTCTTCTACGATCTCCTTCAGTACTCTGGGGTGTAATTCATCTGGACCTGGAGACTTGAACTCATTTATGTTAGCTAAATATTCCCTCACAATCTTTCTGTTTACAGATAACTTGGATTCCTCTATTCCTTTAAAAGGACAGTGAAGATCAGTTGATGTTACATTTTCTTTCTGAGAGAAAACAGATGCAAAATAGGAATTAAAAAGTTCGGCCTTCTCAACATCCTCTCTTACCATTTCTCCATTTTCATCCTGTAAAAATCCTATAGCATCTTTGACTTTTCTTTTACTTTTGACATACCCCCAAAATCCTTTTTTATTGCTTTTGACATCTCTTGCAAGCCTTAATTCATTGTCAGCTTTAGCTAACCTGATACGTGCCCTACAGGATCTGCAGACTGCATTATAATCTTCTTTAGATATGCCTCCCTCTTTCCATTTAATAAACATTTCTTTCTTTCTTTTTAGCATGTGTTTAAGTTCTGTGTTCATCCATCCTGGTTTCCTTAAATGCTTCCCATTCTTCCTACTTTTCGGGATTGTTAACGATTGTGCTTTGAGAATCTCATTTTTAAAAATTTCCCATCCTTCCTGGACATTTTTGTCCTTAAGGACATCCAGCCATTGGATCCCTCCTATTCTCTTTCTGAGTCTCTTAAAATCTGCCTTTCTAAAATCTAACCTTGAAGTTTGAGTCTTCACATGTCTTCCTCCTCTAGTTATCCAAAATTCTATAATAGCATGATCGCTGCCTCCTAGGGTCCCAGCCACCTTTACCTCCTCAACCATTTCCTCCCTGTTTATAAGGATTAGATCCAAAGTAGCAGATCCCCTTGTTTTCTCCCCTACCTTTTGGAAGATAAAGTTGTCAGCAAGAGAAGATAAGAATTTGCTTGACCTGTTAGTTTTACTTGAGAGAGATTCCCAACAAATGTCTGGATAGTTGAAATCTCCCATGACCACTACGTCATATTTTTTGGAGAACTTGGTCATTTGATACATAAAGAGTTCATCCATATCTTCAGCTTGCCCAGGTGGCCTGTAGTAAATGCCTACAATGGTGTCCTTTCCGTTGTTCTCTCCTTGTATTCTTACCCAAACAGTTTCCACAGAACTCCCAGTCTCTGAAGCTTCAATCTCTTTGCAGATATACGCTTTTCTAACATACAATGCGACACCTCCTCCTCGCTTATCAAGTCTGTTTCTTGCAAATAAGTTGTATCCTTTTAGCCTTTTATTCCAATCATGTGTATCGTCCCACCAAGTTTCAGTGATTCCAATGACATCATATTTCTTTTCCTGCATTAGTAGTTCCAATTCTCCTTGTTTGTTGCCCATGCTTTGTGCATTTGTATAAAAACATTTTAGTTTGTGATTGGTTTCTCTTCCTCCCATATTTTTATTATTTAAATTGTTTTGTCTTTGTTCTTCCTTTCCACTTCCAGTAGCAGAGATCTCAATAGTATTTGTCAGCTGTATGGCTTTTTCTGGCCTTTTGCTTCCCTTCCCACATTGTTCTAGTTTAAAGCTCTCCTGATGAGTGTAGCAAGGCGACTTCCAAATACATGTTTTCCAGTCTTCGTAAGGTGTACCCCATCTCTAGGTAATTCATTCCGTGATCCAGAATTCCAAATCCTTGTTGACGGCACCATCGATGTAGCCAGTTGTTCACCTGTAGAATCTTATTCCACCTCATTGTTCCATGGCCATCCACTGGGAGGATTGCCATGAAGACTTTGAGTATTAGGCCAGCTGATTTATTTTTTGCTATAATTTGTTCATGCATTGCTTTGTGTTGTTGTACACAGTGTACACTTCCATTATTATTTTTATGGCAATCATCCGCTAAAACCATCCCCTTTGGATAGGGTGCTTTGTGTAAATAATGTGTGGCTATAAGATATCCAAATGTGGATTGTATTGCTAATAAAAATATGGATATCTTATAGCCTACATATTGTAACATATTGTTTATATGCTTTGATAAAGTGTGGTCATTAGACCAAGTGTGGAATGTATTGCAAATATGGTTGCGTGAATTCAAGCACTATAATATTGCAATATACTGCAGTATAATATTGATTTACTCTGATACTGAGAAACTAGCTCTTTCACATGAACTGTCCTTGATGCATGCTATCCACAAAGTGTTTGCTAGGAGTCAATACAGTAAGACAATGTTAATTGTTCTATGGTCTATGAAGTTGTGTGTTTCAAAGATTCATTATCCTGATTTGTACAAAAGTGACCACTGTGATATTTGCTTTGACTAATAGTGTTATTGTAACCAAAATATTGATTCAAATAATGTGTGTACACTTACCATTATGCTCCATGAGAAATACACAGATCTATTGTCTAAAACAATGTTTAAAAGTAAACTTCTCGAGATTACAGAATCTGGCCAATTCGGTATTATCGACGAATCATACTTATAAACATTAACCAGCTTTATGCTTCCATTGTCTAAACCTTATAAAAGTCACTGGAATCATGATACAGACAGAAGCTTTCTTGTGTAGACTTCTCAGGGGTTCTCTGTCAATTAGACAGATGATGCTCATAAACTCCTAGATGAAGAAGCCATAAGTTGTACCTGCACTGATGTGTAGTGTTGTATGTACAGTACAGACCAAAAGTTTGGACACACCTCATTTAAAGATTTTTCTGTATTTTCATGACTTTGAAAATTATACATTCACACTGAAGGCATCAAAACTATGAATTAACACATGTGGAATTATATACTTAACAAAAAAGTGTGAAACAAGTGAAAATATGTCTTATATTCTAGGTTCTTCAAAGTAGCCACCTTTTGCTTTGATGACTGCTTTGCACACTCTTGGCATTCTCTTGATGAGCTGCAAGACATAGTCACCGGAAATGGTCTTCCAACAATCTTAAAGGAGTTCCCAGAGATGCTTAGCACTTGTTGGCCCTTTTGCCTTCACTCTGCTGTCCAGCTCACCCCATACCATCTCGATTGGGTTCAGGTCTGGTGACTGTGGAGGTCAGGTCAACTGGCGTAGCACCCCATCACTCTCCATCTTGGTCAAATAGCCCTTATACAGCCTGGAGGTGTGTTTGGGGTCATTGTACTGTTGAAAAATAAATGATGGTCCAACTAAACACAAACCGGATGGAATAGCATGCCGCTGCAAGATGCTGTGGTAGCCATGCTGGTTCAGTATGCCTTCAATTTTGAATAAATCCCCAGCAGTGTCACCAGCAAAGCACCCCCACACCATCACACCTCCTCCTCCATGCTTCACGGTGGGAACCAGGCATGTAGAGTCCATTCGTTCACCTTTTCTGCGTCGCACAAAGACACGGTGGTTGGAACCAAAGATCTCAAATTTGGACTCATCAGACCAAAGCACAGATTTCCACTGGTCTAATGTCCATTCCTTGTGTTCTTTAGCCCGAACAAGTCTCTTCTGCTTGTTGCCTGTCCTTAGCAGTGGTTTCCTAGCAGCTATTTTACCATGAAGGCCTGCTGCACAAAGTCTCCTCTTAACAGTTGTTGAAGAGATGTGTCTGCTGCTAGAACTCTGTGTGGCATTGACCTGGTCTCTAATCTGAGCTGCTGTTAACCTGCGATTTCTGAGGCTGGTGACTTGGATAAACTTATCCTCAGAAGCAGAGGTGACTCTTGGTCTTCCTTTCCTGGGGTGGTCCTCATGTGAGCCAGTTTCTTTGTAGCGCTTGATGGTTTTTGCAACTGCACTTGGGGACACATTCAAAGTTTGCCCAATTTTTCGAACTGACTGACCATCATTTCTTAAAGTAATGATGGCCACTCCTTTGTCTTTACTTAGCTGCTTTTTTCTTGCCATAATACAAATTCTAACAGTCTATTCAGTAGGACTATCAGCTGTGTATCCACCAGACTTCTGCACAACACAACTGATGGTCCCAACCCCATTTATAAGGCAAGAAATCCCACTTATTAAATCCCACTTATTAAACCTGACAGGGCACACCTGTGAAGTGAAAACCATTTCCAGAGACTACCTCTTGAAGCTCATCAAGAGAATGCCAAGAGTGTACAAAGCAGTCATCAAAGCAACAGGTGACTACTTTGAAGAACCTAGAATATATGACATATTTTCAGTTGTTTCACACTTTTTTGTTAAGTATATAATTACACATGTGTTAATTCATAGTTTTGATGCCTTCAGTGTGAATGTACAATTTTCATAGTCATGAAAATACAGAAAAATCTTTGAATGAGAAGGTGTGTCCAAACTTTTGGTCTGTACTGTATGTACAGGAGTGGATTAAGAGTAGTAAGAGTAGCCAGGGCACTGGGTAGTTTAGAAGGTGTGCCCCCCCCTCAGGTACTGGATGTATCACGTGACTTGTCACATGATCCCCTTTGATAGATCATGTGATTCTATCTACACATGTGCATCAAAGGTTCTGTGAGTAACACACAGACGCTTTGATGCACATGTGTAGATGGAAAATGTGCAGCACTTTAGCACTTTGCATAACATAGCACTATATATAATAGAGCAAGAGTGGGCGATTAATTTTCCCAAGGGACAACATGGGAGACCGTGACAGTTGTGGAGGCTGCACCAATAGGCTGAAATTAATTCTGCTCAATATTAATATTAACATTAATTTTATTTTATTTTTTTATATTAATTGTATGCAGCATCGGGCTGCAGAACCTTGGATCCCCAGAGTAAATCATTCTTGGGGCCCACTATGCTGCTGTAGCAACAATATAGAAATAATACAAGACCACCAATTGTATAATAAAATGTGCCAATATGTTTCCGTAATATAAAACACAATGGGCTCGATTCATCAAGACCGGCGTTGTTCACAGCAATCTTGATGAGGGGCATGCTGGAGTCGGATGATCCTGATTCATGAAGAGGTGCTCAACTACAGCGTCTAGTTTAGGACATGACAGATATCAAAGTCAAACATCAGAATAATGTCAGTTTGAGGCTAAATACCTTGTCTGAGAACTGACTTTGATATGTGACTTTGATAAGTGACTTAGACATCTGACTTTCACAACTGATGAAAATAATAATAAAAAGTTCACTGTATGCTGCTGGGAATTGAACCCAAAACTCTATGTCTAGAAGCCAGTACACTTACCATTGACTTAAACACTCAGTTGAAGAAACTTAAGCATTCTATTTGGTTATGTGATTTTCAGTGCAAACTTGTCTGAAACGCATTGGGACTTTCACACAGACCTCCTCCAGGCCAAATTCAAATGATGTGTGATTTTGATATGTGACTGATATCTGACTTTCTTCAAATATTAGAATCAGAATCACAATGACTTTTAGATACCAGTTTGATCTCATAAGCCAAGAAAAACTAGCAGTCACTATCACTTGACCCTATGGCTGTATGGTAACTCTTCAGCCTCATTTTTTCTTTCCATCTAGCAAGTTTCTCAGGATAAGAGGTGGGGAATGAATGAACCCACCTGGGAGCATTCATCTCTGATGCTGAAACCCACATCCTCTCCTCTGGACCATAACCTTTCCAGTGCACCAAGTATTGTAGAGAACGACGTTGGAGACCAGAATCTACAATACTCAAAATCTGGAACTCCAGATTACCACAACCATTACTGGGGGTGGTGGTAGAGGTGAGGGCTCAAGAGGTTCCACATACTTCTTGAGTAAGGACCTATGGAACACGTAGTGGACTTTAAGGGCCAGAGGAGGTTCAAGACGAAACGCTGATGGGTTAATGACGGCTGTTATTTTATAGGGACCAATAAGCCTAGGTCCCAGCTTCCAATAAAGAACTTTCAATCTTATATTCCTGGTAGACTACCATATAAAGTCATTCACATTCAGCTCCAGACCTGGCTGGCTGTCAGCCATACATTTATACATGTGGTACCCCAGGGGTCTGGTTGCCACAGGGATAGAAATATCACGTCTGAGAGCAAGTGGGAGGTTTCCTGGTCAGGAGCCCTTAAACATGCAACAGCTCCTGTCCCAGGCCAGATAGGGGAGGAACTTGCCCTACATAAACTGGGTCTGGGGCGGGGTTAGTCAGTCTAAGAGTCTAGAGAGGAGAAAGACAGGGAAAGCAACAGCTAGGAGCTCTGTAGGAGCAGGAGCTGAAGACCAGGGGCTGGAGCTAAGCAGAGTTCGCCCTGGCAGAAGAATATAGGAACCGGACACCAGAGTCCGAGGCTGCGGGGATCTTTAAGTCCAGCAGCAGAAACCAGCCGGCAGGGGATTCCAGGTCCTCTGGCCATAGAAGCCCGGAGGCTCAGTCACAAGGAAGGGACCAGCACCGCCATCGAGGAGCGAAGGCTATCAGAAGGCCCCAAGTCACCAGCCATACGGGTGAGCACCACACGGTATACTCAGGGACATGGGCTACTTCCACACGCTTACAGCAAGGTAGCCAGGAAGAGTGCAGATAGACGGGGAGGCCTACAACTCCACCTGGCCAGGGGAACTCCTGTTTGTTCACAGACTGACCAGGCCCCTTATGCTAGCCAGTACTCCCGGGAGGGTCTGCCTTAATATCATCAGTAAAGACCCTGAACTGCACTGCAAAGACTCTGAGTCGTTCCTGCTTTCTCACCACATACAGCACTACTAATACTAGGACGCCCGTGCACCATCACTCCCATCATCCACATTCCCTGCCCTGAGGCTATACTCTTCCCGTGGGGAGTTATCCCATCCTTTGCTGCGCATACCACACCAGCCTCAGTGGTCTGCCTCGCAGCGGCGGTACACCCTGACCGCAACCCATGGGTGGCGTAGTCGGACAATTAACCTAAAACTTATACTATACCGCCACTGGTTTGACCACCCTGAGTCACGGGACCGGGTCGCCGCCACGGAGACTACAATCCCCAGAGACCCGGCTCCGGGTAACCCACTACATGTGTACACTAGGCCCAGGGGGCGCGTCAACTTTGGCGTAGTCGGCAGGATTTCGTGCCCGCAACCACCGGGTACTGCGCGCCTTCAAAAGACTGTCACACCTGCCGTGGTGAAGGTCCCCGCCATCCGGAGCCATTTCCCGCCATCCGGAGCCATTTCCCGCCATCTTCAGCTGTTTTCCCGCCATCCGCAGTCGTTTTCCCGCCGTCGGACGCCATCTTCAGGACGCCGCGCGGGAAGAAGAGGGGTGTGGACGCCGAAAGCGCGCGAGACCTGAAGCTCCGCCCTACGCACCGACGCTGCGCAAGGTCCTGGAAGGAGAGGGAGTGACGCTGACGTCACCAGAGCGCGATGCATGGTCCTCCACCCTGACGATCGTCTGCGGAGCCGCGGCCTACGGAGAAGAAGCAACAGAAGGTAGGCCACACTTAACTAGGGGGGAGGATACGGAGGGACCCTCTACCACCAGCGTGGCCGCTGCCGCAGTAATGCCGTTCACCATGCCTTACATCCCCGGATACTCAGGGGAGTCGCATACCCTAAGCGACTTTAAAGAGAGACTGTACAGCCTGCTTAAAGTATACCCCCTGACGGAGGGACAAAAAGTGAGCATATTGGTAGGCCAGTTAACCGGCGCAGCCCAACGTGAAGTAAAGTCCTGGTCAGTCAGGGACAAGGAGACCGTGAAGGAGATCTTAGCCCGTCTGAGGGACACGTTTGATACCCGCACCTCTGCAGAGATCAAAATGAAATTTTATGGGTGCAAGCAGCGGGCCCAAGACAGTATAAGAGACTATGCTTTGAATTTGCAAGAGGCCCTGGGAGCCATTAAACAGGCAGACCCTGACAGTGTGCGGAATGCAGATGAACTGTTGACTGAGCAATTCATTGAGGGTCTGCTGTCCAACGCCCACCAAACCCAGTCACATGCAATGGCCTTGCAGAACCCTGGGTTAGACTTTGCAAAGTTCAAAGACAGGGCCATCCGGGTGCTCCGAGAACCGGCACCGGGTAGCTCTGTAACCCACTGGCGCCCTGCTATTGCCTATCACCAGGAGGCGGCGCCCTTGTCTACAGAGTCTGTAGGAGCTGGTGCGCAGGCTTTGGATAACAACCCGGCTACAGACTTGCACCATCAGGTCCAAGAACTGACCAAAAGCGTATCCGCGCTAACCAGAACTGTGCAGTCTTTACAGGTCTCTCCTCCAGGAAAGATCCAGCTGGAATCCGGACCGGAGGACATCCCATGGCGCCGACAGAGGAGGATCCCGCCGTCCAGAGGAAGACCCAGCGACCGCTACAACGAGGACGGACAGCCCATCTGCCGCCGCTGCAATCAACCCGGACATATGGCAAGGTACTGTCATATAAACGGGCACAACCTGGGGTAGAGGGCCAACCCCCAGGCATAAGATCATCAGGCCCATCGAACTGGCGTGATAAATACGTAGGGGGACGTCCAGTCTTGCCTGTGGTACTGGATGGCATTCCTATGAGTGCCCTACTAGACACTGGGTCACAGGTGACTACCATCCCGTACGTGCTCTTTAAGCGGTACTGGAATGACTCGGACATAACCCGCTACCCAGATGATGACCTGAGTATCATCGCCAGCAATGGTCAGCCCGTGCCGCAGGTGGGGTTCAAAGAGGTGACCATTAAGATCGGTAAAGTCGAACTGGCGGCACAAGGACTGATTATTGTGGACATTGACCGTCATGAGAGTCACCCTAAAATAACCTTGGGAACTAACGTAATTGAAAATTGTCTTGCAGAGGTAATTCTCATTTTGCAGCAGGTTACCAAGAACGCCAGTTCCAGCCAGCAGCGTGTTCTCCAAAAAGAGATCCGGGCACTGATGAAACGGCAACAAGTGGAACTATCTGGTGGTGAGATTGGTAGCGTGAGAATGTGTGACCCGTTCCCTATTGCCATGCTCCCGAAAAGTGAGATGATGATCTGGTGCCGGGCAGCTATTGGTCTAAGAGGTAGAGACTACCAAGCAATGGTAGAACCCGTCTACTCAGACAGTAGGCCCACCATTTTGACAGCACGGGGGGTGGTCGATGTACGCCATGGGAGGGAGCCCGTCCGCATCATAAATATCGGGGGGAGAGAAGTATACCTGCCCCGGTATGCCACGCTAGCCAAATTGTTCACCATAAACCAAAATTCTGTAAGGGCCGTGGAACCCTTGCCTCCATCTCAACCAGAGGAAGGTAACGGCTCTAAGAAACAAATGGAGGACTGGTGTCAGCAACTGCATGTGGGTACTACCTCCACTCCCTCACACCAAAATCAGGGAGTCTACCGGGTGGTTCGGGAGTATGAAAGAGTCTTTAGTAAACACCCGCTAGACTTCGGGCGAGTAAAGGGGGTAGAACATCACATCCCCACAGGAGACCATCCACCCATAAAGGAAAGATACCGACCTGTACCCCCTGCACACTATCAGCATGCAAAGGGGATGTTGCGGGACATGAAGGAGGCTGGGGTAATCAGGGACAGCTGTAGCCCCTGGGCAGCTCCACTAGTTCTAGTGAAAAAGAAGGACAACACAATGAGAATGTGTGTAGACTACAGAAAGGTCAACCGTATCACACACAAAGATGGGTACCCGTTACCTAGAATAGAAGAATCTTTAGCTGCATTAAAATCTGCTAACTTCTTCTCCACTTTGGATCTTACTAGCGGGTACTGGCAGGTTCCTGTAGCAGAGGCAGACAAGGAGAAGACTGCATTCACCACTCCGATGGGTCTCAGCGAATTCAACTGTATGCCGTTCGGACTCTGCAATGCACCAGGAACCTTCCAGCGGTTGATGGAATGCTGTCTGGGACACCGGAATTTCGAGACGGTCCTGTTATACCTGGATGATGTCATCGTTTATTCCAAAACCTACGAAGACCATCTGAAACACCTGGCAGAAGTGTTTGATGCCCTGGCAAGCTACGGCCTAAAGGTGAAACCCTCCAAATGTCACCTCCTGAAACCAAAGGTGCAGTACCTGGGACATGTGGTGAGTGCTGACGGAGTGGCTCCTGACCCCGATAAGATCACCGTGATTAAAGACTGGCCAAGACCCTCCAGCATAAAGGAAGTGCGGCAGTTCCTCGGGTTGGTAGGCTACTACCGAAGATTCATTCCCGGTTTCACCAAAATGGCAGCCCCTATGCAGGACCTCCTGATAGGTCAATCCAGGAAGGCCAAAAACCAGAAGCCGCCCTTCAGGTGGGAAAAGCTGGAAGAGGAGTCCTTCCGCCAGCTGAAGATGGCCCTCACGGGGGATGAAATCCTGGCGTACCCTGATTACGGCCAGCCCTTTATCCTCCACACGGACGCGAGCAACATCGGGCTAGGAGCCATACTGTCCCAGATCCAGCAGGGGAAAGAACGGGTAATCGCTTACGCCAGCCGAAAACTACGGCCCACAGAGAGAAACCCTGAGAATTATAGCTCATTCAAGCTAGAGTTCCTGTCAGTGGTGTGGGCAGTGACCGAACGTTTCAAGCATTACCTTGCCTTTTCCAAGTTCACCGTGTACACGGATAACAACCCGTTGACACACCTGGACACTGCAAAACTTGGTGCCCTGGAGCAGAGATGGATGGCCCGCCTGTCCAACTATGAATTCACCAACAAATACCGGGCGGGACGCTCGAATGCCAACGCGGATGCCCTGTCCAGAATGCCAAACTAACCGGACGTAGGGGAAGATCCAGAAGAACTGGAAGAAGTCGAACTCCCTGCGTTCCACCGTCATGGGATTACCCTGTATTCCCACCGTGTGAGGGACAGGCGCTCTGCTACGTTCAATCCCTTACCCCACTACAGCTGGGCGGAGACACAAGACAGTGATCCCGCAGTCCGTCTGGTGAAGGAAATGCTGACACAGGCCGATGCCCGTCTTGACCCAGATGCTCCAGAGGAGACCAAGCAACTGTGGAAGGAGAAACGTAAGCTGTTTCTCTACAAGGAGAAGCTGTGCCGGAGAGTGGTCAACTCTAGAACACATGAGCTGACCTGGCAGGTAGTGGTCCCAAGACGAGACGCGGCTATGGTTCTGGAGGCATACCACGATGGAGCAGGACACTTCGGATGGAAGAAGCTGGAGTTCCTGTTGCGTGGATGGTTCTACTGGGTAGGCATGAGAGGAGCCATCGAGAGATGGTGCAGAGACTGTGGCCCGTGCAACCTAAGAAGAAAGGACCGTGCCAGCCAGAAGACTCCCCTGCAGTCCATCATCACCAGGCAGCCACCGGAACTGGTAACCCTGGACCATGTGAAACTGGCTCCAAGCAAATCTGGGTAAGTCTACGCCCTCACCATCGTAGATCACTACTCCCGGTTCCTGGTGGTGGTCCCTGTCAAAGACTTAACAACAGTCAGAGCCTTCCAGCTGCACTTCTGCCGTCCACACGGGTATCCGGAGCAAGTGTTGACGGACCAAGGACCAGCCTTCGAAGCGGAGGTCTTCCAGGAGTTCTGCAACCTGTATGGCTGCAGGAAGATAAGAACAACGCCTAATCACCCTCAGACCAATGGACTATGTGAGAAAATGAACCAGGTGGTGATAGACTTGCTAAAAACGTTGCCCCTGGAAGAACGCAGTCTGTGGCCTGAAAAACTGCCTGATCTGGTGGACTTGTATAATCACATCCCCGTAGGTTCCACCAACTGTACCCCGGCTTACCTAATGAGAGCAAGACCTGGTAAGCTGCCTATTGACCTGGATATGGGAGTCCTGACACCTGAGGACACCTCGCCAGAGGCAGACTGGGATACAGAACGGCAGCAGCAGTATTGGAAAGTACAGGAGAGCGTCGAGCGAAGTCTGTCTCAAGCAAGAGAAAGGCAAGAGAAGGCTTATAACTAGCATGCTCCCGCTGTTCCCCTGGTACCCGGAGAGCAGGTCTTGAAGAGAAAGAGGCGGCTCCACAAGTTGGACGACCAGTGGGAGAAGGACCCGTACACCGTGCTGCCCTCAAGCCATGAGAACCCAAAAGTGTGTGTCATCAGTAAGGATGGAGGAGAGACCACAGCCATTGTCTCCAGAGACCACCTGAAAAAGTGTCCCGAGCTGCTGCAAAGCCCTGAGGAAGATCAAGAGAACCCTCAACCCGCAGAGGAAAGGGAAGAAATGATCAGTACCGTACTCGGAGACTTTCCCCGGTCATGGACTCAAATCAACAACGCAGTCGTGGTACCCATCCTCACCTTTCTCCAGCCAGCCCCTCAAGGGCCTACAGAAGAACAGGAAGTGTCGGGAGAGCAACCAGCCCAGGAGGCAGAAGAATCCATACCAGCAGACCAGGAGAATCAACCCTCTGCTAGTAGTGAGCCTGTCGTGCCCCTAGTAAGCCAAAGAGAACGCAGAAAGCTGCCAGGCCTACCCACAACACCTCCTACACCCTGTAGTTCAGAACCAGATAGTGGCTTACGTAGGTCCACCAGGAGCACTAGAGGACAGATGCCCGCGCGCTGGAGAGTCTAATGCCAAGTATATATTTACCTGTACCTACGTAAATGCTGAAAAAGGTTTATGTTTTTGTTGCCTGTTTATTGATTATGTTTCTCTAGTTACCCTGCAGGTTTATTTGGACTGACAGGTTATGGACGCTGAATAACCGGAACTACAATGTAGATAGTTGCACCTTGGTGCCTCTTGCGAAGATGGCCGCGGAAGAGAAAAACCTGTCTGGCATGGCCTCCTTGTGGCCCAAAGTAGCTAGCCTCAGCCTTGCAGCCACACCCAGGGCCAACGTTTGGGGTTTGCTTTGGACAGGTCCCCTACTCTGTTCCAAGACTTCACCTTGTTGGGTGACATGGACACCCAGTTACGGACACGCCGTGACCTCTAAAGACTAAAACTTCTTGTATATATGTTGAAATGTTATTGTTTATGCCCTGTATGTGTTTTCTTGAAAATGTGTTTAGTCCTGGAGTGCTAAAATTCACTAGGGGGGAATGTGACACCCCAGGGGTCGGGTTGCCACAGTGATAGAAAAATCACGTCTGAGAGCAAGTGGGAGGTTTCCTGGTCAGGAGCCCTTAAACATGCAACACATCCTGTCCCAGGCCAGATAGGGGAGGAACCTGCCCTATATAAACTGGGTCTGGGGCGGGGTTAGTCAGTCTAAGAGTCTAGGAGAGGAGAAAGACAGGGAAAGCAACAGCTAGGAGCTCTGTAGGAGCAGGAGCTGAAGACCAGGGGCTGGAGCTAAGCAGAGCTCGCCCTGGCAGAAGAATATAAGAACCGGACACCGGAGTCCGAGGCTGCGGGGATCTTTAAGTTCAGCAGCAGAAACCAGCCGGCAAGGGATTCCAGGTCCTCTGGCCATAGAAGCCCGGAGGCTCAGTCACAAGGAAGGGACCAGCACCGCCATAGAGGAGCGGAGGCTATCAGAAGGCTCCAAGTCACCAGCCATACGGGTGAGCACCACACGGTATACTCAGGGACGTGGGCTACTTCCACACGCTTACAGCAAGGTAGCCAGGAAGAGTGCAGATAGACGGGGAGGCCTACAACTCCACCTGGCCAGGGGAACTCCTGTTTGTTCACAGACTGACCAGGCCCCTTATGCTAGCCAGTACTCCCGGGAGGGTCTGCCTTAATATCATCAGTAAAGACCCTGAACTGCACTGCAAAGACTCTGAGTCGTTCCTGCTTTCTCACCGCATACAACACTACTAGTACTGGGACGCCCGTGCACCATCACTCCCATCATCCACATTCCCTGCCCTGAGGCTATACTCTTCCCGTGGGGAGTTATCCCATCCTTTGCTGCGCATACCACACCAGCCTCAGCGGTCTGCCTCGCAGCGGCGGTACACCCTGACCGCAACCCATGGGTGGCGTAGTCGGACAATTAACCTAAAACTTATACTATACCGCCACTGGTTTGACCACCCTGAGCCACGGGACCAGGTTGCCGCCACGGAGACTACAATCCCCAGAGACCCGGCTCCGGGTAACCCACTACACGTGTACACTAGGCCCAGGGGGCACGTCATACATGTCTCCCATGATCTTTAAATTACTCAGAACACCCTGTTACACTGAGGAGAGCGACGAAGCAAACTGTTCCCCCTCAGGAACTCCCGAAGCTCCTCCCCCACTAAAGGTACCAAATTGTGGGTGATAACCGTATGCACCGAAGAAAGGTGACCTGCCAGTGGATTCTTGACAATGATTATTATTAATGGCAAATTCTGCCAGCGGTAAGTAGGATGTCCAAACCTCCTGATTTTCGGAGATGAAACACCTGAGCTAGGTCTCCAAATTCTGAATGATACACATGGTCTGTCCATTCGACTGAGGGTGGAAGGCAGAGGAAAAGGACAGCTGCACCCCCAGTCGAGAACAGAATGCCTTCCAGAGCTTGGAAACAAACTGGGTCCCCCGATCTAACACCACATCGGAGGAATATCTGTGAAGCTTCACGATCTCATTTATAAGCACCTGAGCAAGTGTCTTGGCATTTGGAAGTGCAGGTAATGCGGCAAAGTGAACCGTTTTACTGAACCTATCTACAACCACCAAAACTACCGTTTTGCCTGCAGAAGCTGGTAGGTCAGTATTAAAATCCATGGACAAGTGTGCCCATGGCCTACTAGGGATAGGTAGCAGAAGAAGAGTACCAGACGGCCAGGTATGCGAAGCTTTAGAACGCGCGCAAATACTACAAGCAGAAACATGTTCAATCACATCCTGATGCAAAAAAAACGACGAGAGAGGAGGTCCGCGGTTGCCTTACCATCTGGATGCCCAGCAAGCAGAGTTGTGATGTTCCTTAATAACTTTGCGGCGCAGATTAGATGGTACAAATAACCTTGCTTAAGGGCAGAAGGCAGGAGCGTCCCCCTGAGCCTCCAACATCCCACCCTCCAGTTCAGGATACAGTGCCGAAATGACTACCCCTTTCCGTAATATCGAGGCAGGGTTCTCATGGTCACCACCACCAGGGAAGCTCCGGGACAAAGCGTCAGCCTTGACAAAGCATCAGCCTTGACATTTTTGACCCCTGGACGAAAAGTGACAACAAAATTGAACCTAGTAAAAAACAGGGACCATCTGACTTGCCTAGGGTTGAGACGTTTAGCTGACTGGAGATATGACAGGTTATTATGGTCAGTAATAGAATGGACTGCCCCCTCCAACCAATGTCACCATTCTTCGAACGCCAATATGATCGCCAAAAGTTCACTATTACCCACGTCATAATTTCTCTTAGTCGAAGACAATTTTTTAGAAAAGAAGGCGCATGGATGCCATTTACCAGGGGACGGACCCTGAGACAACACAGCCCCAACCCCCGACATCCGACGCATCAACCTCCACAATAAAGAGTTGGGAAATATCGGGTTGACTGAGTATAGGTGAAGTGGCAAAATGATTCTTTAAGGAAGAAAAAGCCTGGAGGGAGGCATCCGACCATTTGGAAAAATTGGACCCCTTCTTAGTTCTTAGTCATGTCAGTAAGGGGTTGCACAATTACAGAGTAATTTTGGATGAATTTCCGGTAAAAATTAGTAAAGCCCAGAAAACATTGAAGAGCCTTCAGGTTCTTGGGACAGTCCCTATCAAGGATTGCAAGGATCTTCTCCGGATACATCCGAAAACCCGAAGATGACATCAAGTACCCAAAAAACTGCACCTCCTTAACAGCGAAAACACATTTTTACAGTTTGGCATAAAGTTTGTTATCCCTTAATATCTGGAGCACCTTCTTAACATGCCCCCGATGTGTCTCAAAATCAGGTGAGTAAACCAAAATCTCATCCAGATAGACCACCACAAACCTCCCCACCAAATGATGGAAAATATCATTTATGAAATGCTGGAATACCACAGGTGCATTGGTCAAACTGAAAGGCATAACCAGACTCTCGAAATGCCCTTCAGGGGTATTGAATGCTGTTTTCCTTTCGTCCCCTTCTCTGATTCTAACCAGATTGTAGGCTCCCCTTAAATCAATTGGAGAATACCTTAGCTCATACAACCTGGCTGAACAAATCAGGAATAAGGGGATATGGATCACAGATGGTAATTTGATTTAATTCCCGGAAATCTAAACAGGGACGTAGACCGTCATCTTTTTTCTTCACAAAGAAAAACCCTGCCACCACGGGCGAAGATGATGGTCTGATATGTCCCTTTTCCAGACTTTCCGCAATGAAATCCTTCATGGCTTGTCTCTCAGGGCCAGAAAGATGATACAGTCTGGACTTCGGTAGTTTAGCTCCGGGGGTCAGGTTAATAGGACAGTCATATGCACGATGAAGAGGCAAATCCTGATACCCCCTCTCAGAAAAATACATCCTCAAAACCAGGCAGAAAAGCAGGTAATATTTCCGTAGAGACAGTAGCAAGGGAAATATCTAAACCGTTCTCATGGCAGTAATCCGTCCATTCAATAATCTCCCCGGTTTGCCAATTCACCAACGGATTATGTTTAACAAGCCAAGGAATACCCAAAACAATAGGTATGGAAAGACTGTCCAGGACATAGCAAGGGATTTTTTCACAATGAACTGACCCCACTCTCAGTTTTACATTATGTACAATCTGAGTAAATGCTCTCTGTGCAAGTGGCGCCGAGTCGATGGAGAAGATTGAACTAGGTTTAGCTAAAGTACAGCAAGCAAGTTTATGAGTTTTCACAAACTCAGCATCAACCATGTTGACTCCGGCTCCACTGTCAACAAACACAGAAATTTTCTCGGTTTTGCTCTCTAGCACCACCTCTGCTGTCAGGACCAACCGGGAACTGCAGGTTGGCAACAAATTCACCCCTTGTTTATCCAACTCCAGACTACCAAGAGTTAATCGAGTCTCCTTTTGTTTGGACAGGTCCCAAGAATATATCCCTTTTTTCCACAAAAAAAACATACGCCTTTTTTTTGCAAATCTCCTGGGAAATGTATGATGCAGAGACACCCCCTAACTGCATGGGTTCCTCCACCTCCCGCAGTACTGGTTCACTGCCAGACCGCTCCCCCTGCAGAGGTACATAACCCCGACAAGAAGGCTCCGGAGAAGGTGGTCTCACCCACCTACCCCGAAGGCATCTATCAAGACGTATGACCAACGACATGGCCGCCTCCAAGGACTGAGGGGTTCCATATACTACCAAGGAATCTTTCAACCTTTCAGTAAGACCCTTACAAAATTGACTTCTAAGGGCTGAGTCATTCCATTTGGAATCCGTTGCCCATCTACGGAATTCCGGACTGTACGTTTCCACTGACCGAAAAACCCCTCCACAGACAGGAGACAAACCGAGTCCTGTGGTAAAGAAAACGTCCACGACTGAGGATCTCCCTGCAGTAGAGAGATCACAATTCCAACCCATTGCTCTTCATTTCCAGAGGGGTAAGGACAAAGTTTAAAATACAGTTTGCAGGCCTCATTGAATACAAAAAACTTGTCCCTACCTACTGAAAACCTTTCCGGGAGGGCAACCTTGGGTTCAGGCTGGATAGGCCTACCTGCAGAGACCCCCACATTGGCGACCTGTAGCCGCTAATGCTGCTGCTGAACCTCACAACGGATGTCATTCACCTCCAGAGACAGACTACACAGCCGCTCTGTGAGCTTTGCAACTGAACCCATACCAAGGAGAAAGGAAAAAAAAAACACGCCCAAAAAACACACACACACAAAAAAAAAAGTGTCAATTTTTTTTTCCTTTTCAAAATGTGCTCGGCCGGTGATAATGTCACACAAGATGTGGAAAGACTTAGGGTAACACAATGGGAAAGGGAGCCCAGACTCTGGGGTAAGGGGGGAGTGGAGACCTCCTAGGCTGATCTAATATCACCCTGTCTCCACTAACATCCCTATATTGGTTCTTTAACAATCGCCGCACGCGAACCTCGCCCTGTCTTTCCCTGGCGTTAAGCCCTGGCTAGGGAAGGGAGGGGGATGAGCGCTAATCGATCTCCACTGACAACTAAAGACAACAAGGGGGAACAAACAAGGGAAGATAGCTTAGCTTTAAGTTGACTTCAGAGAGATAAACACCCTTCCTCATTGCTCCAGAGAGGAAGAAGTAATGCACTTGCTCCGAGCCTTCACAAGGGATAATGTGAGTATCACCGGCACCTCCCTCTAGCAGACAGCAGGTATTTAAACACCCAGGCCAGGGTGTTAATTAGCCAGAGGAAGGTAGCCCCTGGGTCCTAGAGACACAGCCTCTAAGAAGGACAGCGGTGCCCAGTAAGATGGCGCTACCCATTTTTGTAATCATTTGCAGCTGTGGAATTGTCAATATAAAACTCCCACATCCCCTCACACCACACTCCCTGATGAAGCAGGAGCGAAGCGGCATTGGAGTGGTGTGAGGGGGTTGTGGTATGTCCCTATTACTAACATCTGGATGTTTATTGCACTTTTGGCCATTTTTTCTTATTTGTATTATGTTAAGGCACTCTGCACTTTTATCATTGGGATACCTCACTTGAGAATTTTATAAGCTGAGTTGCTTTATTTACTGAGATTTTACTGACCTCTAGTGGTGTATATATATATGTGTCACCCAGGGAGATAAAGGGGACTCGGTACCCTGGCCTTTTACCTTGTTTAGGAGGTCACGGCAGTCGGCTCCCGGGCCCGTACTCTGGGTCTCTCTTTAAAAAGGGGTTTTAGTGTACAGTTTGTCTCGTGACGCCACCTGTGGTTTCCGGTAATGGTTACCGGCGCTGCTGCAGACCTCCGGGGGGGTGATAGGATGGCAGCTGGGATGTTTCTGCTCCCCACAGGCAGAGCGGGCCCCCGGGGCAGTGTAGGTGTAGATCGTGGTGATGCTGGGGCTTGTGGTGCAGGAGAGATGGCGCAGTGGAAATAACTGACGGAGGCAGTGCAGTCATCTGAGTTTTACTCACAGTTCTTGTTCAAGTTTCTCAGGTACACTGCACGGGTGTCAGCCTCCGCGTCGCACTGCGTCCACCTGGTAAGGGGTCCAGCACTTTCTCAAGTATATCAGGAGCGCTTGACGGAACCCCACTTTCTTTATGTTCCTTAATAGACCGACTTCTCGCGCCGGGTCTTCTCCCTCCTGCCCTGCGCTTTCCCACACACAGTCCTGATCGGGTGCTCTGAAGTCCGCCTGGGCAACCTGGGGTTCCCGGACCTACTTGATGCCCTTCACGGTGACTAGGGTGAGACTGTGGCAACTGCACCATGAAAGTGCAGAAGCCTCCAGTTTTCCAGCCGAGACCTGGAGTAACACGGTTGGTCCAGGGACTGGTTCCCTTCTTGCGGCCTGGTCCCTCCGTCACTTGACAGATTAGAGTGTACGGGTGGCTTCCTGCTCCTTCCATACCCCTGGTACCCCTTCAGTTACCGGAGCCTTCATCCTCTGCTCCCCTCCTGGGCCTCTGTTACTAGGCCCCACTTGTGGAGCAGAGCTCCTGAAGAGACTCTGCTCCCCTCCTCTCCTTACTACTCACTGACTGACTGTCCTCACTGACCTGCCACCCTAAGATGGCTTCCCTTTAAATACCTCCTACAATGGTGCTGCCCTACACTACATCCTCCACCCACACCCACTACTGGTTCCCCCTCTCTTTGGTTCCCCGCACTCCAGCCAGGGACAGGGCTCAGCAGAGACACAATGCATCTTGCCCTTCCAGCTGGCATGGAGTAGTGTAGTGTTGTGTGCGGGTGTTGGGGGTTCCGGGCAGCACTCCCTCCTTACCTGAGAGAAGGAGGCACTACACCTCTGGGTGAGGGGCAGTACCTCTGTGGCGACTGAACCCTCAGGGGAACCACATATACTATTTCTGTGGTCCAGCTTTCTGATGTAATATAATACAACATGTCAGCATTGCACTTGATCTTAAAGACATCGGCATTATTTACTATATCTGAATGACTAAACTATATGTGTTCATTATGATTTAACTTGGAATTGACCATCCATATTAAATATATAGCTGTGTATGTACATAAATTACGGACCTAGTGTATTCATCTTTTGTTGTATAATCATGAAGTGCAATTATTAATTTATCTATTGCGGACATGCTCATCCCCCCTCTTATATTAATTTTTAATTTGTTTGTTGCATTTTTAATGTCCTTGCCTGTGTGTATTTTTTAATCTTTTTTGTATAATAAAGGTTATTGCATTATATAAAGCCTGTTGGGTACTCTTTATAAGGTCTTTGGTTAGTTGGGTAACTAACTTTAATTATTGGCATTTCCTTCATTGATAGGATTTCTAGCCTCTAAGAAGGTGTCTGTAATACCAAACGAAGAAATCTCCTGCAACCAACATCAAGGCGACTGTCTGTCACTTCTGACACACCCGTGACAGTGTGACTGCAGACTTATGAATTTGCAGCCAGTGGTCTGGAGTTTGCAGGCAGTTCTTTTGTGGATGGAAAGAAAAATTTACAAAAAATAAATTTGGTCATTAGACCCTTTCTTAAGAAGCTCGGCAAACGTACAGTCACATGGAAATTGATATATAGTAAATTAGTGCCTCCTAATTTACTTTGGCTACGTGATTTATCATGCAAATAGACAGCGTGTCTGAAACTCCTTCTTAACATGGCAGGATGACAATCAAAATGTCAGATATTAAAAGTAAAATATCACTGTAGTTTGTGTCCTAACCAGCATAATTTAAAAAAAAAAATATATATATAGTACAGACCAAAAGTTTGGACACACCTTCTCATTCAAAGATTTTTCTGTATTTTCATGACTATGTAAATTGTACATTCACACTGAAGGCATCAAAACTATGAATTAACACATGTGGAATTATATAGTTAACAAAAAAGTGTGAAACAACTGAAAATATGTCTTATATTCTAGGTTCTTCAAAGTAGCCACCTTTTGCTTTGATGACTGCTTTGCACACTCTTGGCATTCTCTTGGCACCCCCAATCCTGGTATGCATGGCACCCCTCACCCCCAATCCTGGTATGCATGGCACCCTTGACCCCCAATCCTGGTATGCATAGCACCCCTCACCCCCAATCCTGGTATGCATGGCACCTCTCACCCCCAATCCTAGTATGCATGGCACCCCTCACCCCCAATCCTGGTATGCATGGTACCCAATCCCTATCCTGGTATGTATGGTACCCCTCATCCTGGTATGAATGGTACCCCTCATCCCTGTCCTGGTATGGATGGCACCCCATCCCTCTTCCTGGTATGCATGGTACCCCTCATCCCTATCCTGGTATGCATGGCCCCTCATCCGAATCCTGGTATGCATGGCCCCCCACATCCCTATCCTGGTATGCATGGTACCCCTCATTCCTATGCTGGTATGCATGGCCCCCTCATAACCAATCCTGGTATGTATGGCACCCCTCATTCCAAATCCTGCTATGCATGGCACCCCTAATCCCCAATCCTGCTATGCATGGCACCCCTCATACCCAATCCTGCTATGCATGGCACCCCTCATCCCCAATCCTGCTATGCATGGCACCCCTCATCCCCAATCCTGGTATGCGTGACACCCCTCATCCCCAATCCTGCTATGCATGGCACCCCTCATCCCCAATCCTGCTATGCATGGCACCCCTCATTCCAAATCTGGTATACATGGCACCCCTCATTCCCCAATTCTGGTATGTATGGTACCCAATCCCTCATCCTAGTATATATGGCACCACTCATCCCCCAATCCTGGTATGCATGGCACTCCATCCCTCATCCTGGTATGTATGGTACCCCTCATCCCTATCCTGGTATGTATGGTATCCCTCATCCTGGTATGCAAGGCATCCCATCCCTCATCCTGGTATGCATGGCACCCCATCCCTCATCCTGGTATGCATGGTACCCCTCATCCCTATTCTGGTATGCATGGTACCCCTCATCCCTATTCTGGTATGCATGGCACCCCTCACCCCCAATCCTGGTATGTATTGCACCCCATTCCTCATCCTGGTATGCATGGCACCACTCATCCCCCAATCCTGGTATGTATGGCACCCCTCATCGCCCAATCCTGGTATGTATGGTACCCCTCATCCCCCAATCCTGGTATGTATGGTACCCTTCATCCCCCAATCCTGGTATGTATGGCACCCCTCATTCCCCAATCCTGGTATGTATGGTACCCCTCATCCCCCAATACTGGTATGTATGGCACCCCTCATCCCCCAATCCTAGTATGTATGGCACCCCTCATCCCCCAATCCTGGTATGTATGGTACCCTTCATCCCCCAATCCTGGTATGTATGGTACCCCTCATCCCCCAATCCTGGTATGTATGGTACCCCTCATCTCCCAATCCTGGTATGTATGGTACCCCTCATCCCCCAATCCTGGTATGCTTGGTACCCCTCATCCCCCAATCCTGGTATGTGTGGGCCCCTCATCCCCAATCCTGGTAAGTATGGTACCCCTCATCCCCCAATGCTGGTATATGTGGCCCTTCACCCCCTAATCCTGGTATGCATGGCACCCCTCATCCCCCAATCCTGGTATGTGTGGCCCCCTCATCCCCAATGCTGGCATGCATGGCACTTCTCACCCCCCAATCCTTGTATGCATGGTACCCCTCATCCCTAGCATGGTGTGTATGGTCCCCTCACCCCACAATCCTGGTATGTATGACACCCCTCATCCCTTTTATGCTGCCCACATATAAAAAAATAAACACTTATACTCACCTTTCTTCCCTGTGCTCCAGCGCTGCGGTGTCCTTTTCTGCCAGAGGCCGGGGATGGAGTGTGGCTCCAGAGTACGCACGTGCCCATACCGCGCTGTCCGCCGCCATTTTGCTGCGAATGTATCTTCAGTAAAATGGCGGCGGATAGCGCTATGCACATGCGCCGATTCCGACGCCTTCACTCCTGCCCCGGTCTCCGGCAACGCTCCTCCCGGTCAAGTAAGTATGTAAGCATGGCGCCGGAGTTCGCGGTATGCACTCAGTGTCTACGCATACCGTGATCTCCGGCGCCATACACACTCCTCTTACCTGTAATGGCTCCATGCGTGCTTCTGTTTGGAGCCAGACTGCGCAGGCGTGTCGCGCTTGTGCAGTCTATAAAGGCTTCAGACAGAGGTACGCATCTCCCGTTATTTTATAGATATACAGTGGGGAAAAAAATATTTAGTCAGCCACCAATTGTGCAAGTTCTCCCACATAAAAAGATGAGAGGCCTGCAATTGACATCATAGTTAGACCTCAACTATGAGAGACAAAATGAGAAAACAAATCCTGAAAATCACATTGTCTGATTTTGAAAGAAATTTGTTTCAAATTTTGGTGAAAAATAAGTATTTGGCCAATTACAAAAGTTAATCTCAATACTTTGTTATATATACTTTGTTGGCAATGACAGAGGTCAAACGTTTTCTGTAAGTCTTCACAAGGTTGGCACACACTGTTGCTGGTATGTTGGCCCATTCCTCCATGCAGATCTCCTCTAGAGCAGTGATGTTTTGGGAATGTCGCTAGGCAACACGGACTTTCAATTCCCTCCAAAGGTTTTCTATAGGGTTTAGATCTGGAGACTGGCTAGGACACTCCAGGACCTTGAAATGCTTCTTACGAAGCCACTCCTTCGTTGCCCTGGCGGTGGCTTGGGATCATTGTCATGTTGAAAGACCCAGCCATGGTTCATCTCCAATGCCCTTGCTGATGGAAGGAGGTTTGCACTCAAAATCTCACGATACATGGCCCCATTCATTCTTTTATGTACATGGATCAGTCTTCCTGGTCCCTTGGCAGAGAAAAAGCCCCAAAGCATGATGTTGCCACCCCCATGCTTCACAGTAGGTATGCTGTTCTTTGGATGCAACTCAGCATTCTTTCTCCTCCAAACATGATGAGTTGTGATTCTACCAAACAGTTCAACTTTGGTTTCATCTGACCATATGGCATTCTCCCAATACTCTTCTGGATCATCCAAATGCTCTCTAGCAAACTTCAGACGGGCCAGGACATGTAATTGTGGCACCCCAGGGGTCTGGTTTCCACAGTAACGGCAATGTTATGTCTGAGAGCAGGTGGGAGGTCTCTTGGTCAGGGATCCTGTGCATGCCACACCTCCTGCCCAGTCCCTGGGAGGGGAAGAACTTCCCCTATATAAACCTAGGGCTGAGGCAGGGTTAGTGAGTAGAGAAGAAGTAGAGACAGAGAAGAGAAGCAGATATAGGAAAAGAACATCAGGAGCTCTGTAGGAGCAGTGCTACAAGGAGTCAGGGGCTGGCAGCTGCAGAGCTCGCCCTGACTGAGAAGTTATCACCGGACCCGGAGTCCGAGGCTGTGGGGACTAACTCCTATCCAGCAGCAGAAACCGACCGGCAGGGGATTGCAGGTCCTCTGGCCCAGAAACCCGAAGGCACGGTCACACGCGTGGGACCAGCACCGCCGTCGTGGAGCGGAAGCTACTAGAAGGCCCCGAGTCACCGGCCATACGGGTGAGCACCACACGGTACACTCAGGGACGTGGGCTACTTATACCCGCTTCTAGCAAGGTAGCCAGAAGAGTATCGTTAGTTTGGGAGGCCTACAACTCCGCCTGGCCAGGGGAGATCCCATCTGCTCAAGGACTGACCAGGCCCCAATCGCTAGCCAGTACTCCGGGAGGGTCTATCGTTGTCACCAGTAAAGACCCTGAACTACACCGTACCGTCTCCGAGTGGTTCCTGCTACCCCCATCATCCACGTCGGCTGCCCTGAGGCCATACCCCTCCCGTTGGGGGTTATACTATCACGCTGCACAATCCTACCACCGGCCTCAGCGGTCTGCCCTGCAGCAGCAGCTCCTTAGCTGTACTCAACGGGTGGCGTAGTCGTCCAACATCTACCGCTAATACAGCGCCACTTAGTCTGACTCCCTGGGCACGGACCGGATCACCGCCACGAGACTACAACCCTCAAGAGATCCAGCTCCGGGTAAGCTCCCGCGTGCGCAACGCAGCGCGACACAGGCCCAGGGGCGCGTCAACTTTTGGCGTAGTCGGCAGGATCTCGTGCCCGCAACCACCGGGTACTGCGTGCCTGAAAAAGACTGTTCAAACTTACCTGTGGTGAAGATTCCCGCCATCCGGCGCCATCTTCCGCTTCCTTCCCGCCATCGGTGGAGTTTTCCCGCCATCCGGTGCCATCTTCAGCCTTCTTCCCGCCATACGTGGAGTTTTCCCGCCATTGGACGCCATCTTGAGGACGCCGCGCGGGAAGTAGAGGGGCGTGGACTCCGAAAGCGCGCGAGAACTGAAGCCCCGCCTCACGTCCGGACGTTGCGTAAGGTCCTGGAAGGAGCCCAGCAGACGCCGACGTCACAGGAGCGCGACGGAAGGTCCTCAACCCTGACGATTCACTGCGGAGCCGCGGCCTACGGAAGAGGATCATCGCAAGGTAGGCCACGGTCCACTAGGGGGGAGAAGGATGCCGGATACGGAGGAGAGCTTCACCGCTTCAACCCCCGCCAGCGCCACCGCTGTTGCGGTCATGCCTTTCACCATGCCCTATATCCCGGGGGCAGCCTGGCTACCCCAGTACTCAGGGGAGTCACATACCCTGCATGACTTTAGAGAAAAGCTGGATAGCCTCTTCCAGGTGTACCCCCTCACAGAGGAGCAAAAAGTGAGCATCCTGGTGGCCCAATTAACCGGGGCAGCCCAAAGGGAGGTAAAGTCCTGGCCACCTGGGGGGAGGACTGTCGCAGGGATACTAACCCGGCTGAGGGACACCTTTGATACCCGCACCTCAGCCGAGATCAAGCTTAGATTCTACGGGTGCAAACAGCGGGCACATGAGAGTATAAGGGACTATGCCCTGAACCTACAAGAGGCCCTGAGAGCCATTAAGCAGACCGACCCTGACGGCGTGGGAGACGAGGACAGGCTGTTGACTGAACAATTTATAAAGGGTTTATATTGCAATGCCCACCGAACCCAGTTGCGGGCAATGGCCTTACAGGACCCTCATCTGGGATTTGCACAGTTCAAGGACAGAGCCATCCGGGTGCTTCGAGAACCGGCACCAGGTGGCGTTGTGACCCCCAGACGCCCCACTACCACTTACCACCAGGAGGCGGCGCCCTTGTCGGCAGGGCCTGTGGGAGCTGATGCGCAGGCTTTGAACAATGACCCGGCTCCAGACCTGCACCATCAGGTCCAAGAGCTAGCTAAACGCGTTGCTGCGCTAACCCGAACTGTGCAGTCTTTACAGGTTTCCACTCCAGGGAAGATCCAGCTGGCATCCGGACCGGAGGACATCCCGTGGCGTCGACCAAGGAGGACCCCACCGGCCAGAGGAAGACCCAGCGACCGATACAACGAGGACGGACGACCCATCTGCCGCCGCTGCAATCAACCCGGACATATGGCAAGGTACTATCCTTTAAACTGGCACAACCTGGGGTAGAGGGCCAACCCCCAGGAAAAAGATCACCAGGCCCATCGAACTGGCGCGACAAATATGTGGGAGGACGTCCAGTCTTACCCGTGGTACTGGATGGCATTCCTATGAGTGCCCTACTGGACACCGGGTCACAGGTCACCACCATCCCGTACGTGCTCTTCAAGCAGTACTGGAATGACTCGGATATCACCCGCTACCCTGACGACGACTTGAGTATCATCGCCAGCAATGGTCAGCCCGTGCCACAGATTGGATTTAAAGAGGTGACCATTAAAATCGGTAGAGTCGAACTGGCAGCACAGGGACTGATCATTGTAGACATTGACAAACACGAGAGTCACCCAAAGATAACTCTAGGAACTAATGTAATTGAAAATTGTCTTGCAGAGGTGATTTTCCTTTTACAGCAGGTTGCCAAGAACGCCAGCTCCGGCCAGCAGCGAGTGCTCCAGAAAGAGATCCGGGCACTGATGCGACGGCAACAGCTAGAACTCTCCGGTGGTGAGATTGGTAGCGTGCGAATGTGTGACCCTTTCCCTATTGCCATGCCCCCGAAAAGTGAAATGATGATTTGGTGCCGGGCAGCTATTGGTCTGAGAGGTAGAGATTACCAGGCAATGGTAGAACCAGTTTACTCAGACAGTAGGCCCACCATTTTGACAGCACGGGGGGTGGTCAATGTACGGCATGGGAGGGTGCCCGTTCGCATAATAAATATCGGGAAGAGGGAAGTGTACCTGCCCCGGTATGCCACGCTAGCCAAATTGTATACCATCAATCAAGATTCCATACAGTCCGTAGAACCCTTGCCTCCATCTTCCCCGGAGGAAGGTAACGGCTCTCAGAAAACAATGGAGGACTGGTGTCAGCAACTACATTTGGGTACTGACTCCACTCCCTCACACCAGAAACAGGGAGTCTATCAAGAGTACGAGAGAGTGTTTAGTAAACACCCGTTAGACTTCGGGCGAGTCAAGGGGGTAGAACACCACATCCCCACGGGAGACCATCCTCCCATAAAAGAGAGGTATCGACCCGTACCCCCTGCACACTACCAACACGCCAAGGGGATGCTTAGAGACATGAAGGAGGCTGGGGTGATCAGGGATAGCTGTAGCCCCTGGGCAGCTCCACTAGTCTTAGTCAAAAAGAAAGACAACACCATGAGGATGTGTGTAGATTACCGGAAAATCAACCGTATCACACACAAGGATGCGTACCCCTTACCAAGGATAGAGGAGTCTTTGGCTGCTTTAAGATCTGCTAACTTCTTCTCTACCTTGGATCTCACTAGTGAGTACTGGCAGGTTCCTGTAGCAGAGGCGGACCGGGAGAAGACCGCATTCACCACCCCGATGGGACTTAGCGAGTTTACCTGCATGCCGTTCGGACTCTGCAATGCACCAGGAACCTTCCAACGATTAATGGAGTGCTGTCTGGGCCACAGAAACTTCGAGACGGTCCTGCTGTACCTGGACGATGTCATCGTATATTCCAAGACGTATGAGGACCACCTGAAACACCTGGCGGAAGTGTTCGAAGCTCTGGCAAGCTACGGCCTAAAGGTGAAACCCTCCAAGTGTCACCTCCTGAAACCAAAGGTGCAGTACCTGGGACACGTGGTGAGCGCTGATGGAGTGGCTCCCGACCCTGATAAGATCACCGCAATTAAGGAATGGCCAAGTCCCTCCAGTATAAAGGAAGTGCGGCAGTTCCTCGGGTTGGTAGGCTATTACCGCAGATTCATCCCCGGTTTCACCAAAAAGGCAGCTCCTATGCAGGACCTCCTGATAGGCCAGTCCCGGAAGGCCAAGAACCAGAAGCTACCCTTCAGATGGGAGAAGTTAGAAGAAGAGTCCTTCCGCCAGCTGAAGATGGCCCTCACGGGGGATGAAATCCTGGTGTACCCTGATTACAGCCAGCCCTTTATCCTCTACACCGACGCAAGTAACATCGGGCTAGGAGCCGTGCTATCCCAGATCCAGCAGGGGAAAGAACGAGTAATCGCTTACGCCAGCCGAAAACTGCGACCCACCGAAAGAAACCCTGAGAATTACAGCTCATTTAAGCTAGAGTTCCTGGCAGTGGTGTGGGCAGTCACCGAACGCTTTAAGCACTACCTCGCTTCTTCCCGGTTCACCGTGTACACGGATAACAACCCGTTGACACACCTGGACACGGCAAGACTCGGTGCCCTAGAGCAGAGATGGATGGCCCGTCTGTCCAACTACGAGTTCACAATCAAATACCGGGCAGGACGCTCCAATACCAACGCGGACGCCCTGTCCAGGATGCCAAACCTACCGGACGTAGGAGAAGATCCAGAGGGACTGGAAGAAGTCGAACTCCCCGCGTTCCACCGTCATGGGACTATCCAGTATTCCCATCGGGTAAGGAGTAAGCAAGCCGCTACGTTTAACCCCTTGCCTCACTACAACTGGGAGGAAATGCAAGACAGTGACCCTGCCGTCCGGCTGGTGAAGGAGATGCTGACTCGGCCAGAGGCTCGCCTTGACCCAGACGCTCCGGAGGAAGCCAAGCAACTGTGGGCTGAGAAGAGTCGACTGTTCCTTTACAAGGGGAAGTTGTGCCGCAGAATGGTTAACTCCCGGACGCATGAACTAATCTGGCAAGTAGTGGTGCCACGGAGAGACGCAGCCATGGTGATGGAAGCATACCACGACGGGGCTGGACACTTCGGATGGAAGAAGCTGGAGTTCCTGCTGCGTGGGCGGTTCCACTGGGTAGGCATGAGGGGAACCATCGAGAGGTGGTGCAGAGACTGTGGCCCATGCAACCTAAGAAGGAAGGACCGTGCCAGCCAGAAGACTCCCCTGCAGTCCATCGTCACCCGGCAGCCGTTGGAACTGGTAGCCTTGGATCATGTAAAACTGACCCCAAGCAGAAGTGGCTACGTCTACGCGTTAACCATTGTGGATCATTACTCCCGGTTCTTGGTTGTCGTCCCCGTTAAGGACTTAACGGCTCAAACAGCAGCTAGAGCCTTCCAGCAGCACTTCTGCCGTCCACACGGGTACCCGGACCAAGTGCTGACGGACCAGGGACCTGCCTTTGAAGCGGAGGTCTTCCAGGAATTCTGCAATCTGTATGGCTGCCGGAAGATAAGGACGACACCCTATCATCCGCAAACTAATGGACTTTGTGAGAAAATGAACCAGGTGGTAATGGATCTCCTGAAAACGTTGCCCCTGGAAGAACGCAGTCTGTGGCCTGAGAAGCTGCCCGATCTAGTGGACCTATACAACCACATCCCGGTAGGTTCCACCAACTGTACCCCGGCTTACCTAATGAGGGCGAGACCTGGTAAGTTACCTGTTGACCTGGAAATGGGAGTCCTGACACCCGAGGACACTTCACCAGAAGCAGACTGGGACACAGAGAGGCAGCAGCAGTACCGGAAAGTACAGGAGAGCGTGGAGCGAAGTCTCTGTCAGGCTAGGGAAAGACAAGAGAAAACTTACAACCAGTATGCTCCCGCTGTTCCCCTGGTACCCGGAGAGCAGGTCTTGAAGAGGAAAAGACGGCTCCACAAGTTGGACGACCAGTGGGAGAAGGACCCGTACACCGTACTGCCCTCAAGCCACGAGAACCCGAAAGTCTGTACCATCAGTAAAGACGGAGGGGAGACCATAGCCATTGTATCCCGGGATCACCTGAAGAAGTGTCCTGAACAGCTACGGAACCCTGAAGAGGAACAGGAAGACCATCAACCCGTAGAGGAAAGGGAAGATATGGTTAGTACTGTGCTCGGAGACTTCCCTCGGTCCTGGACTCAAGTCAATGGTGCAGTTGTGGTACCCGTCCTCACGTTCCTCCAACCAGCATCCCAAGTGCCTACGGAGCAACAGGTAGAGCTGGAAGAGCAGCCGGTCCAGGAGGCAGAAGACTCCACACAAGCAGAACAGGAGGATCAACCCTCTGCTTATAGTGAGCCTGCCGTACCCCTAGTGAGTCAAAGAGCCGGTAGACAGCTGCCCAGTTTACCCTTGACAGCTCCTACACCCTGTAGTTCAGGGCTAGACAGTCAGCTCCGTAGGTCCACTAGGGCCACTAGAGGCCAGTTACCCGCACGTTGGAGGATTTGAAGTGTATAAATTGTTTTATTTGTGGTTACCTGTTTTTCTTGTTGCTTGTGTATAATTATGTGTTTCTAGTTATTTATAGGAGTCCTTGGTGGATTTACCGGGAATCCTTTGTGTATAGTTGGAGCGTAACCCAGGACGGACTAAAGACTGTTAAGGACTCGGGGCAGGACAGACCCCTACCTGGTTACGTCTCCCTGTTTTGGTGAAATGGACACCTTGCTTTTCTTCAAAGACTGCGCCCGGTTGCGGACACGCCGTAACCATCTTTATGTGTTTTTCTTATTCTATTATTATTGTTATTATCTTGTTATGTTTTTCTAAAAATATGTTTAGTCCCGGAGTACTAAATTTCACTAGGGGGGAATGTGGCACCCCAGGGGTCTGGTTTCCACAGTAACGGCAATGTTATGTCTGAGAGCAGGTGGGAGGTCTCTTGGTCAGGGATCCTGTGCATGCCACACCTCCTGCCCAGTCCCTGGGAGGGGAAGAACTTCCCCTATATAAACCTAGGGCTGAGGCAGGGTTAGTGAGTAGAGAAGAAGTAGAGACAGAGAAGAGAAGCAGATATAGGAAAAGAACATCAGGAGCTCTGTGGGAGCAGTGCTACAAGGAGTCAGGGGCTGGCAGCTGCAGAGCTCGCCCTGACTGAGAAGTTATCACCGGACCCGGAGTCCGAGGCTGTGGGGACTAACTCCTATCCAGCAGCAGAAACCGACCGGCAGGGGATTGCAGGTCCTCTGGCCCAGAAACCCGAAGGCACGGTCACACGCGTGGGACCAGCACCGCCGTCGTGGAGCGGAAGCTACTAGAAGGCCCCGAGTCACCGGCCATACGGGTGAGCACCACACGGTACACTCAGGGACGTGGGCTACTTATACCCGCTTCTAGCAAGGTAGCCAGAAGAGTATCGTTAGTTTGGGAGGCCTACAACTCCGCCTGGCCAGGGGAGATCCCATCTGCTCAAGGACTGACCAGGCCCGAATCGCTAGCCAGTACTCCGGGAGGGTCTATCGTTGTCACCAGTAAAGACCCTGAACTACACCGTACCGTCTCCGAGTGGTTCCTGCTACCCCCATCATCCACGTCGGCTGCCCTGAGGCCATACCCCTCCCGTTGGGGGTTATACTATCACGCTGCACAATCCTACCACCGGCCTCAGCGGTCTGCCCTGCAGCAGCAGCTCCTTAGCTGTACTCAACGGGTGGCGTAGTCGTCCAACATCTACCGCTAATACAGCGCCACTTAGTCTGACTCCCTGGGCACGGACCGGATCACCGCCACGAGACTACCACCCTCAAGAGATCCGGCTCCGGGTAAGCTCCCGCGTGCGCAACGCAGCGCGACACAGGCCCAGGGGCGCGTCATAATGGCTTAATCAGGGGGACACGTCTGGCACTGCAGGATCTGAGTCCCTGGCGTCGTAGTGTGTTACTGATGGTAGCCTGTGTAACGTTGGTCCCAGCTCTCTGCAGGTCATTCACTAGATGCCTCTGTGTGGTTCTGGGATTTTTGCTCACCGTTCTTGAGATCATTTTGGCCCCACGGGTGAGATCTTTTGTGGAACCCCAGATCAAGGGAGATTATCAGTGGTCTTGTATGTCTCCCATTTTCAAATTATTGCTCCCACAGTTGATTTCTTCACACCAAGCTGCTTGCCTATTGCAGATTCAGTCTTCCCAGCATGGTGCAGGGCTACAATTTTGTTTCTGGTGTCATTCGCAGCTCTTTGGTCTTCACCATAGTGGAGTTTGGAGTGTGACTGTTTGAGGTTGCGGACAGGTGTCTTTTATACTGATAACAAGTTCAAACAGGTGCCAGTGCTACAGGTAATGAGTGGAGGACAGAGGAGCCTCTTAAAGAAGATGTTACAGGTCTGTGAGAGCCAGAAATCTTACTTGTTTGTAATTGACCAAATACTTATTTTCCACCAAAATTTAAAAAAAAATTCTTTCAAAATCAGACAATGTGATTTTCAGGATTTGTTTTCTCATTTTGTCTCCTCTCATAGTTGAGGTCTAACTATGATGTCAATTACAGGCCTCTCTCACCTTTTTAAGTGAGAGAACTTGCACAATTGGTGACTGACTAAATTCTTTTTTCCCCACTGTGTATATACAGTACAAACCAAAAGTTTGGACACACCTTCTCATTTAAAGATTTTTCTGTATTTTCATGACTTTGAAAATTGTACATTCACATTGAAGGCATCAAAACTATGAATTAACACATGTGGAATTATATACTTAACAAAAAAGTGTGAAACAACTGAAAATATGTCTTATATTCTAGGTTCTTCAAAGTAGCCACCTTTTGCTTTGATGACTGCTTTGCATACTCTTGGCATTCTCTTGATGAGCTTCAAGAGGTAGTCACCGGAAATGGTTTTCACTTCACAGGTGTGCCCTGTCAGGTTTAATAAGTGGGATTTCTTGCCTTATAAATGGGGTTGGGACCATTAGGTGTGTTGTGCAGAAGTCAGGTGGATACACAGCTGATAGTCCTACTGAATAGACTGTTAGCTGCTTTTTTCTTGCCATAATACAAATTCTAAGTAAAGAAAAATGAGTGGCCATCATTACTTTAAGAAATGAAGGTCAGTCAGTCTGAAAAATTGGGCAAACTTTGAATGTGTCCCCAAGTGCAGTTGCAAAAACCATCAAGCGCTACAAAGAAACTGGCTCACATGAGGACCGCCCCAGGAAAGGAAGACCAAGAGTCACCTCTGCTTCTGAGGATAAGTTTATCCGAGTCACCAGCCTCAGAAATTGCAGGTTAACAGCAGCTCAGATTAGAGACCAGGTCAATGCCACACAGAGTTCTAGCAGCAGACACATCTCTACAACAACTGTTAAGAGGAGACTTTGTGCAGCAGGCCTTCATGGTAAAATAGCTGCTAGGAAACCACTGCTAAGGGCAGGCAACAAGCAGAAGAGACTTGTTTGGGCTAAAGAACACAAGGAATGGACATTAGACCAGTGGAAATCTGTGCTTTGGTCTGATGAGTCCAAATTTGAGATCTTTGGTTCCAACCACCGTGTCTTTGTGCGACGCAGAAAAGGTGAACGGATGGACTCTACGTGCCTGGTTCCCACCGTGAAGCATGGAGGAGGAGGTGTGATGGTGTGGGGGTGCTTTGCTGGTGACACTGTTGGGGATTTATTCAAAATTGAAGGTATACTGAACCAGCATGGCTACCACTTCATCTTGCAGCGGCATGCTATTCCATCCGGTTTGAGTTTAGTTGGACCATCATTTATTTTTCAACAGGACAATGACCCCAAACACACCTCCAGGCTGTG
Organism: Phyllobates terribilis; assembly: GCF_046119375.1. Lineage (NCBI taxonomy): Eukaryota > Metazoa > Chordata > Amphibia > Anura > Dendrobatidae > Phyllobates > Phyllobates terribilis. The sequence goes on along the minus strand of NW_027364090.1, from coordinate 172,057 downwards.
TAAGGGCTATTTGATCAAGAAGGAGAGTCATGGGGTGCTACGCCAGATGACCTGGCCTCCACAGTCACCAGACCTGAACCCAATCGAGATGGTTTGGGGTGAGCTGGACCGCAGAGTGAAGGCAAAAGGGCCAACAAGTGCTAAGCATCTCTGGGAATTCCGTCAAGATTGTTGGAAGACCATTTCCGGTGACTACCTCATGAAGCTCATGAAGAGAATGCGAAGAGTGTGCAAAGCAGTCATCAAAGCAAAAGGTGGCTACTTTGAAGAACCTAGAATATAAAACATATTTTCAGTTGTTTCACACTTTTTTGTTAAGTATATAATTCCACATGTGTTAATTCATAGTTTTGATGCCTTCAGTGTGAATGTACAATTTTCAAAGTCATGAAAATACAGAAAAATCTTTAAGGCTATGTGCCCACGATGCAGAAATGCTCAGGATTTTTTCCTGAGCGTTTCTGCATCTCCCTGGCAGAAAAAAACGCATTGTACATGCGTTTTCCTGCCAGGGACATGCGGAAATGAAGCGTTCTTCACTTGCATTTCCGAATGCGGGTGTCAAGCGCTTTCCAAGCGATTTTAGCATCACTTGGAAAGTGCTTGACAACTCGGTCACACTATATAAATCCATGCAACCGGCATGGATTTATATAGTGTGACCCGAGAGAATGTTAAAAAATAAAAAATAAACCTATACTTACCTTCCGATGGCCCCTGCAGACTCGCTGCGCTCCTGTGCTGGCTGCCGACAGACCGCGGTACGCTGTACTGAAGGACCTGCCGTCACATGACTGTGACGTCACCGCAGGTCCTTCAGTCCTGCGCGATCTATGGGCAAGCACAGGGAAGGAGTCCGGGGGTCGTCGGAAGGTGAATATAATCTTTATTTTTTATTTTATTCTTTTTTTTACAGCTTTTATAATGGTACCTGGGTGTGGAGGAGAGTCTCCTGTCCTCCACACCCGGGTAGCATCCGCACATTATAACGCGCCAATTACGCAAGTACAGATGCAGTCTTGCGGAATTGGCGCATTGCAATGCAAGTCAAGGCGGCGAAAACGCAGCACTTCCGCAAAATAATTGGTAGTGCTGCGTTTTTTTCCGCAATGATAATCCGCAGCGAAAATCTCCGCAGAATGTGCATAGCACATGCGGATTATCATTGGGGGATATGGCAGGCCTTCTACCATGCTTTTTTTTAGCGTTTCTGCAGCGTTTTTGCCGCTGCAGAAACGCTTAAAAACGCATCGTGGGCACACAGTCTAGATGAGAAGGTGTGTCTAAACTTTTGGTCTGTACTATATATACAGTACAGACCAAAAGTTTGGACACACCTTCTCATTTAAAGGTTTTTCTGTATTTTTATGACAATGAAAATTGTACATTCACACTGAAGGCATCAAAACTATGAATTAACACATGTGGAATTATATAGCTAACAAAAAAGTGTGAAACAACTGAAAATATGTCTTATATTCTAGGTTCTTCAAAGTAGCCACCTTTTGCTTTGATGACTGCTTTGCACACTCTTGGCATTCTCTTGATGAGCTTCAAGAGGTAGTCACCGGAAATGGTCTTCCAACAATCTTGAAGGAGTTCCCAGAGATGCTTAGCACTTGTTGGCCCTTTTGCCTTCACTCTCCGGTCCAGCTCACCCCAAACAATCTTGATTGGGTTCAGGTCTGGTGACTGTGGAGACCAGGTCATCTGGCGTAGCACCCCATCACTCTCCTTCTTGGTAAAATAGCCCTTACACAGCCTGGAGGTGTGTTTGGGGTCATTGTCCTGTTGAAAAATAACTGATGGTCCAACTAAACGCAAACCGGATGGAATAGCATGCCATTGCAAGATGCTGAGGTAGCCATGCTGGTTCAGTATGCCTTCAATTTTGAATAAATCCCCAACAGTGTCACCAGCAAAGCACCCCCACACCATCACACCTCCTCCTCCATGCTTCACGGTGGGAACAAGGCATGTAGAGTCCATCTGTTCACCTTTTCTGCGTCGCACAAAGACACTGTGGTTGGAACCAAAGATCTCAAATTTGGACTCATCAGACCAAAGCACAGATTTCCACTGGTCTAATGTCCATTCCTTGTGTTCTTTAGCCCAAACAAGTCTCTTCTGCTTGTTGCCTGTCCTTAGCAGTGGTTTCCTAGCAGCTATTTTACCATGAAGGCCTGCTGCACAAAGTCTCCTCTTAACAGTAGTTGTAGAGATGTGTCTGCTGCTAGAACTCTGTGTGGCATTGACCTGGTCTCTAATCTGAGCTGCTGTTAACCTGCGATTTCTGAGCTGGTGACTCGGACAAACTTATCCTCAGAAACAAAGGTGACTCTTGGTCTTCTTTTCCAGGGGCGGTCCTCATATGAGCCAGTTTCTTTGTAGCGCTTGATGGTTTTTGCAACTGCACTTGGGGACACTTTCAAAGTTTTCCCAATTTTTTGGACTGACTGACCTTCATTTCTTAAAGTAATGATGGCCACTCGTTTTTCTTTACTTAGCTACTTTTTTTGCCATAATACAAATTCTAACAGTCTATTCAATAGGACTATCAGCTGTGTATCCACCAGACTTCTGCACAACACAACTGATGGTCCCAACCCCATTTATAAGGCAAGAAATCCCACTTATTAAACCTGACAGGGCACACCTGTGAAGTGAAAACCATTTCCGGTGACTACCTCTTGAAGCTCATCAAGAGAATGCCAAGAGTGTGCAAAGCAGTCATCAAAGCAAAAGGTGGCTACTTTGAAGAACCTAGAATAAAAGACATATTTTCAGTTGTTTCACACTTTTTTGTTAAGTATATAATTCCACATGTGTTAATTCATAGTTTTGATGCCTTCAGTGTGAATGTACAATTTTCTTAGTCATGAAAATACAGAAAAATCTTAAAATGAGAAGGTGTGTCCAAACTTTTGGTCTGTACTGTATATATATATATATATATATATATATATATATATATATACAGTTGAAACCAGAAGTTTACATACACTATATAAAAAGACACATATGCATGTTTTTCTCAATATCTGACATGAAATCAGAATAAATCTTTCCCGTTTTAGATCAATTAGGATCGCAATAAGTTTTAATTTTGCCAAATGCCAGAATAATGAGAGAGAGATAATGTTTTAAGGCATTTACATACAGTACATGTAAACTTCTTGTTTCAACTGTACTGTATATATATTCTTCTGCTTCTGGGATTTGAACCCAGAAGCTCCACTAAATGAGCCTGAAGCTTTAAATTTCAACCATAGGGTCAAATGATAGGGACTGGTAGTTTTTCTTGGCTTATGGGATCAACCCTGAAAATACTCAGGGTGTTTAAAAGTCATTGTGATTCTGATTCTGATGTTTGAAAAAAGTGAGATATCAGAGTCACATATCAAAGTCACACATCATTTGAATTCGACATGGACGAGGTCTGTGTAGAAGTCCCAATGAGTTTCAGACAGATTTGCACTGAAAATCACAACCAAATAGAATGCCTAAGTTATTTCAACTGAGTGTATAGCTCAATGGTAGGTGTACTGGCTTCTAGGCAGAGTTTTGGGTTCAAGTCCCAGCATCGTACAGTGAACTTTTTTTTTATTATTATCAGTTGTAAAAGTCAGATGTCAAAGTCACATATCAAAGTCACATGTTAAAGTCAGTTCTCAGACAGGGTATTTAGCCTCAAACTGACATTATTCTCATGTTTGACTTTGATATCTGATCATGTCCTAAAATGGACACTGTACACACCTCTTCATGAAATCTGCAGTGTCTGACAAGTGTCACTGCTGAGTAGTCTTGCTGATTGACAGTCAACTTCCCCCATCTAGGCAGCGGGGAGCTGGCTTTCCTTCTAAATGACGTCGGCAGTGGTGCTTCGCCGACAGAGCAGGATGAAAGAGTAGGAGCTGCTCTTTCAATGTGACGTCACAGGCAGCAGGAGAATCGTCAGCAGGAGATACAGTATATACTACACAACACAGGAGAGCTGACAGATCCTCTATACTACACAACACAGGAGAGCTGACAGATCCTCTATACTACACAACACAGGAGAGCTGACAGATCCTCTATATACTACACAACACAGGAGAACTGACAGATCCTCTATACTACACAACACAGGAGAGCTGACAGATCCTCTATACTGCACCCCACAGGAGAGCTGACAGATCCTCTATATACTAGACCACACAGGAGCGCTGACAGATCCTCTATATACTACACCACACAGGAGAGCTGACAGATCCTCTATATACTACACCACACAGGAGAGCTGACAGATCCTCTATATACTATACCATATAGGAGAGCTGACAGATCCTCTATTAACTACCTATATACTACACCACGCAGGAGAGCTGACAGATCCTCTATACTACACAACACAGGAGAGCTGACAGATCCTCTATATACTACACAACACAGGAGAACTGACAGATCCTCTATATACTACACAACACAGGAGAGCTGACAGATCCTCTATACTACACAACACAGGAGAGCTGACAGATCCTCTATACTGCACCCCACAGGAGAGCTGACAGATCCTCTATATACTAGACCACACAGGAGCGCTGACAGATCCTCTATATACTACACCACACAGGAGAGCTGACAGATCCTCTATATACTACACCACACAGGAGAGCTGACAGATCCTCTATATACTATACCATATAGGAGAGCTGACAGATCCTCTATTAACTACCTATATACTACACCACGCAGGAGAGCTGACAGATCCTCTATACTGCACCACACAGGAGAGCGGACAGATCCTCTATATACTACACCACACAGGAGAGCTGACAGATCCTCTATATACTACACCACACGGGAGAGCTGACAGATCCTCTATATACTACACCACACAGGAGAGCTGACAGATCCTCTATATACTTCACCACACAGGAGAGCTGACAGATCCTCTATGTAATACACCACACAGGAGAGCTGACAGATCCTCTATATACCACACCACACGGGAGAGCTGACAGATCCTCTATATACTACACCACACAGGAGAGCTGACAGATCCTCTTTATACTTCACCACACAGGAGAGCTGACAGATCCTCTATGTAATACACCACACAGGAGAGCTGACAGATCCTGTATATACTACACCACACAGGAGAGCTGACAGATCCTCTATATACTACACCACACAGGAGAGCTGACAGATCCTCTATATACTACATCACACAGGAGAGCTGACAGATCCTCTATATACTACACCACACAGGAGAACTGACAGATCCTCTATATACTATACCACATAGGAGAGCTGACAGATCATCTATTAATTACCTATATACTACACCACGCAGGAGAGCTGACAGATCCTCCATACTGCACCACACAGGAGAGCGGACAGATCCTCTATATACTACACCACACAGGAGAGCTGACAGATCCTCTATATACTACACCACACAGGAGAGCTGACAGATCCTCTATATACTACACCACACAGGAGAGCTGACAGATCCTCTATATACTACACCACACAGGAGAGCTGACAGATCCTGTATATACTATACCACATAGGAGAGCTGACTGATCCTCTATATACTACACCACACAGGAGAGCTGACAGATCCTCTATTAACTACCTATATACTACACCACACAGGAGAGCTGACAGATCCTGTATATACTACACCACACACGAGAACTGACAGATCCTCTATATACTACACCACACAGGAGAGCTGACAGATCCACTATATACTACACCACACAGGAGAGCTGACAGATCCTCTATATACTATACCACATAGGAGAGCTGACTGATCCTCTATATACTACACCACACAGGAGAGCTGACAGATCCTCTATATACTACACCACACAGGACACATTCTCTATATAATACACCACACAGGAGAAATTATATATCCTGTATATACTACACCACACAGGAGAGCTGACAGATCCTCTATATACTATACCACATAGGAGAGCTGACCGATCCTCTATATACTATACCACACAGGAGAGCTGACAGATCCTCTATATACTACACCACACAGGACACATCTATATATATAATCGTCTTATCCCGTCTGTCTGTCTTTCTGTCTGTGCAGGAAATCCCGCGTCGCTCATTGGTCTGGCAGCGGCCAATCAGCGCCGCGGGATTTCTGAAAAAAGATGGCGGCCGTTAGCGGCTCATCTGCGGGACGGAGATGCAGCAGGGAGATGACCGGCGCAAGGCGCTCATCTCCCGGCCGATAGCAGCAGAAGGACCTCGACCGCCGGCGCTGCTGACCTCCATGCGGCTAGGGTGTCAAGGGAGAACCGGGGAGCGGCGCTGCGGGTCGGGATACTTCTGCTGCGAGCAGCCACTCATCTCCCGGCTTCTTGCAGCGGAAGTAGCCGCACAGGCAGCGGCGCTGACATCCATGCGGCTAGGGTGTCAAGGGAGGACCGGGGAGCGGCGCTGCGGGTCGGGACACTTCTGCTGCGAGCAGTCGCTCATCTCCCGGCTTCTCGCAGCGGAAGTACCCGCACAAACAGCGACGCTCCCCGGTCCTCACCAATACGATTCCGCTCCCCGGTCCTCACCAATACGATTCGCTGATTGGTCGCGCTCTCCTGCCGCGACCAATCAGTGATCTTGGCGCAAAAGTTAAAACCGCTGTGCAGATTGGTCGCGGCCACTGCACGCGTCCAATCAGCGATCTTGGAGCCACATTTAACCCCTTAACAACATCTGACGTACTAATACGCATCTGTGCCCTGGGACTTAAGAGCCAGACCTGTATTAGTACGTCATGGCGATCGCGTGCGCGCACACAGGCTATGCGGGCGTGATCGCCGCCGGGTGTCAGCTGATTTTCACAGCTGACACCCGATACTATGTGCAGGGAGCGGTCCTGCACCGCTCCCAGCACATTAACCCCCGCGATGCTGCGATCGAAGTCGATCAAAGTCGATCGCAGCATTGCGGGGGGAAGGGGAGGTGATCGCAGATACTCACCTCCTCTTCCGGCTTCCAGCGCTGTCTGCAAAGGCTTCCCGGGTGTTGCCATGACGACCCGATGTCGTCATGACAACATCCGGGTCACCAGACAGCAGGAAGATTGTTTGGACATGCGCAGTGCATCTCCAAACAATCTTCTCCCTGTCCAGCGCTGAGAGCCTGCATGACAAAGGGATGGTGCTTCATTCCTGTGCCATGCAGGCGATCAGAGAAAAAAAAGTGAAAGTCCCAGAGTGGGACAAAGTAATAAAATATAAAAACTGTCAGAAAGTGAAAAAAAAAAAAAAAATTGCAAAAATATATATAAAAAAAAAAAAAATAATCCACCAAAAATAAAAATATAATGTACCCATCAATAAATATTATTATAAAAAAAAAAAAAAAACAAAACAAAAAAAGTACACATATTTGGTATCGCCGCGTCCGGAACAACCTGACCTATAAAACTGTCCCACTAGTTAACTCATTCAGTGAACACGGTAAAAAAAAAAAAAAAAAAAACGAAGCAAAAAACAATGCTTTTTTTTTTCACTTTTTCATTTTTACGAATCAATTTGTGAAGTACCTGGGGGTTCCAAGTGCTCACTATGCATCTAGATAGGTGCCTTGGGGGGTCTAGTTTCCAAAATGGGGTCACTTGTGGGGGAGCTCCAATGTTTGGGCACACAGGGGCTCTCCAAATGAAACATGATGTCCGCTAACAATTTGAGCCGACAATTTGTTAGCGGATACCATGTTGCTTTTGGAGAGTCCCTGTGTGCCCAAACATTGGAGCTCCCCAACAAGTGACCCCATTTTGGAAACTAGACCCCCCAAGGCACCTATCTAGATGCATAGTGAGCACTTGGAACCCCCAGGTGTTTCACAAATTGATTCATAAATATGAAAAAGTGTTTTTTTTTTCACTTTTTCATTTTTACAAATCAATTTGTGAAGCACCTGGGGGTTCCAAGTGCTCACTATGCATCTAGATAGGTGCCTTGGGGGGTCTAGTTTCCAAAATGGGGTCACTTATGGGGGAGCTCCAATGTTTGGGCACACTGGGGCTCTCCAAACACAACATGGCGTCCGCTAATTATTCAAGCAAATTTTACAATCAAAAAGTCAAATGACGCTCCTTCCCTTCTGAGCCCTGCCGTGCGCCCAAACAGTGTTTTTTCCCCACATATTGGGTATCTGCGTGCCCAGGGTAAATTGCACAACAAATTTTGGGGTCCATTTTTTCTTGTTACCCCTGTGAAAATAAAAAAAAATGGGTCTAAAGTAACATTTTTGTGAAAAAAGTTAAATGTTCATTTTTTTCTTCCACATTCAAAAAATTCCTGTGAAGCACCTGAAGGGTTAATAAAGTTCTTGAATGTGGTTTTGAGCACCTTGAGGGGAGCAGTTTTTAGAATGGTGTCACTTTTGGGTATTTTCTGTCATAAAGACTAGTGTTGAGCCACCCCCGTAGTGTTCGAGTTCGGTTCGGTTCGTCGAACACCCGTGTGTTCGCCGAACTGTTCGTCGAACTGTTCGTCGAACACCTTCGAACACCGTTAAAACCAATGGCAGGCAAACAAAAACACATAGAAACACATAGAAAACACCTTCAAAGGTGTCCAAAAGCTGACAAACTGCTCAGAAGACATAACTAACACATGGAAAAGTGACAAGTACATATAGTCATGCGAAAATAAAAGAGGTGGAGGAGTAAAAGGAGGGGGAGACACAGATATAGGCATGTCATGCCCTTCTAAAATCCAAAAAGTGAGAAGCCGACACGGCCAGTCCGCTCCTGCCCGTGCCACCTCCGTGTCGCCGGGTTTGTGCCAGAGCCGCGGTGAACCCTGATGGCCAGCCCCCCTCTCCCAATACTGGTGCCTGTCCGCTGGTGGGTCGAGCGAGCCCCCCTGTGGTGGAGGCAGCTCTAAGCTTTTTAATTTAAATTGTCTCTCTAATTTGAATGAATACACTTTAAATCCATTTACAAGGATCTATTGGAGGGCAAGTCTCATGCCAGCAGCCGCGTAATTCCAGCTCCAGTAGCGTCCACTAAAGCTGCTGCAGTTAAAAAGCTTTTATAAGGATCGAGCTCGGCTGTCCACCGCAAGGCATCCTACTGCCAGTCCCAGCCCCTATGCCTTGGGGTGCCTCCTGATGCTCTTCACTGAATATCCCGTGGTCCCGAAGCATTTCCTTTGAAAAAATGAAGTGTCCAAACTACAGGTGGTGTAGCTTGCTTAACAGCCGGGATAATCCGCTGACTAGCAGACCCTGCTACTAGGCACAAAGTATTTCCTGGGCTAGATGCAGTTAAAAATTTGTAATTAGATACTCTCGTTGGATGCTGAGAAAGCATTCCATAGAGTCTCCTGGCACGCCATATATGATTCTCTTAAAAAGCTTGGGGTAGGGGTCTAGGGGACCCTTTTATAGCCAAAATCACGGCCCTGTATCGCAATACGTCACCTAGGCTGAAGATAAATGGAACTGTAGCACCCTGAGGGCTCGGTTGCTACAGAGGTATTGCACCTCACCCAGAGGTGTGATATCTCACTCTCAGGTAAGGATGTAGTGTGGATCAGGACCCGACACCTGCATGCATTACACCACATTGCCGTGGGGCAGGGCGACCAATATGCCCCTGAGATGGGCACGACAGTCCCTGTCCCTGGCTGGAGTGGGGGGAGGGAACACTGAGGAAGGGGAACCCTGTAGTGCAGGAGCAGGGAGGAAGCAGTTCCTGGGTGCATTGAGAAGGGAGTATAAAAGGTGGGCACCATCTTAGTTCAGTGCAGAGAAGTCTGAGCAGAAGTGGCAGGGAGCAGGGGCTCTGCATGAGCTCTGCTCCGGAGGCGGGCCTAGTAACAGAGGCCCAGGCCTGGAAGAGGGAGAAGGAAGGAAGAGGAGCGGAGAAGGCTCCAGGAACGAGGAACGAAGGGATCTCAGGGGTGCGGACGGGCGAGTCGCCACCGCACGCCAGAATCCACCTGCGTGGAGGGGTCAGGCCAAAGGGGGAGACCGGTCCCCGAAACTAGTGGAGGCAGGAAACGACTCTCAGCTAGAAACAGGAGGCTGTGACATTTTATGTGGCGCAGCCCCTCGCTACACCCGCTAGGAAGGCACCACATAGGGTCAGGGAAACTGGCGCCAAGTTTACCAAGAGGAGGCCCGAGGCAGCCGGACAGAAGGGTTGGTAAGAAAGGCCAGACAAAGGACACACAAAGGGGGTCCTGTGAAGCGCTCCAAAGTTATCTGGGAGTTGTCTGAGCCCCTCACCTGGTGAGCACAGTACGACGTGGGCAGCCGTTACCTGCAGACGTGGTCTGGATAATAAGAACTGTGAGTAAAGGCCCTGGACTGCATCACTGACTCCGTGTCATTACTGCTGCTGCCCTGCACCATCACCCCCATCCTCCGCATACACTGCCCTGAGGCTATACTCCTCCCGTGGGGAGTTATGCCACGCTCTGCTGCACCCACAACACCAGCCTCAGCGGTCTGCCCTGGAGCGGCGGTTCACTCTGTCCGCAATCCACGGGTGGCGTAGTCGGACATTTAAACATCAAAACCACATAAATAGTTCCGCCACTGGTTTGACCGCCCTGAGCCACGGAACCGGGTTGCCGCCACGGAGACTACAACCACCAGCATCCACCAAAAAGGGTCCGGCTCCGGGTGTCCCAAGGCCCAGGGGGCGCGTCAGAACATTTTTATCACCTTTCACAATCACCAATGGGACAAGGCAGGGATGTTCTCTGTCCCCTCTCTTATACATCCTAGTGACGGAGCACCTGCTCTCATCAATTCGCCATAACCCCAATATTAGGTGGATTGAGGTGGGAGGCACCGAGTACAAGTGCTCTCTATTTGCTGACGATGTCCTAGTATATATCACTCAATCACATATATCCATCCATGCTGTTATGGCTGAAATAGATCACTTTGTTACATGGTCAAATTTTAAAATCAATGCAGCGAAGTCTGAGGCCCTCGATGTCTCCCTCCCCAAATACATATAGGATTCCATCCAGTCCAACTTTCCCTTTGCCTGGCCCTCACAGGGTATCAAATACTTAGGAATTCCTATTCATAGAGACCTCTCCCATCTATGTTATCTTAATTTTGGGCCCTTTATTGAACAACTCCATACAGACCACGGTTGGCAAGTTAGAACTGTAAGATTCACTACGTGAACCACTGGTGTTTTGTGGAAAAGCACATGTACACTGTGTTCCAAATTATTATGCAAAAAGTGTTTAGGAGTGATAAGGGAAGAATTTGTTTGTTTGTCAGTTAAACTCATTGATGGTGATGTGTGTCAGGGCTCTTTATATCACTGTAAGCAATTGCAGACACCAGTGCTAATTAGTTTGTCAGGTGTGTCCAATGAAAGGCAAGACTACTTAAGAAGGCTCTCTCACATTATTCAGCAGCCTACATTTTCTGCCAAAATGGGAAAGAAAAAGGATGTGTCGGCTGCTGAGAAGCAACAAATTGTGGAGTGTTTAGGTCAAGGCATGACTACAATCAACATTGTGCGATGATCAGGATGAAGTGTCTTGGCAATCAAGAAGTATGTAGCTGATTCACAGTACACACGTGTGCGTGCTGATAAGGGCAAATTGAGGACTCTTTCCTACAGGCAATTACGTCAGGTTGAAAGAGCAGCGGCAAAAAAGCCTTGTCATAGCAGCAGACAAGTTTTTGAAGCTGCTTGTGCCTCCAACGTCCCCCGAACAACAAGATGCAGGGTCCTTCAGAGGTTTGCAGCTGTGCATACGCCATCCTGTCGACCTCCTCTATCCACTTCACACAAGCAGAAACGGCTCCAGTGGGCCAAACATTACATGAAGACTGATTTCAAAACTGTTTTGTTCACGGATGAGTGCCGTGCAGCGCTCGATGGTCCAGATGGATAGAGTGGAGGATGGCTGGTTGATGGACACCCCACGCAAACACGGCTACAGCGCCAACAAGGAGGAGGTGGAGTAATGTTTTGGGCTGGAATCACGGGGAGAGAGATTGTCGGCCCCTTTAGGATCCCTGAAGGCGCTAAAGATGAACTCCATAATGTATGTGGATTTTCTCAAACAGCATTTCCTGCCATGGTTCAAGAAGAAGAACCGTGTATTTCACAGCAAGATCATTTTTCTGCATGATAATGCACCATCTCATGCTGCACATAAAACATCTGCATCTCTGGCTGATATGGGCATAAAAGGGGACAAACTTATGGTGTGACCCCCATGCTCCCCTGACCTCTACCCCATTCAGAACCTTTGGAGCATCATTAAAAGGAGTGTCTATGATGGCGGGAGGCAGTTCACATCTAAGCAACAGCTCTGGGAGGGTATTCTGTCCTCATGCAAAACAATTGAAGCAGAAACCATCCAAAACCTGACAAATTCAATGGACGAGAGAGTTCAGAAGCTCCTTTCGAACAAGGGGTCCTATGTGAAAATGTAACATCACCTAGAATAAAGTTTTGAGTTGAAAACTGTTTGATTTCAGTTTCTAACAACCTGCTAATGCTTATAATTTCAAAAATGACCATTTTTTTGGTCTTTATTAAAATGAAAAGGTTGATCGAAAAGTTTGGGGGATCTAAGAGTGTGGCAACCCAGTAGTCATGATTACTTCGAATTCTGACAATATGAGGGTCATGCTGCAGGTAGTGCAGCAAGAAGGCACTTATGTGTCTTGCGCATCTCGGAGCCCCAAAATTATTTTCCGGGCTAGATGCAGCTAAAAATTATTTTTAATTTTAAATCTGGTGGAGCTTATTATAGATGGCCTAATAGGATTAGTGCTGCACACTGCTACAAAGCCCAAATTATTTTCCAGTCAAGATACAGATAAACATGATTAGTAATTTGAAAGCTTAAAACGGTTGGTAGGCTGATTTTAAACAATCATCAAGCTTTTACTCTCCCCAGGATGACACAGGGGTAGAAAAGTCGTTTCGGATCCATGATTTGTTCATCTTTATGAACGTGAGTCTGTCTACATTATCAGTGGAGAGCCGCGTGCGCTTATCTGTCAGCACACCACCAGCAGCGCTGAACACACGTTCAGACAGAACGCTGGCTGCGGGGCATGACAAGATCCCCAAGGCGTAAGTGGCTAGCTCCGGCCATTTATCCAGATTGGAAGCCCAAAAAGAGCAAGGGTCCAGTGACACAGTCGTGGCTTCAATGTTTACTTGGAGATACTCCTGTACCATCGTCTCTAGGCGTTGACTATGTGTCAGACTTCTTGTCTCCTGTGGCCTTGCAAAGGATGGGCTAAAAAAGTGGTGAAATGATTCCGCAAAATTGATGTTACCACCAGATACTGTGGTTCTGTTACGGTTTGAGTGCTGAACACTTGACGGTCCCACGGTTGGCAAGTTGGAACTGTGAGATTCACTACGTGCACCACTGGTATTTTGTGGAAAAGCACATGTAAGATTCTGCAACAGTCTCTGCTGATACTCCTGCATGCGTGCATCCCTTTCTATGGCAGGAATAATTTCTGCAAATTTACTTTTGTACCGGGGATCTAACAGTGTGGCAACCCAGTAGTCAGGATTATTTCTAATTCTCACAATTCGAGGGTCATGTTGCAGGTAGTGCAGCAAGAAGGCACTCATGTGTGTTGCGCATCCAGGAGCACCAAGTCCCTGTTGTGTTGGTGGCGAGGTAACAATCATGCTTCCTTCCTCTGTCCTCTCCCCCCAACCTCGCACAACAGAAATGTGATCAAGGTCTCCCTCATCTGATGAGTCTTCCATCAGTTCGTCCTCCACTTCTTCCTGGGCTCCTGCACCTTCCTCACTAGTTTGGCTGCTACCATGCGCCCTGGTAAAACCATCTCCCCCACCCTCACATGCCTGCCGCCTTGGTGCTGCCGACCGTCTGGACCTTGCAGATGTTAGCCCTTCCGCATACAACTCCTCCTCCTCTACTTCCTCCACCTCCTCTTGTGCCACCACCTGACTCCGAATTCTGTTTAACATGTGCTCCAGCATGTAAATCACCGGAATAGTCATGCTGATAATGGCATCGTCAGCACTAAACATCTTCGTCGCCATTTCAAAACAGTGCAGAAGGGTGCATAGGTCCCTGATCTGAGACCACTCCTCCAGCGTGATTTGCCCCACCTCTGAATCTCGTTGGCCCAGGCTATACGTCAGAACGTATTGCACCAGGGCTTGTCGGTGCTGCCACAGTCGCTGCAACATGTGCAGAGTTGAATTCCACCGGGTAGGCACATCGCATTTTAGCCGGTGAAGTGGCAGGCCCAACGACTTCTGTAGAGATGTAAGTCGCTGAGCTGCGGGATGCGAACGGCGGAAGTGAGCACACAGCGACCGTGCCCTCTGCAGAAGGCCATCTAGTCTGGGATAGTGGGCTAAAAATTGCTGGACAACCAGGTTCAACACATGAGCCATACAAGGCACGTGTGTGACATTGCCCCGGCGAAGGGCCGCACCCAGGTTTGCAGCATTGTCGCACACGGCCTTCCCTGGTTTCAGGTCCAGTGGAGACAACCATTCATGAAATTGGTTCTCCAGAGCTGACCACAACTCCTCAGCTGTGTGACTCACATTTCCCAGACATTTCAATGTAAAAACCGCCTGATGACGTTGAGCCCTACTGCCAGCATAGTAAGGAGGTGTGCAGGATCCCTTCTGCGCAGTTAGAAAGCTTGTGGCATGACCAGACAGGCTTTGGGTGCAGGTGGAAGACCGAGAGGAGGTTGAGGAGGCAGAAGCAGTGGAGGAACTTTGACATAAAGAGGATTGACGCACAACTCGTGGGGACGGCAAGACTTGGACAGCAGCCCCTTGTCCTGCTGTCACCATAGTTACCCAGTGCCCAGTCAGCGACTTGTAACGCCCCTGTCCATGCCTACTCGTCCAAGTGTCTGTGGTGAAATGCACCCTGTCACACACAGAGTTTCTCAAAGAAGCGGTGATGTTGTGTGCGACATGCTGGTGGAGCGCAGGCACACCTTTCTTTGAGAAGTAGTGCCGACTGGGCATCTGGTACTGGGGCACTGCGACGGACATAAGGTCTCGAAAATCCTCTGTGTCCACCAGGCGGAAAGGCAGCATTTCTGTAGCCAAGAGCTTGCAGATGGTGAAATTCAACCTCTTAGCTTTCTCATGGCTAGGAGGAAATGGTCTTTTACTTGTCCACATCTGAGGGACCGAGGGCTGGCTATTGTGCTTAGACGGGGTTGATAAGGGTGTCCCCGGCAAACTGCCGGTCTGTGAGGAAGATGCAGGCGGACATGTTAGGTTGCCTTGATCCAAAGGTGGTGCTATCGATGTCGGACAGCGCTCAACACCAGCTGCTGTTACCACCTCCAAAGAAAATGATGACCTGCCAATCACGCTGGCTGTTGCGGGTAAAGAGGTGGCAGGTCTGCGCCCCAAAACAGGTGTGACTGCTGTCCCCCCAGTCACAGAGGATGAAGAGGCCGCGGATGCACAAGATATGGCAGACGGTGGTTGGCCCGGCCGGCTAGGCCGCATTGTAGCACACTGAGCTTCCCACTGCAACTTATGCTTCATGTCCATGTGCCGGTTCATGCATGAAGTACTCAAACTATGTATTTTTTGGCCTCTACTTAGCTTTTGCTGACAAATGTTACAGATAACACGAGTTGGGTCATCTTTATCGATCTGAAAAAATGCCCAGGCTATGCAAGGCTTAGCACCCATGCGACCTGAAGAGCCACCACGACTTGTGGTGAGAGGCAGAGTTGTGTTTGAGGATGCAGTTGTTGACGTGCTTCCAGTACTACGTCTCTGTCCAGGAAGGCGCAACCTGACCTCGTCGTCACTAGCATCTTCCTCCACCTCCTCTGCTGACCTCATCTCTTGGCTGACTGTGGGTTGACAGTAAGTGGGATCTCCAACCTCATCATCATCACCCTGTGTGTTATCACACCCGTCGTCCTCAGAGCCAACCTGTTCCTGCCCTGACAAAAAACTAAAGTTGTCGCTCCAATCAGGTATTTGAGTCTTATCATCGTCTTCCTCATTGTCTCCACCAACAGGAGTTACAGTTTGGGAATGAGGGTCTACATTATGGTCAGAACCTTCTGCGTCTGGTCCTGGATCCGACTCATAAAGATTCTGGGCATCAGTGCAGATCATTTCCTCGTCTGGATTCACAGAAGCGCTGGAGTCGACCTCTGATTCCCAGGCTATAGTATGAGTAAACAGCTCTGCAGACTCAACCATCTGTTCTACCTCATACTCAGACGGGCAGCTGGAGATTTGGGAGCTGTGAGGAAGCAAGTGCGATTTGGGTGACACCTTTGAGGACTGGAGTATTTGTGATGTTGAAGTTGATGTGGAGGAGAGCCCACTTAAAGGAGCACTTGATATCCGTTGAAGCACCTGCTGTTTTTGTGCCTCATCTGGAATTTGTAGCGATTGGCGTGGCCGTAAGAAAGGGATCTTATCACATTGTCCGCTAAAAGAAGTAGACATTTTACTTTGGCTGGAAGATGGTCTTTCTTCTGCAGATGTTACTGTTGCTTTAACACCTACCCCACGGACACAACCTTTTTTCCCCTTCCCAACACGCCTATTCCCCTTTCCACCAGCAGCAGGCCTTTTTCCACTCATTTTGGTGGTTAACTAATTCACAACTCTGGAGTTGTTTGCACAAAAAAACAATGGATGGTAACCGAGCAGAGCTGAGTGGCCAAACTGTGGTATTAGGCCAAAACTATTGGCTGGGTTAGATGCAGAAAAAAATATATTCAATTTGCAACCTGATGGAGGTCAGTATAGATGGACTAATAGAGAAAGTCCGACACACTGCTAGAAGGCCAAATATTTTTTCAGAGCTAGATGCAGAAAAAAATTATATTCAGTTTGCAACCTGATGGAGGTCAGTATAGATGGATTAATAGAACAAGACCCACACACAGCTAGAAGCCCAATATTTTTTCAGAGGAAGATGTAGAAAAAAATATATTCAGTTTGCAACCTGATGGAGGTCAGTATAGATGGACTAATACAACAAGTCCCACACACAGCTAGAAGCCCAAATATTTTTTCAGAGGTACTGTAGATGCAGATAAAAATTATTTTTAATTTGCAACCTGATGGAGGTCAGTATAGATGGACTAATACAACAAGTCCCACACACAGCTAGAAGCCCAAATATTTTTTCAGAGGTACTGTAGATGCAGATACAAATTATTTTTAATTTGCAACCTGATGGAGGTCAGTATAGATGGACTAATACAACAAGTCCCACACACAGCTAGAAGCCCAAATATTTTTTCAGAGGTACTGTAGATGCAGATAAAAATTATTTTTAATTTGCAACCTGATGGAGGTCAGTATAGATGGACTAATAGAGAAAGTCCGACACACTGCTAGAAGGCCAAATATTTTTTCAGAGCTAGATGCTGAAAAAAATTATATTCAGTTTGCAACCTGATGGAGGTCAGTATAGATGGATTAATAGAACAAGACCCACACACAGCTAGAAGCCCAAATATTTTTTCAGAGGTATTGTAGATGCAGATACAAATTATTTTTAATTTGCAACCTGATGGAGGTCAGTATAGATGGACTAATACAACAAGTCCCACACACAGCTAGAAGCCCAAATATTTTTTCAGAGGTAGATGCAGAAAAAAATATATTCAGTTTGCAACCTGATGGAGGTCAGTATAGATGGACTAATACAACAAGTCCCACACACAGCTAGAAGCCCAAATATTTTTTCAGAGGTACTGTAGATGCAGATAAAAATTATTTTTAATTTGCAACCTGATGGAGGTCAGTATAGATGGACTAATACAACAAGTCCCACACACAGCTAGAAGCCCAAATATTTTTTCAGAGGTACTGTAGATGCAGATACAAATTATTTTTAATTTGCAACCTGATGGAGGTCAGTATAGATGGACTAATAGAGAAAGTCCGACACACTGCTAGAAGGCCAAATATTTTTTCAGAGCTAGATGCAGAAAAAAATTATATTCAGTTTGCAACCTGATGGAGGTCAGTATAGATGGATTAATAGAACAAGACCCACACACAGCTAGAAGCCCAAATATTTTTTCAGAGGTAGATGCAGAAAAAAATATATTCCGTTTGCAACCTGATGGAGGTCAGTATAGATGGACTAATACAACAAGTCCCACACACAGCTAGAAGCCCAAATATTTTTTCAGAGGTACTGTAGATGCAGATAAAAATTAGTTTTAATTTGCAACCTGATGGAGGTCAGTATAGATGGACTAATAGAATGATGCTATGCCCAAAAGATTTTACTTCACTAGGTGCAGTAAAAAAATTGGTATTCTATACACAGGTGGTATATCTTGCAGCACAGATAGGCTACTCCACTGACTAACACACTCTACAATAGGCCAAAAAGGATTAGCTTTGCTAGATTCAGCCAAAGCTGTGAAAAAAACTTGCACAGCACTGGCACAGACCTGCCTGGCAAAAACTGATAGGAACTGATGTAACCTAGTCCTGAAAAGGACTCCAATTACAATTAGTCTTTACTCCCACAACCTATCTATTTAAGAGCACAGACCTCCCTGATAAAAGTCGTAGGAAATGCTGTAACCTAGTCCTTAAAAGGACTGCAATCACAACTATTCCCTACTCCCAAGCTATCTGTATATTTGTGCGAAAATTGGCTTGAAATTAACAAGGTATAGCGCACACAGCAACAGCGGTGCCGTCTAACACGCAGCTGCAGCAGTGAGAAAATGGTGGCGACGGGGAAAATGGCTTGGTCTTATAGGGCAAGGACATGTGACATACACTGCCAATGACACATGCCCTTGCTTGTGTGAAAAAAAGCACTTCGCTCCGTGTGTGCGCTGCTGATAGGCTGACAGATTGCACCTCCCCACTGCAAATGCGGGAAAGAGAAAAAAAAATGGAGATCTTCATTGTTCCTGCAGAGATCCATCCCCTGCCCCTCCCCCCACCCCGCTGTACACTCAAACTGCGTATTAACATTAATTTTCATCATTACTGAGAAAAAATCCAGTTATGATTTTGGTGCACGAACAGTTATCGAACATAACCTCGAACAGCCGAATTTTTATCAAATTGTTCGTGTTCGCCGAACGGCTCGAACACCGCCCAAAACAGCTTGAATTTGAGATTGGCGAACAGTTCGAGTAGAACAACGCTCATCTCTAATAAAGACCTCTCAAAGTGACTTCAAATGTGATGTGGTCCCTAAAAAGATGGTTTTGTAAATTTTGTTGGAAAAATGAGAAATCGCTGCTCAACTTTTAACCCTTATAGCTTCCTAACAAAAAAAAATTTTGGTTCCAAAATTGTGCTGATGTAAAGTAGACACGTGGGAAATGTTATTTATTAACTCTTTTGCGTGACATATCTCTCTGATTTAAGGGCATAAAAATTTAAATTTTGAAAATTGCTAAATTTTCAAAATTTTTGCCAAATTTCCATTTTTTTCACAAATAAACGCAAGTGATATCGAAGAAATTTTACCACAATCATGAAGTACAATATGTCACGAAAAAACAATCTCAGAATCAGGGGGACCCGTTGAAGCGTTCCAGAGTAATTACCTCATAAAGTGACAGTGGTCAGAATTGTAAAAATTGGCCTGGTCATTAACGTGCAAACCACCCTCGGGGCTTAAGGGGTTAAACACTGATGTGCTGATTTTAGCGCCACATTTAAACACTGCTGTGCTGATTGGTCGCGGACGCTGCCTGCTACCAATCAGCAATTTTGGCGCCACATTTAAACACTGCTGTGCTGATTGGTCGTGGACGCTGCCCGCGACCAATCAGCAAGATTGGCGCCAAATTTAAACACCGCTCTGCTGATTGGTGGCGGCCACCAGCCGCGACAAATCAGCGAGATTGGCGACAAATTTAAAAAACGCTCTGCTGATTGGTCGCGGCCGGCGACCGCGACCAATCAGCAATATTGGCGCCAAATTTAAACACCCCTCTGCTGATTGGTCGCGACCGCCAGCTGCGACCAATCAGCGATATTGGCGCCAAATTTAAACACCGCTCTGCTGATTGGTCACGACCGCCAGCTGCGACCAATCAGCGACATTGGCGCCAAATTTAAACACTGCTCTGCTGATTGGTCGCGGTCGCCGGCAGCGACCAATCAGCGATTTTGGCGCCAAATTTAAACACACTCTCCAGTCCTCACTAACACGGTTCGCTGATTAGTCGTGGCCGCCACCCGCAAACAATCAGCAATATTGGCGCCAAATTTAAACCCCGCTCTGCTGATTGGTCGCGGTCGCCGGCCGCGACCAATCAGCAGTATTTATGAAAATACTATACTATACTATACTATTTTTAATGGTGTTTTATTTGTTTGTCGGTTTGTCATTTTGTGTATATGTGTCAGGAATTATTTGTATTCAATAAATTGATATATTTTTATGGATCTTTGTTGTTATTGATAATTATTTGGTTACTTTTTGACTATTTGGGTGATCACTGCTAGTTTGCATCTCTTCTTTTTGCTGTTTTCATACTTACTATTTTATGAGATGCTGCAGGTAGATCCCGTTTATTAGATGGTGCCCTCCTCATTGTTTGGTGGTTCACCAATCAGCAGTATTGGCGCCAAATTTAAACACTATTCTGCTGATTGCTCGCGGTCGCCGAACTTGACCAATCAGCATTATTGGCGCCAAATTTAAACACCGCTTTGCTTATTGGTCGCGGTGGCCGGCCGCGACCAAGCAGCGATATTGGCGCCAAATTTAAACACCGCTCTGCTGATTGGTCGCGGTTGCCGGTCGCGATTAATCAGCATTATTGGCGCCAAATTTAAACACCGCTCTGCTGATTGGTCGCGGCCATGAACAATCACCATTATTGGCGCCAAATTTAAATACCGCTCTGCTGATTGGTCGCGTTCGCTGGCAGCGACCAATCAGCATTATTGGAGCCAAATTTAAACGCCGCTCTGCTGATTAGTCGCGACCACCGGCCGTGAACAATCAGCGATATAGGCGCCAAATTTTAACACCGCTTTGCTGATTGGTCACGGTTGCCGGCCACGACCAATCAGCGATTTTGCTGCCAAATTTAAACACGCTCTCCAGTCCTCACTAACACGGTTTGCAGATTGGTCGTGGCCGCCGCCTGCGACCAATCACCGATATGGCCGCCAAATTTAAACACTGCTTTGCTGATTGGTCGCGGTTGCCGGCCGCGACCAATCAGCGATTTTGGCGCAAGATTTAAACACCGCTCTGCTGTATGCACCCGGTCGGCCGCATACATATTTTAGAATACCCGATGTGTTAGAATCGGGCCACCATCTAGTATAATATAATGATCCCACAGACTCACATATAATATAATGTTACCACAGACCCACAAATAATATAATGACCCCACAGACTCACATATAATATAATGTTACCAAAACCCACAAATAAAATAATTACCCCACAGACCCACATATCATATAATGTCCCCACAGACCCACATATAATATAATGTCACCAAAGACCCACATATACAGTGCTGGCCAAAAGTATTGGCACCCCTGCAATTCTGTCAGATAATACTCAGTTTCTTCCTGAAAATGATTGCAATCACAAATTCTTTGGTATTATTATCTTCATTTAATTTGCTTGCAAGGAAAAAACACAAAAGAGAATGAAGCAAAAATCAAATCATGGATCATTTCACACAAAACTCCAAAAAAGGGCCGGACAAAAGTATTGGCACCCTCAGCCTAATACTTGGTTGCACAACCTTTAGCCAAAATAACTGCGAACAACAGCTTCCGGTAACCATCAATGAGTTTCTTACAATGCTCTGCTGGAATTGTAGACCATTCTTCTTTGGCAAACTGCTCCAGGTCCCTGATATTTGAAGGGTGCCTTCTCCAAACTGCCATTTTGAGATCTCTCCACAGGTGTTCTATGGGATTCAGGTCTGGACTCATTGCTGGCCACCTTAGAAGTCTCCAGTGCTTTCTCTCAAACCATTTTATAGTGCTTTTGGAAGTGTGTTTTGGGTCATTGTCCTGCTGGAAGACCCATGACCTCTCACACTGGGCCCTACATTATGCTGTAAAATTTGTTGGTAGTCTTCAGACTTCATAATGCCATGCACACAGTCAAGCAGTCCAGTGCCAGAGGCAGCAAAGCAACCCCAAAACATCAGGGAACCTCCGCCATGTTTGACTGTAGGGACCGTGTTCTTTTCTTTGAATGCCTCTTTTTTTTTCCTGTACACTCTATGTTGATGCTTTTTCCCAAAAAGCTCTACTTTTGTCTCATCTGACCAGAGAACATTCTTCCAAAACGTTTTAGGCTTTCTCAGGTAAGTTTTGGCAAACTCCAGCCTGACTTTTTTATGTCTCGGGGTAAGAAGTGGGGTCTTCCTGGGTATCCTACCATACAGTCCCTTTTCATTCAGACGCCGACGGATAGTACGGGTTGACACTGTTGTACCCTCGGACTGCAGGGCAGCTTGAACTTGTTTGGATGTTAGTCGAGGTTCTTTATCCACCATCCGCACAATCTTGCGTTGAAATCTCTCGTCAATTTTTCTTTTCCGTCCACATCTAGGGAGGTTAGCCACAGTGCCATGGGCTTTAAACTTCTTGATGACACTGCGCACGGAAGACACAGGAACATTCAGGTCTTTGGAGATGGACTTGTAGCCTTGAGATTGCTCATGCTTCCTCACAATTTGGTTTCTCAAGTCCTCAAACAGTTCTTTGGTCTTCTTTCTTTTCTCCATGCTCAATGTGGTACACACAAGGACACAGGACAGAGGTTGAGTCAACTTTAATCCATGTTAACTGGCTGCAAGTGTGATTTAGTTATTGCCAACACCTGTTAGGTGCCACAGGTAAGTTACAGGTGCTGTTAATTACACGAATTAGAGAAGCATCACATGATTTTTCAAACGGTGCCAATACTTTTGTCCACCCCCTTTTTTAGGTTTGGTGTGGAATTATATCCAATTTGGCTTTAGGACAATTCTTTTTGTGTTTTTTTCATTGAAGACAAATTAAATGAAGATAATAATACCAAAGAATTTGTGATTGCAATCATTTTCAGGAAGAAACTGAGTATTATCTGACAGAATTGCAGGGGTGCCAATACTTTTGTCCAGCACTGTAATATAATGTTCCCAAAGACCCACATATAATATAATGTTACCACAAACCCACATATAATATAATGTCCTCACAGTTCCACATATAATATAATGTCCCCACAGACCCATAAATAATATAATGTCCCCACAGACCCACATATAATATATTGACCCCACAGACCCACATATAATATAATGGCACCAAAGACCCACATATAATATAATGTTCCCACAGACCCACATATAATATAATGTTCCCACAGACCCACATATAATATAATGTTACCACAGACCCACATATAATATAATCACCCCACAGACCCACATATATTATAATGTTACCACAGACCCACATATAATATAATGTTACCACAGACCCACATATAATATAATGTTCCCACAGACCCACATATAATATAATGTTACCCCAGACCCACATATAATATAATGACCACACAGACCCATACATAATATAATGTTACCACAGACCCACATATAATATAATGTCCCCACAGACGCACATATAATATAATGTCACCAAAGACCCACATATAATATAATGTTCCCACAGACCCACATATAATATAATGTCCCCACAGACCCACATATAATATAATGTCCCCACAGACCCACATATAATATGTTACCACAGACCCACATATAATATAATGTCCCCACAGACCCACATATAATATAATGTCCCCACAGACCCACATATAATATAATGTCCTCACAGACCCACATATAATATAATGTCCACACAGACCCACATATAATATAATGTCCTCACAGACCCACATATATAATGTCCCCACAGACCCACATATAATATAATGTCCCCACAGACCCACATATAATATAATGTCCTCACAGACCCACATATAATATAGTGTCCCCACAGACCCACATATAATATAATGTTACCACAGACCCACATATAATATAATGTCCTCACAGACCCACATATAATATAATGTTACCACAGACCCACATATAATATTATGTCCCCACAGACCCACATATAATATAATGTCCTCACAGACCCACATATAATATAATGTCCTCACAGATCCACATATAATATAATATCCTCACAGACCCACATATAATATAATGTCCTCACAGACCCACATATAATTTAATGTCCTCACAGACCCACATATAATATGTTACCACAGACCCACATATAATATAATGTCCCCACAGACCCACATATAAATATAATGTCCCCACAGACCCACATATAATATAATGTCACCAAAGACCCACATATAATATAATGTTCCCACAGACCCACATATAATATAATGTCCCCACAGACCCACATATAATATAATGTCCCCACAGACCCACATATAATATGTTACCACAGACCCACATATAATATAATGTCCACACAGACCCACATATAATATAATGTCCTCACAGACCCACATATATAATGTCCCCACAGACCCACATATAATATAATGTTACCACAGACCCACATATAATATAATGTCCTCACAGACCCACATATAATATAATGTTACCACAGACCCACATATAATATAATGTCCCCACAGACCCACATATAATATAATGTCCTCACAGACCCACATATAATATAATGTCCTCACAGACCCACATATAATATAATATCCTCACAGACCCACATATAATATAATGTCCTCACAGACCCACATATAATTTAATGTCCTCACAGACCCACATATAATATGTTACCACAGACCCACATATAATATAATGTCCCCACAGACCCACATATAAATATAATGTCCCCACAGACCCACATATAATATAATGTCACCAAAGACCCACATATAATATAATGTTCCCACAGACCCACATATAATATAATGTCCCCACAGACCCACATATAATATAATGTCCCCACAGACCCACATATAATGTTACCACAGACCCACATATAATATAATGTCCCCACAGACCCACATATAATATGTCCTCACAGACCCACATATAATATAATGTCCCCACAGACCCACATATAATATAATGTCCTCACAGACCCACATATATAATGTCCCCACAGACCCACATATAATATAATGTCCTCACAGACCCACATATATAATGTCCTCACAGACCCACATATAATATAATGTCCTCACAGATCCACATATAATATAATATCCTCACAGACCCACATATAATATAATGTCCTCACAGACCCACATATAATTTAATGTCCTCACAGACCCACATATAATATGTTACCACAGACCCACATATAATATAATGTCCCCACAGACCCACATATAAATATAATGTCCCCACAGACCCACATATAATATAATGTCACCAAAGACCCACATATAATATAATGTTCCCACAGACCCACATATAATATAATGTCCCCACAGACCCACATATAATATAATGTCCCCACAGACCCACATATAATATGTTACCACAGACCCACATATAATATAATGTCCCCACAGACCCACATATAATATAATGTCCTCACAGACCCACATATAATATAATGTCCCCACAGACCCACATATAATATAATGTCCTCACAGACCCACATATATAATGTCCCCACAGACCCACATATAATATAATGTTACCACAGACCCACATATAATATGTCCTCACAGACCCACATATAATATAATGTTACCACAGACCCACATATAATATAATGTCCCCACAGACCCACATATAATATAATGTCCTCACAGACCCACATATAATATAATGCCCTCACAGATCCACATATAATATAATATCCTCACAGACCCACATATAATATAATGTCCTCACAGACCCACATATAATTTAATGTCCTCACAGACCCACATATAATATGTTACCACAGACCCACATATAATATAATGTCCCCACAGACCCACATATAAATATAATGTCCCCACAGACCCACATATAATATAATGTCCTCATAGACTCATATATAATATAATGTCCTCACAGATCCACATATAATATAATGTCCCACAGTCCCAAATATAATATAATGTCCCCACAGCACCACATATAATATGTCCCACAGTCCCACATATATATTGTCCCCACAGACCCACATATAATATAATGTCCCCACAGACCCACATATAATATAATGTCCCCACATATAATATAATGTCCCCACAAACCCACATATAATATAATGTCCCCACAGACCCACATATAATATAATGTCCTCACAGACCCACATATAATATAATGTTACCACAGACCAACATATAATATATTGTCCCCACAGACCCAAATATAATATAATGTCCCCACAAACCCACATATAATATGTTACCACCGACCCACATATAATATAATGTCCCAACAGCCCCACATATAATATAATGACCCTACAGACCCACATATAATAAAATATTACCAAAGACCCACATATAATATAATGTTCCCACAGACCCACATATAATATAATGTTACCACAGACCCACATATAATATAATGTCCCCACAGACCCACATATAACATAATGTCCTCACAGACCCACTTATAATATAATGTCCCCACAGACCCACATATAATATAATGTCCTCACAGACCCACATATAATATAATGTCCTCACAGACCCACATATAATATAATGTCCCCACAGACCCACATATAATATAATGTCTCCACAGACCCACATATAATATAATGTCCTCACAGACCCACATATAATATAACTAGCTTTTACCCGCGGCTTCGCTCACATTTCGTGACAGATCATTTTAATAGTAAAAAAAAAAAAAATCTTAATAGTAAAAAAAAATAATCTTATTTAGTTACTCGTACATCCAAAATTTCAGATGTCTAACTTCAAAACTGACTGATTCCATACAATCTTTGAACCCCTATAATATTAAGAGGGAAACTCTTGAGGGTGGAATTATCAAAATTCCTTTCTTAGTGCTCATTTAAGCTATAATAGAACCTATCTGCAAATTTCAAGATGCTAAGTTCAGTGGTTTCGGCTGTGCGTTGACCGCTAGTTGTGTCAGTCAATCAGGTTTACAGTTTTATATAATCTTCGCCTGTATGGTGTGTTTATAAAAAGTAGCCCTATGTCCTTCCCCAGGCTTGAAATTATCCATATCAAATTTCATCACAAACGGATTACTAAACACTGATTAATAAACAGGTCGGACTGAAGTTACTTGCATTTAATATTGTTCGTGTTAGTAAAGAATTAGTATGTAATTGGAATAATGGACATCTGCAGGTAATTTATCTATGTGTTTTTACTGCAATATACTCCTGTAAACTATGTTATTTGATTTCTTTCGTTCAGCGAAAATATGTAGATTTTGCGATTTAGAAACACGTGAGCAAGCTACGTATAGCTGACCGTGGGAAAAACAGGGCGTGCCTAAATGTATCCCCGCTACCTTCAAAGTTTGCCCTTGCGATTTATTGATGGTCATTGAAAATGCAACTTTAAGTGGGAACTGCAAACGTTTGAAATTAAAGGGTAAGTTATTGGGTATTATTGGGATGCGCGGTATAAGAATATTTTCACCCTTAGCTTCTCCAGTTAAAATTGTGGCCTTTACAATGTGCCTGCCTAGTTCAGTGACTCGCAATCTAGTGCCATTACATAATCTCGGGGCGTCCAAGTTGCGCATTAACAAAACGGGTATACCGACCTTTAATTCGAGGTTATGAGATGGGACCCCGGATAGCTCCAAAGAGTTAAGAAACTCCACGGGGTAGCGCGTACAGTCTTCAGATGACATGACTGTGTCGGAGTTGTAGGTTGTTGCATCGCTGGTTACTTGGTCCAAGATAATTTTATTGATTTTCGCAACTGTTTCATTTCTTGGTGCTAGTATAGTTCTTTCACATAGCCAATTTTCATCGTGGATGTTTTGTTGCAAATTTGGAAAAACTTGAGCAATAAGTGCGTCTTCCGAATCCACAACATGACAAAATTGGTTAGTGAATAGAACCATACCTTCTTCGTCAGTTTCGATTCGACCTTCACCGATCTCGAGCAGTTTCTCAGCGTACGCACCCGACTCTAGATCACTGAATAACTGGACACGCATGTTGGTGGTGAGGTGCAGCTTTTCAACTTTGGTCCATAAATATGAGGATTTCAGACATGCGTTAATTCCGTCTGCTGCAGTGCCTCGCTCGATGACAGGCAAAGTTTGCCTAAAGTCCCCAGCCAATAAAACAACCACACCACCCATTATTGTTTGTTTACTGTGTAAGTCTTGTAGACAACGATCAAGAACTTCGATGGCGCGTTTGTGTGACATTGTGCACTCGTCCCACACGATTAGTTTGAACTGTTGCAACAGGAGGCCACGGGCACTGCTCTTGCTGATATTACACGATGGGGTTTCTTCGTTCACCAGATTAAGAGGTAATTTAAAGACTGAATGTGCCGTCCGTCCACCGCTTAGCAATGTTGCAGCAATTCCAGAGGAAGCCACAGCTAATGCAACGTTATGACCGCTACGAATTTTTGCTAAAAGTAAATTAAGCAAGAAAGTTTTTCCTGTACCACCCGGGGCATCAAGGAAAAAAAGTCCGCCTTCACCATTCTCAACTCGTCCTACTATTTTGTGATAAATCTCTCTTTGATTTCCCAGTGGTTATCATCTTCCAACAACCCCATCTTCTCACACACCTGCCGAAAAGTTGCAAGTTCTTGACCTTCAAATGTTTTTAAATCCGAGAAGTTGGTTGGACCCCTTATTACATTCAGCAGCATACGCAAGCAATAACATTCAAAATTGCTAACGTGCACCGTGTAAATGCGACCTAGAGCGTCTCCTGCCTTCACACCTGGCCAACCATCGACAGGTGTTCCTTGTAAATGACGTTTCCATTGCTTCCGTGCCACATTCCAAGTATAGTAGCGAGGCACGTCAATGTAATGTTTTTGCAAACGTATCACTTTGGCACAACAGGAAAAATGCAGTTAGTGTAGTTTTAGGTGGTGCTTCTAATCTCTCTCTAAAATTATTTTCCGTAAAGTAAACCCTCTCGCCATTGGGTAAATGAATCGCGAGATGAGTGACGGTTGGGTGTCTCTCGTGCAGAGGTAGACCTAAGATCCGCCACTCTGCTTCGTTACTACTAACATATCGGCCGGTTCTAAAGGTCTGCACCTCATCTCTTGGGTCAATGTTAACATTCCCTTGCTGGCGGATGTTAAAAATAGCCTGGTCGCTACCCTTATTAATATATTTACAAATATATTTTATCGCCTGTACCGTATTACAGAACTCTACATTTAAATGAGAATTAACATTTTTTGATAAGAGTGGAGAATATGGGACCACCCAGCTATTGTCCACCAATATTTCCTGTGTTCCTCTACGGGTTTTTATAATCGTCGTGCGTCCATCATTCTCTGGTGCTCTGCGCCTGTACAAAGGATAACCTTTGTCATTGGTTTGAGTATCTTTTAAAAGCTTCCTCGGATATTTTTTGGTACATTTTCCTTCCTTCATGCATGGCGATGAAGAATTGAATGTACCACATGGCCCGTGAATCATATTCTTTGTCACTGTATCATAGAGCTTTTGATCAGTTTCTGGGTTTGGTATCTCAGCACATATGATTTCGTCAATTTGGTTCGGATGCAATTTTTCCTTTAACCACAGCAGTAAGTGCACATGAGGCAAACCTCGCTTTTGCCACTCGATCGAGTACATGAAGCATTGCATATCACCAAATATGTTACCTTTTGTAAGTAGAGCTACCAACTTCTGTACTTTTATTCTAAATACTCCGGCTGTTAAGTCATGTCTGTCCGTTGAATTTTGACCAGCCATAAGCTCTTTGGTGATTTCTGGCCAAGCGGGGTTGCAAGTCATTGTAATAAATAAATCAGGCCTCCCATAATTACGTACGTATGTGAACGCATCTTGTGTATATTCGTGTAGGTATCTCGGGCTATTTACAAATGATGACGGGAGAATCACCATCTGACCTAAGTTATTTGGATCCAAATCCGCATCATTTCTTATTGCATCTTGCAAGTGAATTTAATTTTCTGCGCGCAGTTTTTTTTTATTTAAAGAAATGAACCTTAAGCGCTCACTTTCCATCTTTACATACATGTCGACCAGAAACTGATGAAGTAGGAGCCTACACTTAAGCATCAAATTAAAATCGCTGCGACGGACCATCAAGTGAAAGGCATAAAAATCTTTGCAGGACACCTTTTTGCTTGGCATTGCTTGTTTGGTAATTGGATTTATCTGAGGAATATCAATGCTGTACCCCTCTTGTCCTTTCCAAAAAATTATTGGGTACTCGAGAGCGTCATAGAATCTATGTGTATCGGGAATCATAGTGAGCATGCCATCGCGCGGCTGCACAACGATGTCCCGAGACATAGTTTGTTCGCTACTAACTATTACAGCAGCTATTTCATTTGTAGTAGGGGCATTGAATCGTCTCTCATGTTGACCACGTGGTACACGGTCTGGGTGAATCACTACTTTGAAATGATCGTCATTGATCATTCTGTCTCTAGCCGTTTTAAATTCATGCACCAAAATGTTGTGGTTGTGAAGTACTCGTTGTAATTTTTTAACTATGTTTCTATCTACGCTTTGCACGCACTCAGTACGCCTGTTGATTTGTTCTTCTTCGTCACCTATGAAATAAACTTGTAAAAATTGTGGTTGCGAAATGGACATAGGAATTAAAGAACCGATACGGTGGTATACTTGTATTGTAAAGGTCGGGCAAAACCCTGGCATTGAGACAATTTGATCTGCTCCAGAAGACGTCATATGAAAGCACATGTTGTATTTTCTTATATTATTTAGAAAAAGGCGAGATTCATCAGTTTCATTAGAGATAAGCTCTTTTAAAGGTTGAACTGGCTCGTCTATATAAGGAAGAGCTACTTTCCCGCCCAAACAACACATACCTGCTGCTTCCTCTTTCCACTTAACCGCTTCCCGACCGCCCACTGTAGATAAACGTCCGCGCTGCCTGGGCTCTGTGCAGCGCGGACGTTTAAAAACGGTGGGTGGTCTCGCAGTGGTCAGGACCCCCTGGGTCCTGCAAGCGCTGTGAGAGCGGTGCAGAGCGTTAGCTCTGACAGGGAACATCATCGGGACCTGATTAGATCAGGTCCCAGTGATGTTAACCCTTTGCTGTCTTCTATATGCTGCGATCTATAGTGATCGCGGCATATAGGAGACAGCAGGAGGAGAGGGGGTCGTCCACTTACCTCTCCGACGACCCCTTGATTGCTTTCAGGACCTGGCGTTGCTATGGCAGCTGGAGGTCACATGACCGCCTCCAGCTCTGCCATATATGGTGTCCTTCCTGTCTGGCTTCAGCCTGTAGCTGATGCCAGACAGGAGACTGTGAAACAGTCAGTGAAGATCTCATATAATTTAATATATGTCTATTACATTACATGAGATCAGGGATCAGAAAAATAAAAATTAATGTCCCATACAGGGACTAAGTAAAAATGTAAAAAAAAGTAAAAAAAAATGTTTTGAAACTGTTAAAAAAAAATACAAAATAAATAAAAATAAATAAATAAAATATTAAACCGATAAATCCATATAGTTATGCAAAAATAAAAAAAGTACACATATTTGGTATTGCCGCGTCCGAAACAACCCGAGCTATAAAACTGTCACACTAATTAACTCCTTATGTGTACACCGTAATAAAAATAAATAAAAAACGGAGCAAAAAACTATGCTTTTTCCTCATATCGCCAAACAAAAAGTGGAAAAAAATGCGATCAAAAAGCAAAATGGAAATAGAAATGGTACCGCTGAAAAAGTCATCTTGTTCCACAAAAATCAAGCCGCTATACAGCTCCATCAGCCAAAAAATAAAAAAGTTATACCTCTCAGAATAAAGCAATGCAAAAAAAATATTTTTTCTATAAAATTGTTTTATTGTGTAAAAGCGCCAAAACATAAAAAAATACAGTAAGTGTAGTATCGCTGTAAACGTACTGACCCGAAGAATAACGCTGCCTGATCACTTTTACCACGCAGAACGGCATAAAAAAAAACCTCAAAAAACAATTCCTGAATTGTTGGTTTTTGTTAATTTTACCTCCCAAAAAAACGGAATAGAAAGCGATCAAAAAATGTCACGTACCCACAAATGGTACCAATAAAAATGTCAACTCGTCCCGCAAAAAACAAGCCATCACATGACTCTGTCGGCCGAAATATGGAAAAATTATAGCTCTCAAAATATGGCGATGCAAAAACTAGATTTTGCAAAAAAAAAGCGTCTCTTAGTGTGTGACAGCTGTCAGTCATAAAAACCCGATATAAATCTGGTATCTCTGTAATTGCACCGACCCGAAGAATAAAGTAATCTAATCAGTTATATCACACTAGGAACGGCGTAAAAAAATAAATAAAACCAATTCTTCACCTGCTACTGATTTGTTTATTATGTCTCCCAAAGATCTGGCTCGGCACACATTTATCCTGCGCTCTGCGCTGAGCACTTACGCCAGAGTTTCCATGTAAATCTCTGAAATATGTGACTCAGCCGGAACCCATGACGGAAGATTCCCTGTAATGAGGCAGATATAGGCCATTGTGGATGCCGTCTGGCCTGTGATCCCACGGTGTCATTTGTTTTAGGCGTGCATAAAAGTGCGGTTGGCCACAGTTTTGTGCACTTCTGAAAAAAAGGACACCGCTAAACAGAGGCCAGACGAAGTCCAGAGTAACTCTGCTGCCTCATTACAGTGAATGGATCCCGCAGGGGTTTCATCTGAATTACAGGTCCGTCATCTGTTAAAAATATAAGGGACTTACAAGTTACTGGTAGCAGAAAGGCTCTGGAAAAGCGAAATGGCCCTTGCCCCCCAAAAGAAATTCAAAAAATTTTGTGCTCCCAAATCCAAATGCCTATTCTACAATAATTTGTTCTCCAATTGTCAAATAGCACTCTGTCCCCCCCAGATCTCGCCATATGGCTGAGTGGTACGATACAGCCACATATGGGGTATTGCCACTTTTAGAAGAAATTGTGTGACACATTTCGGCACCATTTTTACCCATTGCCCTGTGTGAAAATGTAAAATCTGAGGGTAAAACATTTTTTTGTGGTAAAAATATAATTATGCTTTTTTCACTGCCCAATGGTATAAATTAAAAAATTAAAAAATACTCACTACTTCCCTAGATGAATTCCTTGAGAGGTGTAGTTTACAAAATGGGGTCACTTGTGGGGGTTTCTGCATGTCAGCGACTCTTCAAATGTGACACGGTGTCTGCTGCCTATCCCAGCCAACATAGCGCTCCTTTCTCTTCCGAACCCTGCCGTACACCAAAGCAGTGGTTTTCCCCCACATATGGGGTATCTGCGTGTTCAGGAGAAATTGAACAACAAATTTCATGGTGCAATTTATCCTGTTACCCTTATGATAGTACAAAATTAGTGAAAGGAAAACATTTTTTGTGGGAAAAATGTGAAAATTTTATTTTTATGGCTCAATATTATAAACTTCTGTGAAGCAGCTGGGGGTGCAAGGTGCTCACCACATATCTAGATAAGTTCCCTAAGGGGTCTAGTTTCCAAAATGGTGTCACTTGTGGGGGGTTTCCACTGTTTAGGCACATCAGGGGCTCCCCAATTGCAACATGGCGTCCGCTAATTATTCAAACAAATTTTACATTCAAAAAGTCAAATGGCGCTCCCTCCCTTCCGAGCCCTGCCGTGCACCCAAACAGTGGTTTGCCTCCACATATGGGGTATCGGCGTGTTCAGGAGAAATTGCACAACAAATTTCATGGTGCAATTTATCCTATTACCCTTATGATAATGCAAAATTAAGGGATGAAAAACGTTTTTGAGGGAAAAATGTGAAAATTTTATTTTTACAGCTGATTATTATAAACTTCTGTGAAGCACGTTGGGGTTCAAGGTGCTCACCACACATCTAGATAAGTTCCCTACGGGGTCTAGTTTCCAAAATGGTGTCACTTGTGGGGGGTTTCCACTGTTTAGGAACATCAGAGGCTCTCCAAACACAACATGGCGTCTGCTAATTATTCAGACAAATTTTACATTCAAAAAGTCAAATGGCGCTCCTTCCCTTCCAAACCCTGCAGTGCGCCCAAACAGTGGTTTTCCCCCACATATGGGGTATCGGCGTGTTCAGGAGAAATTGCACAACAAATTTCATGGTGCAATTTATCCTATTACCATTATGATAATGGAAAATTAAGGGATGAAAAACGTTTTTGTGGGAAAAATGTGAAAATTTTATTTTTATAGCTCAATATTATAAACTTCTGTGAAGCACCTTGGGGTTCAAGGTGCTCACCACACATCTAGATATGTTCCCTAAGGGGTCTAGTTTCCAAAATGGTGTCACTTGTGGGGGGTTTCCACTGTTTAGTCACATCAGGAGCTCTCCAAACACAACATGGTGTCTGCTAATTATTCAGACAAATTTTACAGTCAAAAAGTCTAATGGCGCTCCTTCATTTCCGAGCCCTGCCGTGCGCCCAAACAGTGGTTTTCCCTCACATATGGGGTATCAGCACGCTCAAGAGAAATTGCACAAAAAATTTTGGGGTCCATTTTTTCCTGTTACCCCTGTGAAAATAAAAAAAATTGGGTCTAAAGCAACATTTTTGTGAAAAAAGTTAAATGTTAATTTTTTTCTTCCACATTCCAAAAATTCCTGTGAAGCACCTGAAGGGTTAATAAAGTTCTTCAATGTGGTTTTGAGCACCTTGAGGGGTGCAGTTTTTAGAACGGTGTCACTTTTGGGTATTTTCTGTCATAAAGACCCCTCAAAGTGACTTCAAATATGATGTGGTCCCTAAAAAAATGTTTTTGTAAATTTTGTTGGAAAAATGAGAAATCGCTGGTCAACTTTTAACCCTTATAGCTCCCTAACAAAAAAAAATTTTGGTTCCAAAATTGTGCTGATGTAAAGTAGACATGTGGGAAATGTTATTTATTAAGTATTTTGTGTGACATATCTCTCTGATTTAAGGGCATGAAAATTCAAAGTTTGAAAATTGCAAAATTTTCAAAATTTTCGCCAAATTTCCGATTTTTTCACATATAAACGCATGTGATATCAAAGAAATTTTACCACTATCATGAAGTACAATATGTCACGAAAAAACAATCTCAGAATCAGGGGGATCCGTTGAAGCGTTCCAGAGTAATTGCTTCATAAAGTGACAGTGGTCAGAATTGAAAAAATTGGCCCGGTCACAAAGGCAAAAACAGGCTCTGGTGCGAAGTGGTTAAGAGCTCCGCAATATTTGCAATCTATGGTCATTGCTTCTATTTTTATAAGCTTGTGAGTTTCATAATCAAGAGTCTCGTCATACTCAAATGCAGCTTTATTAAACAATATCCATGTATTTCTTGTAAATGTTTGACGTCGCTGTGCTGCCCTTTCAGCAACAGTGCGTCTGCGAGATTCGGCCATTTCATAAGTTTCCGTGGCTCTTTGGGACGCCATGTAAGTCGCTTGCTGCTGACGTCGAGCTTGGGACTGTTCTGGAGTTTCAGCAGCCCGCTGAGACGCCAGATACTCCGCATGCTGTTCACGTCGGGCTTGGGACTGTTCTTGAGTTTCAGCAGCCCGTTGAGATGCCAAAAACTCCGCATTCCGTTCACGTCGGGCTTGGGATTGTTCTGGAGTCTCTGCAGCTCTATGTGCCGCACAACGCACCGCCTGCTCAAGCCTTCGTTGCTCAGCTTGTTGAGACGTCTCATCACGTCTAATTATTTTCATAGCTCGGGCTTTATTAGAGCTTTGCAAAATGTTAGACTTACGCTTTCGCGGCATTTTTATAAGTACTAATTACAAAATAGGTACTTAGTAAAGTTCAAACAAAATACTAAAACAATCTAATTAGTTATATTACGATCGCTGTACAGACGATATCAGTTGTATATGACTGGTCTATGAGGAGCAGCTGTGGCGCGGTTACCCATAGCAACCATTCCCAGTGCTCTGTGGGAGCTGAGAGCAGCCTGCTGGTGCTGTGGGTGACATGCTGCGCTGCACACACACAGGGCTGTGCTGCACACAGGAGGGGAGGACGCCATTTGTGTAGCGCTGCTGCCGGTGCTGTCAGGCTGCAGTGTGTGCATCCTCCATGGAGCCGCGCTCAGGTTACTGCCCCTCCCCGTGTGTGAGTCACTTCCCCTCCGCCCAGGTGAGGCGCTCGGAACTTTCCCGGCTGCAGCAGCTGGCGCAGGTGAGCGCATGTTTTATTATACGGTGTTATGTGGAGGGACAATGGCGGCGGGGACCCCCTGTGTGAGGACAATGACGGCCCGGTGCTGCCGGGCAACCTGCAGGAGGAAGCCTCACACTCCCCCCGGGCTGTGGGCGCGGGCAGGCCGTGCTGGGACGTGTAGTTCCCTAGTAACCTGTTCCTGACATATGGGCTGTTTTCTGGGCTATTTTTTTTTTTTTTTAAGTCTGAGAAAATGTCATAAATTATCCTTCTCCTTCAGCTGTTTCCAGAGTGTAATGTATCAGGGTGAGCTCATGACTGACAGCTGCCAAAGTTTCTAGGAAATGTCAGTCCCTGGGGGTCGTGTGTGAACCCCCTGTGCCACACTTGTACCTGGCCACGGTATATGATCACCCCTGTATTCTGACTGTGGACAGGCGGCAACTGTGACCTCACTATACAATGATCCAATATGGGCAAATTATTGTATTATCAATCTCTTCTGACTTCTGTAAATCAGCCATTTAAACATCACCTGTGTATGTGTGTATATAAGAGTTTGATAAATATACTAAAAAGTTTGATAAATGTACTAAAATGTGCATTGTAAAATAGTAAAATAGTATCTAATTTAATTAAATTTATGGTTCACAATTTTGGTCATAGTGGCTTCCACATAAAAGGTAGATATAAGCTGTCTCGGACTTTTATTTAGAACTATTCAAGACAAACAATTCTACGGTACATCATCTTTGTGTAACTCCAACGGTTTAGGCAGCGTACGCCAAGATAGCTCTCAGAGGCCAGATTTTTTTCCGACTTAATTGACATGTATCGTTATATTACGACCAAAATTACATAAAATCATTAGAAATTGTAGCCTATATGTTATTCCGATGTATAATCTATATTACTGTAAAGTTTCATGCAAATCCGTCCAGTAGTTTTTTCGTGAAAGAGTAACAAACATACATACTCACAAACTTTCGCATTTATAATATTAGCAGGATGTTCCCTCAGACCCACTTATAATATAATGTTACACAGACCCACATATAATATAATGTCCCACATATAATATATTGTCCCCACAGACCCACATATAATATAATGTCCCCACAGACCCACATATAATATAATGTCCCCACAGACCCACATATAATATAACGTTACCACAGACCCACATAAAATATACGAGTCTTCACAGACCCACATATGATATAATGTCCCTACAGATCCACATATAATATAATGTACCCACAGACCCACATATAATATAATGTCCTCACAGACCCACATATAATATAATGTCCTCACAGACCCACATATAATATAATGTCCTCACAGACCAACATATAATATAATGTCCTTAGACCCACATATAATATAATGTCCTCACAGACCCACATATAATATAATGTCCCCACAGACCCACATATAATATAATGTCCTCACAGACCCACATATAATATAATGTCCCCACAGACCCACATATAATATAATGTCCTCACAGACCCACATATAATATAATGTCCCTACAGATCCACATATAATATAATGTCCTAACAGACCCACATATAATATAATGTCCTCACAGACCCACATATAATATAATGTCCCCACAGACCCACATATAATATAATGTCCTCACAGACCCACATATAATATAATGTCCTCACAGACCCACATATAATATAATGTCCCACAGACCCACATATAATATAATGTCCCCACAGACCCACATATAATATAATGTCCTCACAGACCCACATATAATATAATGTCCCCACAGAGCCACATATAATATAATGTCCTCACAGACCCATATATAATATATTGTCCCCACAGACCCACATATAATATAATGTCCTCACAGACCCACATATAATATAATGTCCTCACAGACCCACATATAATATAATGTCCTCACAGACCCACATATAATATAATGTCCCTACAGATCCACATATAATATAATGTACCCACAGACCCACATATAATATAATGTCCTCATAGACCCACATATAATATAATGTCCCCACAGACCCACATATAATATAATGTCCTCACAGACCCACATATAATATAATGTCCTCACAGACCCACATATAATATAATGTCCTCACAGACCCACATATAATATAATGACCCCACAGACCCACATATAATATAATGTCCTTAGACCCACATATAATATAATGTCCTCACAGACCCACATATAATATAATGTCCCCACAGACCCACATATAATATAATGTCCCCACAGACCCACATATAAATATAATGTCCCCACAGACCCACATATAATATAATGTCCTCATAGACCCACATATAATATAATGTCCTCACAGACCCACATATAATATAATGTCCCCACAGACCCACATATAATATAATGTCCTCACAGACCCACATATAATATAATGTCCCCAAAGACCCATATATAATATAATGTCCCCACAGACCCACATATAATATAATGACCCCACAGACCCACATATAATATAATGTCACCAAAGACCAACATATAATATAATGTTCCCACAGACCCATAAATAATATAATGTCCTCACAGACCCACATATAACATAATGTCACCAAAGACCCACATATAATATAATGTTACCACAGACCCACATATAATATAATGTTCCCACAGACCCACATATAATATAATGTTACCACAGACCCACATATAATATAATGTTACCACAGACCCACATATATTATAATGTCCGTACAGACCCACATATAATATAATGTTACCACAGACCCACATATAATATAATGTTACTGTGATGAACCTGTAGCCGCCATCTTGGTAATGATAAATCATATCCAGGGATGGCCACACTTCAGCAGCCCCCACCCTTGGGACCTTCTGTTAAAACGTCAACTAGATAGTTTCCCCCCATCCAGGCTCCTGTAAGATAAGAAGCCTACTTAACACTTGAATGCTAGGAGCTTCAAAGACTTCGAGAGGAAACACAGCCAGCAGGGGGGGGTGCTTCGTCTATCTGTACCTGACCATTTGTCCCATAGGACTAGTTTCTTTGTCTGTCACAAGCATGGAGGCATAAGATATAGAAACATGAATAGTACACGCATGTTGCGTGGGATGGGCCAATAAAAAAATATCACGGCGTCCCGGAGCCATTGCGCACACAAGCCTCCGCGGTAGACGTTTGTACGTGCTCTGGAAGCCAAGATATAGCGCGGAGCCATTCCTGAGGACCGTATGGTATCATAATTGATATCAAAAGGTCGGTTACGGCGGCCCGAATCCATGGGAACCCCTGGGGGTATCATGAGACCATCCCAGAAGAAGTTATTGGGTTCCATAGAATTTGGGCTTCTGATCGAAGTTAGACCTGAGGGTGGAGACTGAGCCAGCTGACCTCACCAGCAGTGGGCGGGACGGGGCAGGTAAGATAGCAGGACAGACAAGAGACAAGTCAGTTTTTGACCCAAGAGTGGTGTGCTGAACATCTGAGCACCAGCTGAGGCCACCAAGGGGAGGAGCAGTTTGACCATGCGGTGGTAGGCCTCAGCCTGTAACAAAGAACCGTGCCTGCGACCGCAGAATCCTCTCCCTGCGTCACAAGAAAATCAAGAAACCGGTAACTGATATGCTGTGGTGATTCTGTGTGTTGTATTCCATTGTTGTATAGTTTAGCCTGACCTTATACCTGTGTATATTTAGTTGTATATCGTGTATCTAGTGTATTATTATAATCAATTACCTCAAGTAATTGTGGGCCTGCCTTTTATTCTGCATAACGAACGCACGTCCGTGTGAGCTCGGCTCAAGCCAAAAACGCTACCCAGGGTTGGTTCCTGACCCGATATAGGCCCATTCACGGACTGGGCGTATATCTAAAATAGGGACTGGTGGCAGCATACCAACTGGGGATTGGGGAAGGCTGGTAGTGACGGTCGGAGGTTCAGATATATATATTCCTGGCGCGGCCAAGGAAGATATATATACCGCCCTCACTACAGAGGGCCCCGATACCCAGTAGGTTACAGGACAGTCTCCCTGGCGACCGCTTATCCTAGGTGCAGTTCCTTGACTGACCTGAGGCTAAGAGGGCGCTAGCGAGTTGTGCTGTGTAGTGACGTTACGGTTTAGTGACGTTGAAGGGATAACACACTACCGTGTTCCCTGCGCTGGTTGCAGCTTCCTGGCACTACTTTCTCTAGGTGCAGTACCTTGACTGACCTGAGAGGTAAGGGGGCGCCAGAGAGCTGCACCCACCGGCCGGCTTTCATCACAGTTACCACTAGTGTTGAGCATTCCGATACTGAAATATCGGGTATCGGCCGATATTCGCGGTATCGGAATTCCGATACTTTTGCAATATCGTATACTGGAATCGGAAGTTCCCATAATGCAATGAGCCATTTTCATTTTATTCAGCCAATGAGGATCCTAAGAAGTGTGGGCACATCCTGTTAGGCATGTAGGCATCTTAACTAATGGCATGGCTGTGATTGGCTGCTGTAATTATGTCATGATGCACTATAAAAGCCGCCGCCATTTTGAGCTCACTCTGCTGTGAATTCAGTTAGGGATTGGACGCTGTTGTTCTGAGGGACAGTTTTAGCTACCTATTTGGTCTATTCTGCTTTACCCAAGCTACTTTATAAATCGCTGTGCCTTGCAGTGCTAGTGCACAGTTCTCTGTGCTGTTCACCGCTTTCTGCAAGGTCTGGTGTGTGAGTGCAGCTCACCCCGTAGTGTGTGCTTCAGCCACGTCTGGTTATAGTGCACTCAGTGTGTGTCACTGCCTCATACATTGTCCTTTTTTGCCAATTCATAATTTTTCCTGATATCTCCTATTAGTGTGGTGGTTCCATCCGTATTCAGCTAAATTGGTCCCAAACACACTATATAGGAGTAGATAGAGAAATTTTTTTGGTCTTGCAGTGCTAGTGCACAGTGCTCTGCATCTGTACTGTTCACCGCTGTCTGCAAGGTCTGGTGTGTGAGTGCAGCTCACCCTGTAGTGTGTGCTTCAGCCACGTCTGGTTAT
This sequence comes from Phyllobates terribilis, assembly GCF_046119375.1. Classification (NCBI taxonomy): domain Eukaryota; kingdom Metazoa; phylum Chordata; class Amphibia; order Anura; family Dendrobatidae; genus Phyllobates; species Phyllobates terribilis. Next base: position 130,733 of record NW_027364090.1, on the reverse strand, counting down.
AGTGCACTCAGTGTGTGTCACTGCCTCATACATTGTCCTTTTTTGCCAATTCATAATTTTTCCTGATATCTCCTATTAGTGTGGTGGTTCCATCCGTATTCAGCTAAATTGGTTCCAAACACACTATATAGGAGTAGTTAGAGGAGCCTTTCTGCAGCATTGGGCCCTGCAGCCCCAGCCAGATTAGTATTAGCCTATTTTTTGTAGCCTCACCTATTGCATTGTAGGTTACCTTCCTACATTGTAATAGCTACAAAAAGTTTGTGATACTATCGTTATTACATCTTTAGGCACATCCAGTGTCTTTTTGTGACAAAAAAAACCTAAATAAAGTTCACCAAACACTCCACTTTACAGTTGTGTAGGCCACATTAGCTCATATTAAAGTCTAGCCAACACTTTATAAAATTAGTGTTTCTTATACCTGTTAGCAGCTGTTCAGGAATAAGCACACTAAGCCCTTAGTACTTTTCTGCCTATCTTTATCAGTCTACCAAGATGAAGAAGGCAGGGAGTAAGGCATGTGGTCGTGGAGTTTCTGCAGGGAGAGGACGTGAGGATTCTGTGCCTGCAGGGAGAGGACGTGGGGATTCTGTGCCTGCTGCGGGCACCAGTGATTCAGCATCCCCCAGTTTTACCAGGGAACAGTCCTTTATGCACAGCTTTGTAGGAGCTAGCCGTACCCCACTGCTGCGGGAGGACCAAATTGAAGCCGTTGTCGGATGGATGGCAGCTAATGCATCGACTTCAATTAGTTCCAGATCCTCTCAGGTCCTGAGCACTGAAGAGCACCCATCTGTCTCTTCACCACCTGCCAAATTGCCCAGGCAGTCAGAGAGCCCTGGACAGGAGCCATCTCTACTTCTGTTCTCTGAATCTCTTGGCTTGGAAAGAGGGGGCCAGCCAAGCAGAATTCGAGAATTTGAAGAAGAGGTAGTATGCAGCGATGCGCAACAGTTTTGTCTCTCTGAATCTGAAGAGGCGGGTGGGCCAGTGCCTATGGTCAGCAGCACACCTCAGTACGCATCTGATGATGAGACTCAGGTGCCACTTTCTGGTGCGTACTGTGCTGTCGAGACTACCCAGGAGAAGCAGTTGTTTGAAGAGGGTGGTGTAGATGATGAGGTCCTTGACCCATCATGGCGTGAGGGACAGGAAGGTGGTGGGAGCAGCTCTGAGAAAGAGATTCCCCGAACAGCACAAAAAGGAGGGAGAGGGAGGGGGAGGACTTAGTTGCCTGTAGCCTCCACTTCGGCACCCATTAGGAGCATGGCTCTTCCAAAATCCAAACCGGGCGCTCCCAAGACTTGCAGTGCCTGGTCCTTTTTTGACACAGTTGCAGATGACATTTGCTTTGTCAAATGCAAGCTGTGTAATCAGAAGGTGAAAAGAGGGCAAAGTGTCAGCAACCTCAATACCACAAATATGTGGAAACATGTGCGGACCAAGCACGTGGTGGAGTTACAAAAACACACTGAAGACCTAGGCCAACCTACAGCGCCACCTACCACCTCTTCAGCTCGTGTTGTAGCCTCTTCCTCCAGCTCACACACAGCTGGTTCGGCTTCCTCACAGGATCGCCATGGAAGAATCTCTGGCACTGTTGTACAGAGACACAGTGTAATTCCACCCACAGCACCACTTTCCCAGTCATCCTCACACTCCCAGGCCAGTCTACAGCCATCATTAGAACAGGCATGGAAGAAAAGGCGCCCATACTCGGCAAACCACCCCCGAGCACAGGCTCTGAATGCTGGCATTGCTAAACTACTGGCCCTTGAAATGCTATCAGTCAGGCTGGTGGAGACTGACACATTCCGTAACTTTATGGCATTGGCAGTCCCACAATACAACGTGCCCAGCCGCTTTTATTTCAGCAGGCAAGCCGTCCCTGCCCTGCAACATCATGTGGAGGGAAAAATTAAACATGCGCTACAAAACGCCGTCAGTAGCAAGGTCCACCTGACCACCGATGCGTGGACCAGTAAGCATGGACAGGGACGATACCTTTCCCTCACTGCCCATTGGGTAAATGTTGTGGAGCCGGGTACAGATCTTGAGAGTGGCGCTGTACGTGTTCTGCCAACTCCAAGGATTGCAGGAATCCAGTCTGTACACATTGACTCCTCCTCATACTCCAGTTCCTCTGAATCAGCGCTGCAGGAGCCGTCACGGTCTACCTCCACATCGACCCGTGAACGGTTACCTGTTATGGTGACCAATATGAGCACAGCCGTGGCCAAACGTCAACAGGCCGTATTAAAATTAATTTCTTTGGGGAATCGAAGCCACACAGCGCAGGAGCTCTGGAATGCCATCAAGCAGCAGAGCGACGTGTGGTTTGTGCCAGCGAATCTCCAGCCAGGCATGGTAGTGTGTGACAATGGCCGAAATCTGGTGGCAACTCTGGGCATAGGCAACCTCACTCACATCCCATGTCTGGCACATGTGCTCAACTTGGTCGTGCAGAGTTTTTTGAGGGACTATCCGGATCTTGATGCACTGCTTCACAAGGTCCGCATAGAGTGCGCTCACTTGCGGCGTTCCAGCAAAGCAAGATCACGCATTGCAGCTCTGCAGCGCCGATCACATCTTCCGGAACATCGCATCATATGTGACCTACCCACCAGGTGGAATTCAACGTTACATATGTTGGAGAGGTTGTGTGAGCAGCAGGCAGCAGTAATGGAGTACCAGCTGCAGCAGGCGCAAACAAGTCGCAGTGCGCGCCGTTCACACTTCACCACCACTGAGTGGGCCTCTATGAAGGACATTTGCCACGTTTTGCGTGCCTTCGATTATTCCACGCGGATGGCGAGTGCAGATGATGCACTAGTCAGCATGACTATCCCCCTTATCTGCCTGCTTGAAAAAACACTGCAAGCACTAAGGGACGAGGTTTTGGAAGAGGTGGAGGATGAGGAGTCACAAATGCCATCTGCTTCTCTACAGTCTGCGCAACGTGGTTCCTCACAAAGGCCTAGGCAGGGGACACTTTGTGAGGAGGATGAGGAGGAGTCAATGGATGAGGAAGACATCTGTCCAGAGGAGGGAGGTACACAATGCTCTAGTAGTCAGTATCTAGAGCAAGGGTGGGGTGATGCAGAGCAGGCAGAGATCACGCCTCAAGCAGGGGACAGCGTTTCTTGGCCAGTTGGCAGTCTGCAGCACATGGTTGATTTCATGCTGCAGTGCCAGAGAAACGACCGCCGCATCGCCCACATTCTCAACACGGCTGATTATTGGGTGTCCACCCTCCTAGATCCTCGCTACTGGGGCAACTTACAAAGCCTCATAACACCGTTGAACCGGGAGCGTAAAATGCGGGAGTAACAAGACGCACTGGTGCATTCCATCATGTTCTCCATTCCAACCGAGAGCAGTGCTGCTAGTGCTTTACAAAGAAGCTCAGTGCGTCGAGGCAGTGGAGGAAGCTCTGCACAAAGAGGGAGCAGAAGCAGCGCCTCAGCACAAGGCAAGACCAGTATGGCCGAAATGTGGCAAAGTTTTGTGTCCCCGCCGCCACAAATGTCTACACCATCACAGACGGCTCCAGTCAGCAGGAGGCAACGTTTCCGTCAGATGGTGACAGACTACATGTCTTGCCCTCTTAGTGTACTCCCAGACGGCTCTTCTCCCTTCAAGTTTTGGGTCTGTAAGCTGGATACATGGCCAGAGCTTAGTCAGTATGCATTGGAGGTGCTAGCTTGCCCTGCTGCTAGTGTATTATCGGAACGCGTCTTTAGTGCCGCAGGTGGTGTACTAACAGACCGTCGCATGCGACTATCCTCCGATAACGTTGACCGGCTTACTTTTCTCAAAATGAACAAGGCCTGGATCTCTCATGAATTTGCCAGTCCTCTTCCAGAATAAATAATTGGTTGGCAAGAGTATCCAGGTCTCCTGTTCTGTTCATGTTTCTACCACCTGAACTGTAATCCCTGAGCTCCAACACCACCAGTTGGCGCTCGGAAGTGCCGTCTGCACAGTCAACACTTGCTGCCGTGTCATTGGGGTTCAGTAACGTCAGCTGTTCCCCTGCTGTGCGGACGGCAATTTCTCCTGCTCTGTCCACATTCTCACTACTACAGATTTTAAAGTTGCTCCAATTACACCTCTGGCTCCTCTGTTTTCAGTATTATCCCTGAGCTCCAACACCGCCAGTTGGCGCTCGGAAGTGCCGTCTGCACAGTCAACACTTGCTGCCGTGTTATTGGGGTTCAGTAACGTCAGCTGTTCCCCTGCTGTGCGGACGGCAATTTCTCCTGCTCTGTCCACATCCACTGTACTACTGATTTAAAACCTCCTCCAAATACACCTCTGGCTCCTCTGTTTTCAGTATTATCCCTGAGCTCCAACACCGCCAGTTGGCGCTCGGAAGTGCCGTCTGCACAGTCAACACTTGCTGCCGTGTTATTGGGGTTCAGTAACGTCAGCTGTTCCCCTGCTGTGCGGACGACAATTTCTCCTGCTCCGTCCACATCCACTGTACTACTGATTTAAAACCTCCTCCAAATACACCTCTGGCTCCTCTGTTTTCAGTATTATCCCTGAGCTCCAACACCGCCAGTTGGCGCTCGGAAGTGCCGTCTGCACAGTCAACACTTGCTGTCATGTTATTGGGGTTCAGTAACGTCAGCTGTTCCCCAGCTGTGCGGACGGCAATTTCTCCTGCTCTGTCCACATCTACTGTACTACTGATTTAAAACCTCCTCCAAATACACCTCTGGCTCCTCTGTTTTCAGTATTATCCCTGAGCTCCAACACTACCAGTTGGCGCTCGGAAGTGCCGTCTGCACAGTCAACACTTGCTGCCATGTTATTGGGGTTCAGTAACGTCAGCTGTTCCCCTGCTGTGCGGACGGCAATTTCTCCTGCTCTGTCTACATTCTCACTACTACAGATTTTAAAGTTGCTCCAATTACACCTCTGGCTCCTCTGTTTTCAGTATTATCCCTGAGCTCCAACACAGCCAGTTGGCGCTCGGAAGTGCCGTCTGCACAGTCAACACTTGCTGCCGTATTATTGGGGTTCAGTAACGTCAGCTGTTCCCCTGCTGTGTGGACGGCAATTCCTCCTGCTCTGTCCACATCCACTGTACTACTGATTTAAAACCTCCTCCAAATACACCTCTGGCTCCTCTGTTTTCAGTATTATCCCTGAGCTCCAACACCGCCAGTTGGCGCTCGGAAATGCCGTCTGCACAGTCAACACTTGCTGCCATGTTATTGGGGTTCAGTAACGTCAGCTGTTCCCCTGATGTGCGGACGGCAATTTCTCCTGCTCTGTCCACATTCTCACTACTACAGATTTTAAAGTTGCTCCAATTACACCTCTGGCTCCTCTGTTTTCAGTATTATCCCTGAGCTCCAACACCGCCAGTTGGCGCTCGGAAGTGCCGTCTGCACAGTCAACACTTGCTCCAGTGTTATTGGGGTTCGGTAACGTCAGCTGTTCCCCTGCTGTGCGGACGGCAATTTCTCCTGCTTTGTCCACATCCACTGTACTACTGATTTAAAACCTCCTCCAAATACAACTCTGGCTCCTCTGTTTTTAGTATTTACCCTGGGCTCCAATACCACTAGTTGATGCTCAGAAGTGCCGTCTGCACAGTCAACGCTTGCTCCAGTGTTATTGGGGTTCAGTAACGTCAGCTCATCCCCAGCTGTGTGTCCGGCAAATTCTCCTGCTTTGTCCACATCCACTGTACTACTGATTTAAAACCTCCTCCAAATACACCTCTGGCTCCTCTGTTTTTAGTATTTACACTGGGCTCCAATACCGCTAGTTGCTGCTCAGAAGTGCCGTCTGCACAGTCAACGCTTGCTCCAGTGTTATTGGGGTTCAGTAACGTCAGCTAATCCCCAGCTGTGTGTCCGGCAAATTCTCCTGCTTTGTCCACATCCACTGTACTACTGATTTAAAACCTTTTCCAAATACACCTCTGGCTCCTCTGTTTTTAGTATTTACCCTGGGCTCCAATACCGCTAGTTGCTGCTCAGAAGTGCCGTCGGCACAGTCAACTCTTGCTCCAGTGTTATTGGGGTTCAGTAACGTCAGCTGATCCCCAGCTGTGTGTCCGGCAAATTCTCCTGCTTTGTCCACATCGACTGTACTACTGATTTAAAACCTCCTCCAAATACACGTCTGGCTCCTCTGTTTTTAGTATTTACCCTGGGCTCCAATACCGCTAGTTGCTGCTCAGAAGTGCCGTCTGCACAGTCAACGCTTGCTCCAGTGTTATTGGGGTTCAGTAACGTCAGCTGTTCCCCTGCTGTGTGTCCGGCAAATTCTCCTGCTTTGTCCACATCCACTGTACTACTGATTTAAGACTTGCTCCAATTACACCTCTGGCTCCACTCTATTTTTAGTATTTACCCTGGGTTCCAACACCGCCAGCTGGTTCTCGGTAGTTCCATTTGCTCTTGTACCTTCTACTACCCATCCGGGTTCCAGTACCGTCAGCTGGTTCTCAGCAGTGCCTTTGGATTAGGTGCCTCCTTCTCGGTATCCAAGTTCCACCAACGTCTGCTGGTTCTTGGTAGTGCTTTTATGGCACAGGTACCTCCTGCTTACTAACCGAGTTCCAGTACCGTCAGCTGGTCTTCGGCAGTTCCATTGGCTCTTGTACCTTCTGCTACCCATCCGGGTTCCAGTACCGTCAGCTGGTCCTCGGTAGTTCCATTTGCTCTTGTACCTTCTACTACCCATCCGGGTTCCAGTACCGTCAGCTGGTTCTCGGCAGTGACTTTGGCACGGGTACTCCCTCCTGCCCAGCCTGGTTCCAGCACGCCAGCTGTTTCTGGGTAGTGTCAAAGTCACTTTGCCTCCAATGCGTTGTCCTGTCGTGTTGCGGTCGGGTTAGCCGACTCTATGGTGCCTGCAGTTTAGGTGACTGCTATGTGGGCTGCGGGATGTGGCAATGAAGGCTGGTTCCATAGTGCCAATAGGACAAGCACCCCCTGTAGGACTGTGGGTTTTGGTAACTGCGGCCGGCTCGCGGCCTTGAACTTTTTTTTACATGGGTACCTTCTGCTACCCATCCGGGTTCCAGTACCGTCAGCTGGTTCTCGGCAGTGCCTTTGGATTAGGTGCCTCCTTCTCGGTATCCAAGTTCCACCAACGTCTGCTGGTCCTTGGTAGTGCTTTCTGGCACAGGTACCTCCTGCTTAGTAACCGAGTTCCAGTACCGTCAGCTGGTCTTCGGCAGTTCCATAGGCTCTTATACCTTCTTCTACCCATCCGCGTTCCAGTACCGTCAGCTGGTCCTCGGTACTTCCATTTGCTCTTGTACCTTCTACTACCCATCAGGGTTCCAGTACCGTCAGCTGGTTCTCGGCAGTGTCTTTGGCACGGGTACTCCCTCCTGCCCAGCCTGGTTCCAGCACGCCAGTTGTTTCCGGGTAGTGTCAACGTCACTTTGCCTCCAATGCGTTGTCCTGTCGTGTTGCGGTCGGGTTAGCCGACTCTATGGTGCCTGCAGTTTAGGCGACTCCTATGTGGGCTGCGGGATCTGGCAATGAAGGCTGGTTCCATAGTGCCAATAGGACAAGCACCCCTTGTAGGACTGTGGGTTTTGGTAACTGCGGCCGGCTCGCGGCCTTGAACTTTTTTTTACATGGGTACCTTCTGCTACCCATCCGGGTTCCAGTACCGTCAGCTGGTTCTCGGCAGTGCCTTTGGATTAGGTGCCTCCTTCTCGGTATCCAAGTTCCACCAACGTCTGCTGGTCCTTGGTAGTGCTTTCTGGCACAGGTACCTCCTGCTTAGTAACCGAGTTCCAGTACCGTCAGCTGATCTTCGGCAGTTCCATAGGCTCTTGTACCTTCTTCTACCCATCCGGGTTCCAGTACCGTCAGCTGGTCCTCGGTACTTCCATTTGCTCTTGTACCTTCTACTACCCATCCGGGTTCCAGTACCGTCAGCTGGTTCTCGGCAGTGTCTTTGGCACGGGTACTCCCTCCTGCCCAGCCTGGTTCCAGCACGCCAGCTGTTTCCGGGTAGTGTCAACGTCACTTTGCCTCCAATGCGTTGTCCTGTCGTGTTGCGGTCGGGTTAGCCGACTCTATGGTGCCTGCAGTTTAGGTGACTCCTATGTGGGCTGCGGGATCTGGCAATGAAGGCTGGTTCCATAGTGCCAATAGGACAAGCACCCCTTGTAGGACTGTGGGTTTTGGTAACTGCGGCCGGCTCGCGGCCTTGAACTTTTTTTTACATGGGTACCTTCTGCTACCCATCCGGGTTCCAGTACCGTCAGCTGGTTCTCGGCAGTGCCTTTGGATTAGGTGCCTCCTTCTCGGTATCCAAGTTCCACCAACGTCGGCAGCTCCTTGGTAGTGCTTTCTGGCACAGGTACCTCCTGCTTAGTAACCGAGTTTCAGTACCGTCAGATGGTCTTCGGCAGTTCCAAAGGCTCTTGTACCTTCTTCTACCCATCCGGGTTCCAGTACCGTCAGCTGGTCCTCGGTACTTCCATTTGCTCTTGTACCTTCTACTACCCATCCGGGTTCCAGTACCGTCAGCTGGTTCTCGGCAGTGTCTTTGGCACGGGTACTCCCTCCTGCCCAGCCTGGTTCCAGCACGCCAGCTGTTTCCGGGTAGTGTCAACGTCACTTTGCCTCCAATGCGTTGTCCTGTCGTGTTGCGGTCGGGTTAGCCGACTCTATGGTGCCTGCAGTTTAGGTGACTCCTATGTGGGCTGCGGGATCTGGCAATGAAGGCTGGTTCCATAGTGCCAATAGGACAAGCACCCCTTGTAGGACTGTGGGTTTTGGTAACTGCGGCCGGCTCGCGGCCTTGAACTTTTTTTTATATGGGTACCTTCTGCTACCCATCCGGGTTCCAGTACCGTCAGCTGGTTCTCGGCAGTGCCTTTGGATTAGGTGCCTCCTTCTCGGTATCCAAGTTCCACCAACGTCTGCTGGTCCTTGGTAGTGCTTTCTGGCACAGGTACCTCCTGCTTAGTAACCGAGTTCCAGTACCGTCAGCTGGTCTTCGGCAGTTCAATTGGCTCTTGTACCTTCTACTACCCATCCGGGTTCCAGTACCGTCAGCTGGTTCTCGGCAGTGTCTTTGGCACGGGTACTCCCTCCTGCCCAGCCTGGTTCCAGCACGCCAGCTGTTTCCGGGTAGTGTCAACGTCACTTTGCCTCCAATGCGTTGTCCTGTCGTGTTGCGGTCGGGTTAGCCGACTCTATGGTGCCTGCAGTTTAGGTGACTCCTATGTGGGCTGCGGGATCTGGCAATGAAGGCTGGTTCCATAGTGCCAATAGGACAAGCACCCCTTGTAGGACTGTGGGTTTTGGTAACTGCGGCCGGCTCGCGGCCTTGAACTTTTTTTTACATGGGTACCTTCTGCTACCCATCCGGGTTCCAGTACCGTCAGCTGGTTCTCGGCAGTGCCTTTGGATTAGGTGCCTCCTTCTCGGTATCCAAGTTCCACCAACGTCTGCTGGTCCTTGGTAGTGCTTTCTGGCACAGGTACCTCCTGCTTACTAACCGAGTTCCAGTACCGTCAGCTGGTCTTCGGCAGTTCCATTGGCTCTTGTACCTTCTGCTACCCATCCGGGTTCCAGTACCGTCAGCTGGTCCTCGGTACTTCCATTTGCTCTTGTACCTTCTACTACCCATCAGGGTTCCAGTACCGTCAGCTGGTTCTCGGCAGTGTCTTTGGCACGGGTACTCCCTCCTGCCCAGCCTGGTTCCAGCACGCCAGCTGTTTCCGGGTAGTGTCAACGTCACTTTGCCTCCAATGCGTTGTCCTGTCGTGTTGCGGTCGGGTTAGCCGACTCTATGGTGCCTGCAGTTTAGGCGACTCCTATGTGGGCTGCGGGATCTGGCAATGAAGGCTGGTTCCATAGTGCCAATAGGACAAGCACCCCTTGTAGGACTGTGGGTTTTGGTAACTGCGGCCGGCTCGCGGCCTTGAACTTTTTTTTACATGGGTACCTTCTGCTACCCATCCGGGTTCCAGTACCGTCAGCTGGTTCTCGGCAGTGCCTTTGGATTAGGTGCCTCCTTCTCGGTATCCAAGTTCCACCAACGTCTGCTGGTCCTTGGTAGTGCTTTCTGGCACAGGTACCTCCTGCTTAGTAACCGAGTTCCAGTACCGTCAGCTGATCTTCGGCAGTTCCATAGGCTCTTGTACCTTCTTCTACCCATCCGGGTTCCAGTACCGTCAGCTGGTCCTCGGTACTTCCATTTGCTCTTGTACCTTCTACTACCCATCCGGGTTCCAGTACCGTCAGCTGGTTCTCGGCAGTGTCTTTGGCACGGGTACTCCCTCCTGCCCAGCCTGGTTCCAGCACGCCAGCTGTTTCCGGGTAGTGTCAACGTCACTTTGCCTCCAATGCGTTGTCCTGTCGTGTTGCGGTCGGGTTAGCCGACTCTATGGTGCCTGCAGTTTAGGTGACTCCTATGTGGGCTGCGGGATCTGGCAATGAAGGCTGGTTCCATAGTGCCAATAGGACAAGCACCCCTTGTAGGACTGTGGGTTTTGGTAACTGCGGCCGGCTCGCGGCCTTGAACTTTTTTTTACATGGGTACCTTCTGCTACCCATCCGGGTTCCAGTACCGTCAGCTGGTTCTCGGCAGTGCCTTTGGATTAGGTGCCTCCTTCTCGGTATCCAAGTTCCACCAACGTCGGCAGCTCCTTGGTAGTGCTTTCTGGCACAGGTACCTCCTGCTTAGTAACCGAGTTTCAGTACCGTCAGATGGTCTTCGGCAGTTCCAAAGGCTCTTGTACCTTCTTCTACCCATCCGGGTTCCAGTACCGTCAGCTGGTCCTCGGTACTTCCATTTGCTCTTGTACCTTCTACTACCCATCCGGGTTCCAGTACCGTCAGCTGGTTCTCGGCAGTGTCTTTGGCACGGGTACTCCCTCCTGCCCAGCCTGGTTCCAGCACGCCAGCTGTTTCCGGGTAGTGTCAACGTCACTTTGCCTCCAATGCGTTGTCCTGTCGTGTTGCGGTCGGGTTAGCCGACTCTATGGTGCCTGCAGTTTAGGTGACTCCTATGTGGGCTGCGGGATCTGGCAATGAAGGCTGGTTCCATAGTGCCAATAGGACAAGCACCCCTTGTAGGACTGTGGGTTTTGGTAACTGCGGCCGGCTCGCGGCCTTGAACTTTTTTTTATATGGGTACCTTCTGCTACCCATCCGGGTTCCAGTACCGTCAGCTGGTTCTCGGCAGTGCCTTTGGATTAGGTGCCTCCTTCTCGGTATCCAAGTTCCACCAACGTCTGCTGGTCCTTGGTAGTGCTTTCTGGCACAGGTACCTCCTGCTTAGTAACCGAGTTCCAGTACCGTCAGCTGGTCTTCGGCAGTTCAATTGGCTCTTGTACCTTCTGCTACCCATCCGGGTTCCAGTACCGTCAGCTGGTCCTCGGTAGTTCCTCAGCTTTCTTGTACCTTCTGCTACATTTCGAAGTTCAAGCTTTTTGAAATGGTTCTTGGTAATCACTCTGGATCTCCCTGACGAGGACGCTGAAGACGAGGACCCTGAAGACCAACCCTAAGAAGACGAGGACCCCGAAGACGAGGACCCTGAAGACGAGGACCCTGAAGACCACCCCGAAGAAGACGAGGACCCTGAAGACCACCCCGAAGACGAGGACCCAGAAGACCAACCCGAAGAAGACGAGGACCCCGAAGACGAGGACCCCCGAAGACGACGACCCTGAAGACCACCCCGAAGAAGACCAAGAAGATGACCCTGAAGAAGTTGACCAAGAGGACAAAGAAGAGAAGACAAGCACCAAGATACAGAAGAACAAGAGACAGAAAACCAAGAAGCAGAAATACAAGAAGCTGCAGAACAAAAAGCGGAAGAACATTAAGCATAAGACTAAAAATCAGAGCAAAAGATAATATCTAAATTATAATCAGAAGATGACTAAGCAGTGTATGGGGGTGAGTCCGTTCCTCCTCGTGGTGCCCCTGGAAAAGACCTGCTGCTGCAGGCCAAACTGAACGCGGACAAATCCTGTTGTAAATCTTTTGTGACGGGCAGAACGAAAGGTGTAATGTCCAACATTTTATAGATAACAGCTACAGGAATGCCTGTCACAAATAAGAATATGATGAAGAAGAAGAATATGAAGAAGATGAAGAAGTAGAATATGAAGAATGTAAAAAAAAAAGAATAATACGAAGAAGGTGAAGAAGAAGAAGATGAAGAATGTGAAGAAGAAGAGGATGAAAAAGATGCTGAGGATGATGAAGGAGAAAGTGTGGGAGAAGTAAAAAAGAAGGTGAAGAGCATGGAAGTAGTGAAACATAAATATCTGACAAAATATAAAAATACTTAACATAGTCAATATTTCCGTAACTCAGAAAGTCTTAAAAAAAATATTAATTCCTGCTATTCCATTTGATTGGGCTAAACCTCTATGCCTTTATTGTCTCCCCCACCTCCCCCAATACATTCTACATTATTCTTAGTTGTTTTCCTTCATGTAGAATTAACCTACAAGGAAAGAAAGGGTTTATTTTCATTCCGATATTTCTGTCCCATTGACTTGCATTGGTTTCCGGTATCGGAATCGGCGATATCCGATACTTTTTCGGTATCGGTCCGATCCAATCCGATCCGATATTTCCCGATATCGGAAGGTATCGCTCAACACTAGTTACCTCAGACCACATATAATATAATGTTCCCACAGACCCACATATAATATAATGTTATCCCAGACCCACATATAATGTAATGACCCCACAGACCCATATATAATATAATGTTACCACAGACCCACATATAATATAATGTTACCCCAGACCCACATATAATGTAATGACCCCACAGACCCACATATAATATAATGTTCCCACAGACCCACATATAATATAATGTTATCCCAGACCCACATATAATGTAATGACCCCACAGACCCATATATAATATAATGTTACCACAGACCCACATATAATATAATGTTATCCCAGACCCACATATAATGTAATGACCCCACAGACCCACATATAATATAATGTTCCCACAGACCCACATATAATATAATGTTATCCCAGACCCACATATAATGTAATGACCCCATAGACCCATATATAATATAATGTTACCACAGACCCACATATAATATAATGTTACCACAGACCCACATATAATATAATGTTCCCACAGACCCACATATAATATAATGTTACCCCAGACCCGCATATAATGTAATGACCCCAAAGATCCACATATAATATAATGTTCCCACAGACCCACATATAATATAATGTTACCCCAGACCCACATATAATGTAATGACCCCATAGACCCATATATAATATAATGTTACCACAGACCCACATATAATATAATGTTACCACAGACCCACATATAATATAAGGTTCCCACAGACCCACATATAATATAATGTTACGCCAGACCCACATATAATGTAATGTTCCCACAGACCCACATATAATATAATGTCCTCACAGACCCACATATAATATAATGTCCTCACAGACCCACATATAATATAATGTTCCCACAGACCCACATATAATATAATGTTACCCCAGACCCACATATAATGTAATGACCCCATAGACCCATATATAATATAATGTTACCACAGACCCACATATAATATAATGTTCCCACAGACCCACATATAATATAATGTTACCCCAGACCCACATATAATGTAATGACCCCATAGACCCATATATAATATAATGTTACCACAGACCCACATATAATATAATGTTACCACAGACCCACATATAATATAAGGTTCCCACAGACCCACATATAATATAATGTTACCACAGACCCACATATAATATAATGTTCCCACAGACCCACATATAATATAATGTCCTCACAGACCCACATATAATATAATGTCCTCACAGACCCACATATAATATAATGTTCCCACAGACCCACATATAATATAATGTCCCCACAGACCCACATATAATATAATGCCCTCACAGACCCACATATAATATAATGTCCCAGAGTCCCACATATAATATAATGTCCCCACAGCCCCACATATAATATAACGTCCCACAGTTCCACATATAATATATTGTCCCCACAGATCCACATATAATATAATGTCCCCACAGACCCACATATAATATAATGTTCCCACAGACCCACATATAATATAATGTCCCCACAGACCCACATATAATATAATGTCCTCACAGACCCACATATAATATAATGTCTCCACAGACCCACATATAATATAATGTCCTCACAGACCCACATATAATATAATGTCCCCACAGACCCACATATAATATAATGTCCTCACAGACCCACATATAATATAATGTCCCCACAGACCCACATATACTATAATGTCCGCACTGACCCACATATAATATAATGTCCTCACAGACCCACATATAATATAATATCCTCAAAGACCCATATATAATATAATGTCCTCACAGACCCACATATAATATAATGTCCTCACAGACCCACATATAATATAATGTCCTCACAGACCCACATAAAATATAATGTCCTCACAGACCCACATATAATATAATGTCCCCACAGACCAACATATAATATAATGTCCTCACAGACCCACATATAATATAATGTTACCACAGACCCAGATATAATATAATGTCCCCACAGACCCACATATAATATAAAGTCCCCACAGACCCACATATAATATAATGTCCTCACAGACCCACATATAATATAATGTTCCCACAGACCCACATATAATATAATGTTACGCCAGACCCACATATAATGTAATGACCCCACAGACCCACATATAATATAATGTCCCCACAGACCCACATATAATATAATGTCCCCAAAGACCCACATATAATATGTCCCCACAGATCCAAATAAAATATAATGTCCTCACAGACCCATATATAATATAATGTCCTCACAGACCCACATATAATATAATGTCCAACAGTCCCACATATAATATAAAGTCCCCACAACCCCACATATAATATAATGTCCCACACTCCCACATATAATATATTGTCCCCACAGACCCAAATATAATATAATGTCCCACAGTCCCACATATAATATAATGTTCCCACAAACCCACATATAATATAATGTCCCCACAGACCCACATATAATATAATGTCCTCACAGACCCACATATAATATAATGTCCCCACAGACCCACATATAATATAATGTCCTCACAGACCCACATATAATATAATGTCCTCACAGACCCACATATAATATAATATCCTCACAGACCCACATATAATATAATGTCCCCACAGACCCACATATAATATAATGTCCCCACTGACCCACATATAATATAATTTCCTCACAGACCCACATATAATATAATTTCCTCACAGACCCACATATAATATAATATCCTCACAGACCCACATATAATATAAAGTCCTCACAGACCCACATATAATATAATGTCCTCACAGACCCACATATAATATAATATCCTCACAGACCCACATATAATATAATGTCCTCACAGACCCACATATAATATAATGTCCTCACAGACCCACATATAATATGTTACCACAGACCCACATATAATATAATGTCCCCACAGACCCACATATAATATAATGTCCTCACAGACCCACATATAATATAATGTCCTCACAGACCCACATATAATATAATGTCCCCACAGACCCACATATAATATAATGTCCTCACAGACCCACATATAATATAATGTCCTCACAGACCCACATATAATATAATGTCCTCACAGACCCACATATAATATAATGTCCCCACAGACCCACATATAATATAATGTCCTCACAGACCCACATATAATATAATGTCCTCACAGACCCACATATAATATAATGTCCTCACAGACCCACATATAATATAATGTCCCCACAGACCCACATATAATATAATGTCCTCACAGACCCACATATAATATAATGTCCTCACAGACCCACATATAATATAATATCCTCACAGACCCACATATAATATAATGTCCTCACAGACCCACATATAATATAATGTCCTCACAGACCCACATATAATGTTACCACAGACCCACATATAATATAATGTCCCCACAGACCCACATATAATATAATGTCCTCACAGACCCACATATAATATAATGTCCCCACAGACCCACATATAATATAATGTCCTCCCAGACCCACATATAATATAATGTCCTCACAGACCCACATATAATATAATGTCCTCACAGACCAACATATAATATAAGGTTCCCACAGACCCACAAATAATATAATGTCCTCACAGACCCACATATAATATAATGTTAACACAGACCCAGATATAATATAATGTCCCCACAGACCCACATATAATATAAGGTCCCCACAGACCCACATATAATATAATGTCCCCACAGACCCACATATAATATAATGTCCTCACAGACGACATATAATATAATGTCCCCACAGACACCCACATATAATATAATGTCCCCACAGACCCACATATAATATAATGTCCTCACAGACCCACATATAATATAATGTCCCACAGTCCCACATATAACATAATGTCCCCACAGCCCCACATATAATATAATGTCCCACAGTCCCACATATAATATATTGTCCCCACAGACCCACATATAATATAATGTCCTCACAGACCCACATATAATATAATATCCTCAAAGACCCATATATAATATAATGTCCTCACAGACCCACATATAATATAATATCTTCACAGATCCACATATAATATAATGTCCTCACAGACCCACATATAATATAATGTCCTCACAGACCCACATATAATATAATGTCCCCACAGACCAACATATAATATAATGTCCTCACAGACCCACATATAATATAATGTTACCACAGACCCAGATATAATATAATGTCCCCACAGACCCACATATAATATAAAGTCCCCACAGACCCACATATAATATAATGTCCTCACAGACCCACATATAATATAATGTTCCCACAGACCCACATATAATATAATGTTACAACAGACCCACATATAATGTAATGACCCCACAGACCCACATATAATATAATGTCCCCACAGACCCACATATAATATAATGTCCCCAAAGACCCACATATAATATGTCCCCACAGATCCAAATAAAATATAATGTCCTCACAGACCCATATATAATATAATGTCCTCACAGACCCACATATAATATAATGTCCAACAGTCCCACATATAATATAAAGTCCCCACAACCCCACATATAATATAATGTCCCACACTCCCACATATAATATATTGTCCCCACAGACCCAAATATAATATAATGTCCCACAGTCCCACATATAATATAATGTTCCCACAAACCCACATATAATATAATGTCCCCACAGACCCACATATAATATAATGTCCTCACAGACCCACATATAATATAATGTCCCCACAGACCCACATATAATATAATGTCCTCACAGACCCACATATAATATAATGTCCTCACAGACTCACATATAATATAATATCCTCACAGACCCACATATAATATAATGTCCCCACAGACCCACATATAATATAATGTCCCCACTGACCCACATATAATATAATGTTCTCACAGACCCACATATAATATAATTTCCTCACAGACCCACATATAATATAATATCCTCACAGACCCACATATAATATAATGTCCTCACAGACCCACATATAATATAATGTCCTCACAGACCCACATATAATATAATATCCTCACAGACCCACATATAATATAATGTCCTCACAGACCCACATATAATATAATGTCCTCACAGACCCACATATAATATGTTACCACAGACCCACATATAATATAATGTCCCCACAGACCCACATATAATATAATGTCCTCACAGACCCACATATAATATAATGTCCTCACAGACCCACATATAATATAATGTCCCCACAGACCCACATATAATATAATGTCCTCACAGACCCACATATAATATAATGTCCTCACAGACCCACATATAATATAATATCCTCACAGACCCACATATAATATAATGTGCCCACAGACCCACATATAATATAATGTCCCCACTGACCCACATATAATATAATGTCCTCACAGACCCACATATAATATAATTTCCTCACAGACCCACATATAATATAATATCCTCACAGACCCACATATAATATAATGTCCTCACAGACCCACATATAATATAATGTCCTCACAGACCCACATATAATATAATATCCTCACAGACCCACATATAATATAATGTCCTCACAGACCCACATATAATATGTTACCACAGACCCACATATAATATAATGTCCCCACAGACCCACATATAATATAATGTCCTCACAGACCCACATATAATATAATGTCCTCACAGACCCACATATAATATAATGTCCCCACAGACCCACATATAATATAATGTCCTCACAGACCCACATATAATATAATGTCCTCACAGACCCACATATAATATAATGTCCTCACAGACCAACATATAATATAAGGTTCCCACAGACCCACAAATAATATAATGTCCTCACAGACCCACATATAATATAATGTTAACACAGACCCAGATATAATATAATGTCCCCACAGACCCACATATAATATAATGTCCCCACAGACCCACATATAATATAAGGTCCCCACAGACCCACATATAATATAATGTCCCCACAGACCCACATATAATATAATGTCCTCACAGATCCACATATAATATAATGTCCCCACAGACACCCACATATAATATAATGTCCCCACAGACCCACATATAATATAATGTCCTCACAGACCCACATATAATATAATGTCCCACAGTCCCACATATAACATAATGTCCCCACAGCCCCACATATAATATAATGTCCCACAGTCCCACATATAATATATTGTCCCCACAGACCCACATATAATATAATGTCCCCACAGACCCACATATAATATAATGTCCCCACAGATCCACATATAATATAATGTCCTCACACCCACATATAATATAATGTACCCACAGACCCACATATAATATAATGTCCTCACAGACCCACATATAATATAATGTTACCACAGACCCACATATAATATAATGTCCTCACAGACCCACATATAATATAATGTCCCCACAGACCCACATATAATATAATGTCCTCACAGACCCACATATAATATAATGTCCTCACAGACCCACATATAATATAATGTCCTCACAGACCCACATATAATATAATGTCGACACAGACCCACATATAATATAATGTCCTCACAGACCCACATATAATATAATGTCCTCACAGACCCACATATAATATAATGTCCTCACAGACCCACATATAATATAATGTCCCCACAGACCCACATATAATATAATATCCTCACAGACCCACATATAATATAATGTCCTCACAGACCCACATATAATATAATATGTCCCCACAGACCCACATATAATATAATATCCTCACAGACCCACATATAATATAATGTTGTCACAGACCCACATATAATATAATGTTCCCACAGACCCACATATAATATAATGTCCCCACAGACCCACATGTAATATAATGTACCCACAGACCCACATATAATATAATGTCACCACAGTCCCACATATAATATAATGTCCCCACAGACCCACATATAATATGTCCTCACAGACCCACATATAATATAATGTCCTCACAGACCCACATATAATATAATGTCACCACAGTCCCACATATAATATAATGTCCCCACAGACCCACATATAATATAATGTCCTCACAGACCCACATATAATATAATGTCCCCACAGACCCACATATAATATAATGTCACCACAGACCCACATAAAATATAATGTTACCACAGACCCACATATAATATAATGTCCCCACAGACCCACATATAATATGTCCTCACAGACCCACATATAATATAATGTCCTCACAGACCCACATATAATATGTCACCACAGTCCCACATATAATATAATGTCCCCACAGACCCACATATAATATAATGTCCTCACAGACCCACATATAATATAATGTCCCCACAGACCCACATATAATATAATGTCACCACAGACCCACATAAAATATAATGTTACCACAGACCCACATATAATATAATATCCCCACAGACCCACATATAATATAATGTCACCACAGACCCACATATAATATAATGTCACCACAGACCCACATATAATATAATATCCTCACAGACCCACATATAATATAATGTCACCACAGACCCACATATAATATAATGTTACCACAGACCCACATATAATATAATGTCCTCACAGACCCACATATAATATAATGTCCTCACAGACCCACATATAATATAATGTCCCCACAGACCCACATATAATATAATGTCCTCACAGACCCACATATAATATAATGTCCCCACAGACCCACATATAATATAATGTCCTCACGGCCCCACATATAATATAATGTCCCCACAGACCCACATATAATATAATGTCCCCACAGACCCACATATAATATAATGTCCTCACGGCCCCACATATAATATAATGTCCTCACGGACCCACATATAATATAATGTCCTCAAGGACCCACATATAATATAATGTCCTCACGGACCCACATATAATATAATGTCCTCACGGACCCACATATAATATAATGCCCTCACGGACCCACATATGATATAATGTCCTCACGGACCCACATATAATATAATGTCCTCACGGACCCACATATAATATAATGTCCCCACGGACCCACATATAATATAATGTCACCACAGACCCACATATAATATAATGTCACCACAGACCCACATATAATATAATGTCCCCACAGACCCACATATAATATAATATCCTCACAGACCCACATATAATATAATGTCACCAGAGACCCACATATAATATAATGTCCCCACAGACCCACATATAATATAATGTCCCCACAGACCCACATATAATATAATGTCCTCACAGACCCACATATAATATAATGTTACCACAGACCCACATATAATATAATGTCCTCACAGACCCACATATAATATAATGTCCTCACAGACCCACATATAATATAATGTCCTCACAGACCCACATATAATATAATGTCCTCACAGACCCACATATAATATAATGTCCCCACAGACCCACATATAATATAATGTCCTCACAGACCCACATATAATATAATGTCCTCACAGACTCACATATAATATAATATCCTCACAGACCCACATATAATATAATGTCCCCACAGACCCACATATAATATAATGTCCCCACTGACCCACATATAATATAATGTTCTCACAGACCCACATATAATATAATTTCCTCACAGACCCACATATAATATAATATCCTCACAGACCCACATATAATATAATGTCCTCACAGACCCACATATAATATAATGTCCTCACAGACCCACATATAATATAATATCCTCACAGACCCACATATAATATAATGTCCTCACAGACCCACATATAATATAATGTCCTCACAGACCCACATATAATATGTTACCACAGACCCACATATAATATAATGTCCCCACAGACCCACATATAATATAATGTCCTCACAGACCCACATATAATATAATGTCCTCACAGACCCACATATAATATAATGTCCCCACAGACCCACATATAATATAATGTCCTCACAGACCCACATATAATATAATGTCCTCACAGACCCACATATAATATAATATCCTCACAGACCCACATATAATATAATGTGCCCACAGACCCACATATAATATAATGTCCCCACTGACCCACATATAATATAATGTCCTCACAGACCCACATATAATATAATGTCCTCACAGACCCACATATAATATAATGTCCCCACAGACCCACATATAATATAATTTCCTCACAGACCCACATATAATATAATATCCTCACAGACCCACATATAATATAATGTCCTCACAGACCCACATATAATATAATGTCCTCACAGACCCACATATAATATAATATCCTCACAGACCCACATATAATATAATGTCCTCACAGACCCACATATAATATGTTACCACAGACCCACATATAATATAATGTCCCCACAGACCCACATATAATATAATGTCCTCACAGACCCACATATAATATAATGTCCTCACAGACCCACATATAATATAATGTCCCCACAGACCCACATATAATATAATGTCCTCACAGACCCACATATAATATAATGTCCTCACAGACCCACATATAATATAATGTCCTCACAGACCAACATATAATATAAGGTTCCCACAGACCCACAAATAATATAATGTCCTCACAGACCCACATATAATATAATGTTAACACAGACCCAGATATAATATAATGTCCCCACAGACCCACATATAATATAATGTCCCCACAGACCCACATATAATATAAGGTCCCCACAGACCCACATATAATATAATGTCCCCACAGACCCACATATAATATAATGTCCTCACAGATCCACATATAATATAATGTCCCCACAGACACCCACATATAATATAATGTCCCCACAGACCCACATATAATATAATGTCCTCACAGACCCACATATAATATAATGTCCCACAGTCCCACATATAACATAATGTCCCCACAGCCCCACATATAATATAATGTCCCACAGTCCCACATATAATATATTGTCCCCACAGACCCACATATAATATAATGTCCCCACAGACCCACATATAATATAATGTCCCCACAGATCCACATATAATATAATGTCCTCACACCCACATATAATATAATGTACCCACAGACCCACATATAATATAATGTCCTCACAGACCCACATATAATATAATGTTACCACAGACCCACATATAATATAATGTCCTCACAGACCCACATATAATATAATGTCCCCACAGACCCACATATAATATAATGTCCTCACAGACCCACATATAATATAATGTCCTCACAGACCCACATATAATATAATGTCCTCACAGACCCACATATAATATAATGTCGACACAGACCCACATATAATATAATGTCCTCACAGACCCACATATAATATAATGTCCTCACAGACCCACATATAATATAATGTCCTCACAGACCCACATATAATATAATGTCCCCACAGACCCACATATAATATAATATCCTCACAGACCCACATATAATATAATGTCCTCACAGACCCACATATAATATAATATGTCCCCACAGACCCACATATAATATAATATCCTCACAGACCCACATATAATATAATGTTGTCACAGACCCACATATAATATAATGTTCCCACAGACCCACATATAATATAATGTCCCCACAGACCCACATGTAATATAATGTACCCACAGACCCACATATAATATAATGTCACCACAGTCCCACATATAATATAATGTCCCCACAGACCCACATATAATATGTCCTCACAGACCCACATATAATATAATGTCCTCACAGACCCACATATAATATAATGTCACCACAGTCCCACATATAATATAATGTCCCCACAGACCCACATATAATATAATGTCCTCACAGACCCACATATAATATAATGTCCCCACAGACCCACATATAATATAATGTCACCACAGACCCACATAAAATATAATGTTACCACAGACCCACATATAATATAATGTCCCCACAGACCCACATATAATATGTCCTCACAGACCCACATATAATATAATGTCCTCACAGACCCACATATAATATGTCACCACAGTCCCACATATAATATAATGTCCCCACAGACCCACATATAATATAATGTCCTCACAGACCCACATATAATATAATGTCCCCACAGACCCACATATAATATAATGTCACCACAGACCCACATAAAATATAATGTTACCACAGACCCACATATAATATAATATCCCCACAGACCCACATATAATATAATGTCACCACAGACCCACATATAATATAATGTCACCACAGACCCACATATAATATAATATCCTCACAGACCCACATATAATATAATGTCACCACAGACCCACATATAATATAATGTTACCACAGACCCACATATAATATAATGTCCTCACAGACCCACATATAATATAATGTCCTCACAGACCCACATATAATATAATGTCCCCACAGACCCACATATAATATAATGTCCTCACAGACCCACATATAATATAATGTCCCCACAGACCCACATATAATATAATGTCCTCACGGCCCCACATATAATATAATGTCCCCACAGACCCACATATAATATAATGTCCCCACAGACCCACATATAATATAATGTCCTCACGGCCCCACATATAATATAATGTCCTCACGGACCCACATATAATATAATGTCCTCAAGGACCCACATATAATATAATGTCCTCACGGACCCACATATAATATAATGTCCTCACGGACCCACATATAATATAATGCCCTCACGGACCCACATATGATATAATGTCCTCACGGACCCACATATAATATAATGTCCTCACGGACCCACATATAATATAATGTCCCCACGGACCCACATATAATATAATGTCACCACAGACCCACATATAATATAATGTCACCACAGACCCACATATAATATAATGTCCCCACAGACCCACATATAATATAATATCCTCACAGACCCACATATAATATAATGTCACCACAGACCCACATATAATATAATGTCCCCACAGACCCACATATAATATAATGTCCCCACAGACCCACATATAATATAATGTCCTCACAGACCCACATATAATATAATGTTACCACAGACCCACATATAATATAATGTCCTCACAGACCCACATATAATATAATGTCCTCACAGACCCACATATAATATAATGTCCTCACAGACCCACATATAATATAATGTCCTCACAGACCCACATATAATATAATGTCCCCACAGACACACATATAATATAATGTCCTCACAGACCCACATATAATATAATGTCCCCACAGATCCACATATAATATAATGTCCCCACAGACCCACATATAATATAATGTCCCCACAGACCCACATATAATATAATGTCACCACAGACCCACATATAATATAATGTACCCACAGACCCACATATAATATAATGTACCCACAGACTCACATATAATATAATGTCCTCACAGACCCACATATAATATAATGTACTCACAGACCCACATATAATATAATGTCCTCACAGTCCCACATATAATATAATGTCCCCACAGACCCACATATAATATAATGTCCCCACAGACCCACATATAATATAATGTCCTCACAGACCCACATATAATATAATGTCCCCACAGACCCACATATAATATAATGTTACCACAGCCCCACATATAATATAATGTCCTCACGGCCCCACATATAATATAATGTCCTCACGGCCCCACATATAATATAATGTCCTCACGGACCCACATATAATATAATGTCCTCACGGACCCACATATAATATAATGTCCTCACGGACCCACATATAATATAATGTCCTCACGGACCCACATATAATATAATGCCCTCACGGACCCACATATAATATAATGCCCTCACGGACCCACATATAATATAATGTCCTCACGGACCCACATATAATATAATGTCCCCACAGACCCACATATAATATAATGTCCCCACAGACCCACATATAATATAATGTACCCACAGACCCAAATATAATATAATGTCCCCACAGACCCACATATAATATAATGTCCTCACAGACCCACATATAATATAATGTCCCCATAGACCCACATATAATATAATGTCCTCACAGACCCACATATAATATAATGTACCCACAGACCCAAATATAATATAATGTCCTCACAGACCCACATATAATATAATGTCCTCACAGACCCACATATAATATAATGTCCCCACAGACCCACATATAATATAATGTCCTCACAGACCCACATATAATATAATGTACCCACAGACCCAAATATAATATAATGTCCTCACAGACCCACATATAATATAATGTCCTCACAGACCCACATATAATATAATGTCCCCACAGACCCACATATAATATAATGTCCTCACAGACCCACATATAATATAATGTACCCACAGACCCAAATATAATATAATGTCCTCACAGACCCACATATAATATAATGTCCTCACAGACCCACATATAATATAATGTCCCCACAGACCGACATATAATATAATGTCACCACAGACCCACATATAATATAATATTACCACAGACCCACATATAATATAATGTCCCCACAGACCCACATATAATATAATGTACCCACAGACCCAAATATAATATAATGTCCCCACAGACACACATATAATATAATGTCCTCACAGACCCACATATAATATAATGTCCCCACAGACCCACATATAATATAATGTCCTCACAGACCCACATATAATATAATGTCCTCACGGACCCACATATAATATAATGTCCCCACAGACCCACATATAATATAATGTCCTCACAGACCCACATATAATATAATGTCCCCACAGACCCACATATAATATAATGTCCCCACAGACCCACATATAATATAATGTCCCCACAGACCCACATATAATATAATGTCCCCAGAGAACCACATATAATATAATGTCCTCACAGACCCACATATAATATAATGTCCTCACGGCCCCACATATAATATAATGTCCTCACGGACCCACATATAATATAATGTCCTCAAGGACCCACATATAATATAATGTCCTCACGGACCCACATATAATATAATGTCCTCACGGACCCACATATAATATAATGCCCTCACGGACCCACATATGATATAATGTCCTCACGGACCCACATATAATATAATGTCCTCACGGACCCACATATAATATAATGTCCCCACGGACCCACATATAATATAATGTCACCACAGACCCACATATAATATAATGTCACCACAGACCCACATATAATATAATGTCCCCACAGACCCACATATAATATAATATCCTCACAGACCCACATATAATATAATGTCACCACAGACCCACATATAATATAATGTCCCCACAGACCCACATATAATATAATGTCCCCACAGACCCACATATAATATAATGTCCTCACAGACCCACATATAATATAATGTTACCACAGACCCACATATAATATAATGTCCTCACAGACCCACATATAATATAATGTCCTCACAGACCCACATATAATATAATGTCCTCACAGACCCACATATAATATAATGTCCTCACAGACCCACATATAATATAATGTCCCCACAGACACACATATAATATAATGTCCTCACAGACCCACATATAATATAATGTCCCCACAGATCCACATATAATATAATGTCCCCACAGACCCACATATAATATAATGTCCCCACAGACCCACATATAATATAATGTCACCACAGACCCACATATAATATAATGTACCCACAGACCCACATATAATATAATGTACCCACAGACTCACATATAATATAATGTCCTCACAGACCCACATATAATATAATGTACTCACAGACCCACATATAATATAATGTCCTCACAGTCCCACATATAATATAATGTCCCCACAGACCCACATATAATATAATGTCCCCACAGACCCACATATAATATAATGTCCTCACAGACCCACATATAATATAATGTCCCCACAGACCCACATATAATATAATGTTACCACAGCCCCACATATAATATAATGTCCTCACGGCCCCACATATAATATAATGTCCTCACGGCCCCACATATAATATAATGTCCTCACGGACCCACATATAATATAATGTCCTCACGGACCCACATATAATATAATGTCCTCACGGACCCACATATAATATAATGTCCTCACGGACCCACATATAATATAATGCCCTCACGGACCCACATATAATATAATGCCCTCACGGACCCACATATAATATAATGTCCTCACGGACCCACATATAATATAATGTCCCCACAGACCCACATATAATATAATGTCCCCACAGACCCACATATAATATAATGTACCCACAGACCCAAATATAATATAATGTCCCCACAGACCCACATATAATATAATGTCCTCACAGACCCACATATAATATAATGTCCCCATAGACCCACATATAATATAATGTCCTCACAGACCCACATATAATATAATGTACCCACAGACCCAAATATAATATAATGTCCTCACAGACCCACATATAATATAATGTCCTCACAGACCCACATATAATATAATGTCCCCACAGACCCACATATAATATAATGTCCTCACAGACCCACATATAATATAATGTACCCACAGACCCAAATATAATATAATGTCCTCACAGACCCACATATAATATAATGTCCTCACAGACCCACATATAATATAATGTCCCCACAGACCCACATATAATATAATGTCCTCACAGACCCACATATAATATAATGTACCCACAGACCCAAATATAATATAATGTCCTCACAGACCCACATATAATATAATGTCCTCACAGACCCACATATAATATAATGTCCCCACAGACCGACATATAATATAATGTCACCACAGACCCACATATAATATAATATTACCACAGACCCACATATAATATAATGTCCCCACAGACCCACATATAATATAATGTACCCACAGACCCAAATATAATATAATGTCCCCACAGACACACATATAATATAATGTCCTCACAGACCCACATATAATATAATGTCCCCACAGACCCACATATAATATAATGTCCTCACAGACCCACATATAATATAATGTCCTCACGGACCCACATATAATATAATGTCCCCACAGACCCACATATAATATAATGTCCTCACAGACCCACATATAATATAATGTCCCCACAGACCCACATATAATATAATGTCCCCACAGACCCACATATAATATAATGTCCCCACAGACCCACATATAATATAATGTCCCCAGAGAACCACATATAATATAATGTCCTCACAGACCCACATATAATATAATGTCCTCACAGACCCACATATAATATAATGTCCTCACGGACCCACATATAATATAATGTCCCCACAGACCCACATATAATATAATGTCCTCACAGACCCACATATAATATAATGTCCTCACAGACCCACATATAATATAATATCCTCACAGACCCACATATAATATAATGTCCTCACAGACCCACGTATAATATAATGTCCTCACAGACCCACATATAATATAATGTCCCCACAGACCCACATATAATATAATGTCCTCACAGACCCACATATAATATAATGTCCCCACAGATCCACATATAATATAATGTCCTCACAGACCCACATATAATATAATGTCCCCACAGACCCACATATAATATAATGTCCTCACAGACCCACATGTAATATAATGTCCTCACAGACCCACATATAATATAATGTCCTCACAGACCCACATATAATATAATGTCCCCACAGACCCACATATAATATAATGTCCCCACAGATCCACATGTAGCACCCTGAGGATTCGGCTGCTACAGGGGTATTGCACCTCAACCCAGAGGTGTGATATTCCACTCCCGGGTAAGGAAGGAGTGTGGAACTGAGCTCAGATAGACTGCATGCACTACATACATCCCATTCCAGAGGAGCAGGCCGACGGTACTCCCACTTAGAAATGTGCAGGTACAACCGAGCCTGTTCCTGGCTGGAGTGGGAGGGGGGTGGTACATCCCATGTAGTGTAGGGGCAGATAGGGGGAGCAGTCTGGGTAGTGATAGGAGCTCATTGGGTGCTGGTCACCTGAGCTCACACATAGAGGGATATATAAGGAGGGCACCAACTTAGATCAGGGTCAGACGCTGAGAACAAGTCAGTTGGAGAGGAGAGAGAAGGAAACAGCAGCCCTGGAGAGAGAGAGAGTGGAGCAGAGAAAGACCCAGAGGGGGAAGACTGAAGGGACCCAAGAACCCAAATTAGAGCACCGGGTGAGGAGTCAGCAAGAGGGTACCGGAACCCAAGCTGGTGGGGGCAAGGACATTCCCCAGCCAGAGACCGGAGACCGTGGGCAGTGTCTGTCACGGTCACCCACCACATTCACCCCGAAGGCACACCACATGAAGGGTCAGGGAACCCAGGGCCAAGGGTGTCCCAAAAGAAGGCCCGAGGGAGCTGGACCTAGGTGAATCACTGGTGGGGACGGCTGAAGAAAGGACAGAGGGAGAGCTCAGGGCCACGCTCTGGACTTGTTTGGGGGTTGGCTGGATCCAGGACCTGGTGGACGCAGCACGGCTCGGGTGGTCACTAGCAGCTGGAGTGACCAGTACAACATCAGCAGTAAGTAAACACCCTTAACTGCACAACCCGAGTCTGTCTTCATTGCCGGCTGCATCGCACCACCACAACCCCCATCCTCTGCGCCTGTCCCCTCTGAGGCTATACCCCTCCCGTTGGGGGTTATCTCACCAAGCTGCGCATCCACCATCAGCCTCAGCGGACCCTGCAGCAGCGGCGGCCACAGTGACCGCATCACAACGGGTGGCGTAGTCGACACAAAAGAACTTTAGTAACATCTGTAAAGCTGCCACATAACACTTAGCTTGACGCCCTGGGCACGGGACCGGGTCACAGCCGCTCGGAGACTACAACCCCCCATCTGATCCGGTGCCGGGTATTCCCCTCAAAAAGGAATATGTCCCAGGGGGCGCGTCAACTTTGGCGTAGTCGGCAGGATTACGTGCCCGCAACACCCGGGTACTGCGTGCCTGAAGAAAAGTGCAAGTTTACCTCAGAAAGAAGTCTCCCGCCGGTTCCGGAGGGTCCACGCCATCGGACTCCATCACCAGTCGTTTCCCGCCGATTGTCCGCCATTTCCAACTTGTTCCCGCCATCTGCAGAGTTTCCCGCCACTGGGCGACGCTTCCCGCCAAAACCGCAGATTTCCCGCCTTGGAAGAGCAGCGGACGCCATTATGGGCGTGCCAAAGGAGGGCAAGAGGCCACCTCCCATCGTGGGCCAGGACAGAAAATGGCGCCAAAAGTCGAAACCGCCCCCACCAACAGAGACTGTGATGCTAGAGGTGTCTGTCAGCGTGAAAGAACAGCCCCTGGAGCTGACAGTCACCGAGTTGCCCCGGGACCGCCCTCTAAGTGGGAGGAGACGAAAGAGAAGAGAAAAGATGGGTGTCGCTTGGAGCAGTGTGGAGCGAGCGCACCCGGAGGCAAGAGGTCTAACAAGGAGTAGCGGAGGAGCTCACCCGGAGATGGAGAGAAAGCAGAACAGCACCGGCCCGCTGGCCAGGAGTCTGCTAGAGACCGAGGAAGGAGGGCAGAGCAGCACCGGCCCGCTGGCCAGGAGCCTGCCGGAAGCCGAGCAGAGCAGCACCGACCCGATGGTCAGGAGCCTGCTAGAGTCCACAACCCCGCTAGGCCTAGCGGAGATCCTAGCGCAGCTCCCCCGAGACCGGGAGTGTGCACAAACCGCCCTGGAGGGCCTCGCAAGGAGGATGGCCCGGGTACAGCGCGAGATACTGGCGGAGTGGAGCCGGGAGATGACCCAGCAAGCTGAGACCAGTCAACGGAGCACGCTACCCTGGAAGAGGAAGCAGACCGCCTCTGAGGATGGCGCGGGAGGACCCAAGGCCGGAGACGGCGCCGAGAAGGGAGCCGAACGCATGGAGGCAGGTAAAGGGGACGCCTATACCCCAAGCCGTGACACCGCTTACCTGCCCCAGCTCCCCGTCGCAGAGCCCGAAAGTCCCCCTGCTGTGCCCGTAGCCGCCAGGTCACCGCCATGGACTAGGCCCCGACCGGAAGCCGCCGCCGCGACCCCTGTGACGTCACACGCACCGACCCGGAGCGTGACAAAGCAGGAATTACCACCAGCCTGGTCGCAAGGCCTAGTACCCCCGGGCGCCGCACCACCAACAGCGCCCCCTACCTCCGCGGAGCCTCAGGCCTGGCCGCAAGGCCAGGTAGCCCAGGGCGCCGCCGTCCTAACGGTGCCCTTCACCTTCCAGGTGCCCCAGGCCTGGCCGCAAGGCCTGGGCAACCCGGGCGCCACCACCACCGCGCCCGCACCCGTAAAACCAAGGGTGCCGCGTCTGGGAGAGGACTTGTTCAGCCAGCTCACATGGCCGGACGGGTCTGAAGTAACAACCAGCTGTAAGCAAAGAGCAGGAGGAAGACGCCGTTGAGTGCGGCCGAGAAGTGATGTAAATAGTTACCCAATCGGGGTATAAAGGAACTGAAACTGGAACTGTTGCTGCTGCTAAAATAGTCCCCGTTGGGACCAGTGAACTGTTTACCCGTTAACCCCTTCATCCTACAGGCTGAGGACTGTGAGCAGCCATTCCCTTTCCTCTAACTGGCCGAGGACTGAGAGCGGCCAACTTCCAACTTCCCTGTATATAGTTGCGCGTCCTAAAGCGCCCCCTACCGGTTTTATAGGAAAACCAGTTTTTCTAAGAGACTGTCGCACTTTTCCCGGACACACGTTGCACAGTGTCCGGAGGAGGAACCAGAGACAAGAGAAGTCTACGAGAATGTTTATATAAAAAGTTTTATATATATATAATGTTTATATGTTCATATAAAAATTTTGTATGTTTTGGTGTTTTATGTCTTACAGCCCGAGGACGTGCTGTGATTTACCAGGGGGGAATGTAGCACCCTGAGGATTTGGCTGCTACAGGGGTATTGCACCTCAACCCAGAGGTGTGATATTCCACTCCCGGGTAAGGAAGGAGTGTGGAACTGAGCTCAGATAGACTGCATGCACTACATACATCCCATTCCAGAGGAGCAGGCCGACGGTACTCCCACTTAGAAATGTGCAGGTACAACCGAGCCTGTTCCTGGCTGGAGTGGGAGGGGGGTGGTACATCCCATGTAGTGTAGGGGCAGATAGGGGGAGCAGTCTGGGTAGTGATAGGAGCTCATTGGGTGCTGGTCACCTGAGCTCACACATAGAGGGATATATAAGGAGGGCACCAACTTAGATCAGGGTCAGACGCTGAGAACAAGTCAGTTGGAGAGGAGAGAGAAGGAAACAGCAGCCCTGGAGAGAGAGAGAGTGGAGCAGAGAAAGACCCAGAGGGGGAAGACTGAAGGGACCCAAGAACCCAAATTAGAGCACCGGGTGAGGAGTCAGCAAGAGGGTACCGGAACCCAAGCTGGTGGGGGCAAAGACATTCCCCAGCCAGAGACCGGAGACCGTGGGCAGTGTCTGTCACGGTCACCCACCACATTCACCCCGAAGGCACACCACATGAAGGGTCAGGGAACCCAGGGCCAAGGGTGTCCCAAAAGAAGGCCCGAGGGAGCTGGACCTAGGTGAATCACTGGTGGGGACGGCTGAAGAAAGGACAGAGGGAGAGCTCAGGGCCACGCTCTGGACTTGTTTGGGGGTTGGCTGGATCCAGGACCTGGTGGACGCAGCACGGCTCGGGTGGTCACTAGCAGCTGGAGTGACCAGTACAACATCAGCAGTAAGTAAACACCCTTAACTGCACAACCCGAGTCTGTCTTCATTGCCGGCTGCATCGCACCACCACAACCCCCATCCTCTGCGCCTGTCCCCTCTGAGGCTATACCCCTCCCGTTGGGGGTTATCTCACCAAGCTGCGCATCCACCATCAGCCTCAGCGGACCCTGCAGCAGCGGCGGCCACAGTGACCGCATCACAACGGGTGGCGTAGTCGACACAAAAGAACTTTAGTAACATCTGTAAAGCTGCCACATAACACTTAGCTTGACGCCCTGGGCACGGGACCGGGTCACAGCCGCTCGGAGACTACAACCCCCCATCTGATCCGGTGCCGGGTATTCCCCTCAAAAAGGAATATGTCCCAGGGGGCGCGTCACACATATAATATAATGTCCTCACAGACCCACATATAATATAATGACCCCACAGACCTACATATAATATAATGTCCTCACAGACTCACATATAATATAATGCCTTCACAGACCCACATATAATATAATGTCCTCACAGACCCACATATAATATAATGACCCCACAGACCTACATATAATATAATGTCCTCACAGACCCACATATAATATAATGTCCTCACAGACCCACATATAATATAATGTCCTCACAGAGCCACATATAATATAATGTCACCACAGACCCACATATAATATAATGTCCTCACAGACCCACATATAATATAATGTCCTTAGACCCACATATAATATAATGACCCCACAGACCTACATATAATATAATGTCCTCACAGACCCACATATAATATAATGTCCTCACAGACCCACATATAATATAATGTCCTCACAGACCCACATATAATATAATGTCCCCACAGACCCACATAAAATATAATGTCCCCACAGACCCACATATAATATAATGTCCTCACAGACCCACATATCATATAATGTCCTCACAGACCCACATATATGTCCTCACAGACCCACATATAATATAATGTTCTCACAGACCCACATATAATATAATGTCCCCACAGACCCACATATAATATAATGTCCTCACAGACCCACATATAATATAATGTTACCACAGACCCACATATAATATAATGTCCTCACAGACCCACATATAATATAATGTACCCACAGACCCACATATAATATAATGTCCTCACAGACCCACATATAATATAATGTCCCCACAGACCCACATATAATATAATGTACCCACAGACCCACATATAATATAATGTCCTCACAGACCCACATATAATATAATGTCCTCACAGACCCACATATAATATAATGTCCTCACAGACCCACATATAATATAATGTCCTCACAGACCCACATATAATATAATGTCCTCACAGACCCACATATAATATAATGTCCTCACAGACCCACATATAATATAATGTCCTCACAGACCCACATATAATATAATGTCCTCACAGACCCACATATAATATAATGTCCTCACAGACCCACATATAATATAATGTCCTCACAGACCCACATATAATATAATGTCCTCACAGACCCACATATAATATAATGTCCTCACAGACCCACATATAATATAATGTCCTCACAGATCCACATATAATATAATGTCCTCACAGACCCACATATAATATAATGTCCCCACAGACCCACATATAATATAATGTCCTCACAGACCCACATATAATATAATGTCCTCACAGACCCACATATAATATAATGTCCCCACAGACCCACATATAATATAATGTTCCCACAGACCCACATATAATATAATGTCCTCACAGATCCACATATAATATAATGTCCTCACAGATCCACATATAATATAATGTCCCCACAGACCCACATATAATATAATGTCCCCACAGACCCACATATAATATAATGTCCCCACAGACCCACATATAATATAATGTCCTCACAGACCCACATATAATATAATGTCCTCACAAACCCACATATAATATAATGTCCCCACAAACCCACATATAATATAATGTCCTCACAGACCCACATATAATATAATGTCCCCACAGACCCCATATAATATAATGTCCTCACAGACCCACATATAATATAATGTCCTCACAGACCCACATATAATATAATGTCCTCACAGACCCACATATAATATAATGTCCTCACAGATCCACATATAATATAATGTCCCCACAGACCCACATATAATATAATGTCCCCACAGACCCACATATAATATAATGTCCCCACAGACCCACATATAATATAATGTCCTCACAGACCCACATATAATATAATGTCCTCACAAACCCACATATAATATAATGTAACCACAGACCCACATATAATATAATGTCCTCACAGACCCACATATAATATAATGTCCCCACAGACCCCATATAATATAATGTCCTCACAGACCCACATATAATATAATGTCCCCACAGACCCACATATAATATAATGTCCTCACAGACCCACATATAATATAATGTCCTCACAGACCCACATATAATATAATGTCCTCACAGACCCACATATAATATAATGTCACCACAGACCCACATATAATATAATGTCCTCACAGACCCACATATAATATAATGTCCTCACAGACCCACATATAATATAATGTCCTCACAGACCCACATATAATATAATGTCCTCACAGACCCACATATAATATAATGTCCCCACAGACCCACATATAATATAATGTCCTCACAGACCCACATATAATATAATGTCCCCACAGACCCACATATAATATAATGTCCTCACAGACCCACATATAATATAATGTCCTCACAGACCCACATATAATATAATGTCCTCACAGACCCACATATAATATAATGTCCTCACAGACCCACATATAATATAATGTCCTCACAGACCCACATATAATATAATGTCCTCACAGACCCACATATAATATAATGTCCTCACAGACCCACATATAATATAATGTCCCCACAGACCCACATATAATATAATGTCCTCACAGACCCACATATAATATAATGTCCCCACAGACCCACATATAATATAATGTCCTCACAGACCCACATATAATATAATGTCCTCACAGACCCACATATAATATAATGTCCTCACAGACCCACATATAATATAATGTCCTCACAGACCCACATATAATATAATGTCCCCACAGACCCACATATAATATAATGTCCTCACAGACCCACATATAATATAATGTCCCCACAGACCCACATATAATATAATGTCCTCACAGACCCACATATAATATAATGTCCTCACAGACCCACATATAATATAATGTCCTCACAGAACCACATATAATATAATGCCCTCACGGACCCACATATAATATAATGTCCTCACAGACCCACATATAATATAATGTCCTCACAGACCCACATATAATATAATGTCCTCACAGACCCACATATAATATAATGTCCCCACAGATCCACATATAATATAATGTCCTCACAGACCCACATATAATATAATGTCCTCACAGACCCACATATAATATAATGTCCTCACAGACCCACATATAATATAATGTCCTCACAGACCCACATATAATATAATGTCCTCACAGACCCACATATAATATAATGTCCTCACAGACCCACATATAATATAATGTCCTCACAGACCCACATATAATATAATGTCCTCACAGACCCACATATAATATAATGTCCCCACAGACCCACATATAATATAATGTCCTCACAGACCCACATATAATATAATGTCCTCACAGACCCACATATAATATAATGTCCTCACAGACCCACATATAATATAATGTCCTCACAGACCCACATATAATATAATGTCCTCACAGACCCACATATAATATAATGTCCCCACAGACCCACATATAATATAATGTCCCCACAGACCCACATATAATATAATGTCCTCACAGACCCACATATAATATAATGTCCTCACAGACCCACATATAATATAATGTCCTCACAGACCCACATATAATATAATGTCCTCACAGACCCACATATAATATAATGTCCTCACAGACCCACATATAATATAATGTCCCCCAGTCAGAGGCCAAATAATATAAGAATAAAAATGAACTCTCTTCTCCTCCTTCTTCCAGGCTCCGGGTCACCGCAGCCTCCGCCTCCTCTTCTATCACGTCTCACAGTCAACGCTTGTCGGTGCCATGCAGTGACGTCATCGCGCTGACCGACGTCCCCTGCGTAACACCGGCTCCAACGGCATGAAGTATCCTGCGTCCTGCTGAGGTAACAAGCGCAGCCTCATCTCCTGTCCCGGGCGGCGCTGACAGAGCTGGGAGGTACCGACGGCCGGGGGCGGGCAGAGGGCGGTGTTGGAGGCCGTCACTGTGCTTTATGCCGGAGGAAGGACCCTGGAGGCGGCGCTGGCGAGCTACAGTTGGTGATTTT
This sequence comes from Phyllobates terribilis, assembly GCF_046119375.1. Classification (NCBI taxonomy): domain Eukaryota; kingdom Metazoa; phylum Chordata; class Amphibia; order Anura; family Dendrobatidae; genus Phyllobates; species Phyllobates terribilis. The sequence goes on along the minus strand of NW_027364090.1, from coordinate 92,915 downwards.
ATTTATTCCTTTTTTATCAAATTGCGCCCTCTACCGCCCGGTAATTGTATACATAGGACATGTAATGTGCGGCTTTATGCTGCTCGCTCTTGCGCTCCCTCTACTGGTGAATGCAAGTATTGGTTATTTCACTTTCTGTGCCAGGATGTCCATATTTATAGATTACATCAAGTGCACAATAGCAGTGATTCCGGGGCCCATCCTGTGCTGTGTATGGTGGGGGTGGTTGTTCTATCACAGAGAAGCCTCTGCATAAAGATTTATTCCAGATTACAAAAAACATTAAGCTGTGAAAATAATGAATTGCTGTAGGAGCTATTGCTGTGCTCGTCCTGGGCTTCTCTCTGCTCTTATGACATCATCACCTTTTCTTCCTTTATGACATCATCGTTTTCTCCCTTATTACATAGCTCAATCCCCCACTCACACCAGTTGCAGCCGATCACTGGAGCAGAGCAGTCGTCTCACCGGCAGATGTGTCCTCCCCTCCGATTACAAGCAAGACCAGCATTTTCTCCAGGCCACAGATGGAAGATGGCGATTACTAAGTGACGGATAAGTATGAATGATCCCTTTCCGTGTTCCTCCTTCCACTGTCTTCCCTGGGGTATAACTTTCTAGGACCCCAGTACAGCGGCCGCAGTACTTCAGGATACAAGGATTGCAGCAGGTATCACCCCTCGCCCCGGGGTCCGATCTGTGCGGCTGAAGCTGCAGGGACTGTGGGAGAAATGATAAGAACACGATCCCATATTACTGCGCATCCTGGGGACAGGCCAGAGATAGCACCGGACGGGCCAGAGACAGGACGGGACAGGCCACAGACAGGACGAGATGGGAAGGGACTGGCCAGATACAGGAAGGGACAGGCCAGATACGGGACAGGACAGGCCAGATGCGGGACGGGCCAGATACGAGATGGGACGGGCCAGATATAGGACGGGACGAGGCAGAGATAGGATGGGACGGGCCAGAAACAGGATGGGACGAGCTATACATTATGGGACGGGAAATAGACAGGATGGGACGGGCCAGCGACGGTATGGGTCGGACCAGATACAGGACAGGACGAGCCAGAGACAGGACGGGGTCGGGCCAGAAACAGGACGGGACAAGCTATACATTATAGGACGGTCCAGATACAGGAAAAGATGGGCCAGAGACAGGACGGGATGCCCCAGATACAGTACGGGACAGGCCAGATACAGGACGGTACGGGCCAAATATTGGACAGGCCAGATACAGGACGACATGGGCCAGATACGGGACGGTCCAGATATGGGACAGGACAGGCTAGATATGGGATGAGCCATGGACAGGATGGGACGGGCCAGATACTGAATGGGCCTGGCCATATACGGGACGGGCCAGATAGGGACTGGTATGGTCAGATACGGGACAGGACGTGCCAGAGACGGGAAGGGACGAGGTGGGCCAGATACGGGATGAGATGGGCAACATAAGGGACAGCCAGATACGGGACTAAACAGGTCAGATATGGGACTGGACGGACCAGATACGGGAAGGGGCGGGTTAGACATTACAGGACGGGCCATAGACAGAATGGGAGGGGCCAGGGACGGGCAAGAGACAGGACGGGATGGGCCAGAGACCGCGACGGGCCAGAGACCGGGACGGGTGAGATACAGAACTGGGGACACATTAGGAATGCGTGCACTGTTCCTTTAAGAATCAGGAAGTGCTGCCGCTACCGCCCTCAACAAGCAGCCAAGACACATGCACACAGCCAGCATAGGAACATAGTGCGTAGCCTGCATTGGTGGGTAAGTCTGCGGTCTTGCATGGTGTGAGATGGGAAGCCATGCCAGCACGCCGCCAGGGATGTTACAATTAAGTAGTGTAGGTCAGGTGTAGAGAAAATGGAAATTTTGCAAATAAATATTACAACTATTGTTTAATAGGCAAACATCACATGTAGAGTTTGCATGATATACCTTCCTGGTACTTTATCTAAATTAGAAGCAAATTGTTTGAAGATTACTTCTACCTAAATGGCAGAAGATGCACCTATCTTGGTGATGGATAGGACAGCTTGAGGGGATATGGAGGAGGCTGTTTTTTGATAGGTGTCATTTAAACATTTTGCTAATAATTTATGGAAAGTATCATATTTTTCTAACTATTGAACTCACCTTAATTTAAAACACACCCCAGGTTAAAGTTCCTTTATGTGTAAATTTGTGGAGGATTTGATAATACTACCTTTAATGGGATGGGCCAGATACAGGACGGAACAGGCCAGATACGGAATGGGCCAGATACAGGACGGGCCAGAGTCAGGACCGGACGGGACGATCCAGAGACATGACGAGACGGGCCAGAGACAATACTGGACGGGCCGGAGATAGGACGGACTGAGGCGTGCCAGAGACAAGACTGGACGGGCTAGAAACGGGGCGACAGATACAGGACAGGACGGTCCAGATACAGGACAGTCCAGGGATGGGACGGGACAGAGCAGTACGGGACTGGTCTGAGGTAGGACAGGACAGGTCGGGCCAGAGACAGGAGGGGACGGGCAAGAGAGAGGACGGGACGGGCAAAAGAGAGGACGGGACGTTCCAGAGACAGAACGTGAGGGGCCAAAGACAGGACGGGACGGACCAGAGATGGGACAGGCAAGAGACAGGATTGGACAGGCCAGAGGTAGCACCGGATGGGTCAGAGACAGGACGGGACAGGCCAGAGACAGAACGGGACAGGCCAGAGACAGGACGAGATGGGAAGGGACTGGCCAGATACAGGAAGGGACAGGCCAGATATGGGACAGGACAGGCCAGATGCGGGACGGGCCACATACGAGATGGGACGGGCCAGATACAGGACGGGACGAGCCAGAGATAGGACAGGACGGGCCAGAAACAGGACTGGACGAGTAATACATTATGGGATGGGAAATAGACAGGATGGGACGGGCCAGAGACGGTACGGGACGTGCCAGATACAGGACAGGACGAGCAAGTGACAGGATGGGACGGGCCAGAAACAGGACAGGACATGCTATACATTATGAGACCGTCCAGAGACTGGACGGGACGGTCCAGATACAGGAAAAGACGGGCCAGAGACAGGATGGGATGGCCCAGATACAGTACGGGGCGACCAGATACAGGACGGGACGGTTCAGATACAGGACGGGCCAGGGACGGGACGGACCAGAGTAGGACGGGACTGGCCAGAGGCAGGACTGGACTGGTCAGGCCAGAGACAGGACGGGATGGGCCAGATACAGGAAGGGATGGGCCAGATACGGGACGGGCCAGATTCAAGACGGGATGGGCCAGAGATAGGACGTGATGGGACGGGCCAGATACAGGAAGGGACGGGCCATATACTGGACGTGCCACATTCAGGACGGGACGGGCCAGATACAGGACGGGACGGGCCAGATACAGGACGGGACCGACCAGATACAGGACGGGATGGGCCAGAGACAGGACGGAATGTGCTAGAGACATTACGGGACAGGCCATAGACAGGACGGGTCGGGCCAGAGACAGGATGGGACAGGCCAGATTCATGACGGGATGGGCCAGAAACGTGACGAGCCAAATATGGGACGGTATGGGACAGATATGGGACAGCCCACATACATTACGGGACGGGCCAGATACAGGACGGTACGGACCAAATACGTGACGGGACGGGCCAGATACGGGACGGGTCAGATGCGGGACGGGCCAGATACGGGACAGGCCAGATACAGGACGGGCCAGATACGGGACAGGCTGGGCCAGGGACAGGACGTGCCAGATACGGGACAGGCCAGATATGGAACGGGCCAGATACTGGATGGGATGGGCCAGATACAGGGCGGGCCAGATACAGGACGAAACGGACCAGAGCTGCGCCAGAGACAGGAAGGGATGGGCCAGAGACAGGACAGGACGGGCCAAAGACTGGACCGGACGGGCCAGAGACGGGACGGGTAAGAGACAGGATTGGACATGCCAGAGATAGCACCGGACGGGCCAGAGACAGGACGGGACAGGCCAGATACAGGACAAGATGGGAAGGAACTGGCCAGATACAGGAAGGGACAGGCCAGATACGGGACAGGACAGGCCAGTTGCGGGACGGGCCAGATACGAGACGGGATGGGCCATATATAGGACGGGATGAGGCAGAGATAGGATGGGACGGGCCAGAAACAGGATGAGACGAGCTATACATTATGGGACGGGAAATAGACAGGATGGGACGGGCCAGCGACGATATGGGTCGGACCAGATACAGGACAGGACGAGCCAGAGACAGGACGGGGTCGGGCCAGAAACAGGACGGGACAAGCTATACATTATAGGACGGTCCAGATACAGGAAAAGATGGGCCAGAGACAGGACGGGATGCCCCAGATACAGTACGGGACAGGCCAGATACAGGACGGTACGGGCCAAATATTGGACAGGCCAGATACAGGACGACATGGGCCAGATACGGGACGGGCCAGATATGGGACAGGACAGGCTAGATATGGGATGAGCCATGGACAGGATGGGACGGGCCAGATACTGAATGGGCCTGGCCATATACGGGACGGGCCAGATAGGGACTGGTATGGTCAGATACGGGACAGGACGTGCCAGAGACGGGAAGGGACGAGGTGGGCCAGATACGGGATGAGATGGGCAACATAAGGGACAGCCAGATACGGGACTAAACAGGTCAGATATGGGACTGGACGGACCAGATACGGGAAGGGGCGGGTTAGACATTACAGGACGGGCCATAGACAGGATGGGAGGGGCCAGGGACGGGCAAGAGACAGGACGGGATGGGCCAGAGACCGCGACGGGCCAGAGACCGGGACGGGTGAGATACAGAACTGGGGACACATTAGGAATGCGTGCACTGTTCCTTTAAGAATCAGGAAGTGCTGCCGCTACCGCCCTCAACAAGCAGCCAAGACACATGCACACAGCCAGCATAGGAACATAGTGCGTAGCCTGCATTGGTGGGTAAGTCGGCGGTCTTGCATGGTGTGAGATGGGAAGCCATGCCAGCACGCCGCCAGGGATGTTACAATTAAGTAGTGTAGGTCAGGTGTAGAGAAAATGGAAATTTTGCAAATAAATATTACAACTATTGTTTAATAGGCAAACATCACATGTAGAGTTTGCATGATATACCTTCCTGGTACTTTATCTAAATTAGAAGCAAATTGTTTGAAGATTACTTCTACCTAAATGGCAGAAGATGCACCTATCTTGGTGATGGATAGGACAGCTTGAGGGGATATGGAGGAGGCTGTTTTTTTGATAGGTGTCATTTAAACATTTTGCTAATAATTTATGGAAAGTATCATATTTTTCTAACTATTGAACTCACCTTAATTTAAAACACACCCCAGGTTAAAGTTCCTTTATGTGTAAATTTGTGGAGGATTTGATAATACTACCTTTAATGGGATGGGCCAGATACAGGACGGAACAGGCCAGATACGGAATGGGCCAGATACAGGACGGGCCAGAGTCAGGACCGGACGGGACGATCCAGAGACATGACGAGACGGGCCAGTGACAATACTGGACGGGCCGGAGATAGGACGGACTGAGGCGTGCCAGAGACAAGACTGGACGGGCTAGAAACGGGGCGACAGATACAGGACAGGACGGTCCAGATACAGGACAGTCCAGGGATGGGACGGGACAGAGCAGTACGGGACTGGTCTGAGGTAGGACAGGACAGGTCGGGCCAGAGACAGGAGGGGACGGGCAAGAGAGAGGACGGGACGGGCAAAAGAGAGGACGGGACGTTACAGAGACAGGACGTGATGGGCCAAAGACAGGACGGGACGGACCAGAGATGGGACAGGCAAGAGACAGGATTGGACAGGCCAGAGGTAGCACCGGATGGGTCAGAGACAGGACGGGACAGGCCAGAGACAGAACGGGACAGGCCAGAGACAGGACGAGATGGGAAGGGACTGGCCAGATACAGGAAGGGACAGGCCAGATATGGGACAGGACAGGCCAGATGCGGGACGGGCCACATACGAGATGGGACGGGCCAGATACAGGACGGGACGAGCCAGAGATAGGACAGGACGGGCCAGAAACAGGACTGGACGAGTAATACATTATGGGACGGGAAATAGACAGGATGGGACGGGCCAGAGACGGTACGGGACGTGCCAGATACAGGACAGGACGAGCAAGTGACAGGACGGGACGGGCCAGAAACAGGACAGGACATGCTATACATTATGAGACCGTCCAGAGACTGGACGGGACGGTCCAGATACAGAAAAAGACGGGCCAGAGACAGGATGGGATGGCCCAGATACAGTACGGGGCGACCAGATACAGGACGGGACGGTTCAGATACAGGACGGGCCAGGGACGGGACGGACCAGAGCAGGACGGGACTGGCCAGAGGCAGGACTGGACTGGTCAGGCCAGAGACAGGGCGGGACGGGCCAGATACAGGAAGGGATGGGCCAGATACGGGACGGGTCAGATGCGGGACGGGCCAGATACGGGACAGGCCAGATACAGGACGGGCCAGGGACAGGACGTGCCAGATACGGGACAGGCCAGATATGGAACGGGCCAGATACTGGATGGGATGGGCCAGATACAGGGCGGGCCAGATACAGGACGAGACGGACCAGAGCTGCGCCAGAGACAGGAAGGGATGGGCCAGAGACAGGACAGGACGGGCCAAAGACTGGACCGGACGGGCCAGAGACGGGACGGGTAAGAGACAGGATTGGACATGCCAGAGATAGCACCGGACGGGCCAGAGACAGGACGGGACAGGCCAGAGACAGGACAAGATGGGAAGGGACTGGCCAGATACAGGAAGGGACAGGCCAGATACGGGACAGGACAGGCCAGTTGCGGGACGGGCCAGATACGAGACGGGATGGGCCATATATAGGACAGGATGAGGCAGAGATAGGATGGGACGGGCCAGAAACAGGACGGGACGAGCTATACATTATGGGACGGGAAATAGACAGGACGGGACGGGCCATAGACGGTACGCGACGGGCCAGATACAGGACAGGACGAGCCAGAGACAGTACGTGACGGGCCAGAAACAGGACGGGACAAGCATTACATTATGGGACGGGCCATATACAGGACAGGACGGGCCATAGACAAGACGGAACGGGACAGATACAGGAAAAGACTGGCCAAAGACAGGACTGTACGGGCCAAATAGTGCGCAGCCTGCATTGGTGGGTAAGTCGGCTCTCTTGCATGGTGTGAGATGGAAAGCCATGCCACAACGCCGCCATGGATGTTACAATTAAGTAGTGTAGGTCAGGCGTAGAGAAAGTGGAAGTTTTGCAAATAAATATTACAACTGTTGTTTAATAGGCAAACATCACATGTAGAGTTTGCATGATATACCTTCCTAGTACTTTATCTAAATTCGAAGCAAATTGTTTGAAGATTACTTCTACCTAAATGGTAGAAAATGCACCTATCTTGGTGATGGATAGGACAGCTTGAGGGGATATGGAGGAGGCTGTTTTTTGATAGGTGTCATTTAAACATTTTGCTAATAATTTATGGAAAGTATCATATTTTTCTAACTATTAAACTCACCTTAATTTAAAACACACCCCAGGTTAAATTTCCTGGAGGTTTAAATTTGTGGAGGATTTGATAATACTACCTTTAATGGGATGGGCCAGATGCAGGACAGGCCAGATACAGGACCGGACGGGACGTGCCTGAGAAAGGACGGGACGGGCCAGAGACGAGGCGACCAGATACAGGATGGGACGGTCCAGATACAGGACGGGCCAGGGATGGGATGGATCAGAGCAGGACGGGACTGGCCAGAGGCAGGACAGGACCAGTTAGGCCAGAGACAGGTCGGGACAGGCCTGATACAGGAAGGGACGGGCCAGATACGGGACGGGCCAGATTCAAGACAGTATGGGCCATAGACAGGACAGGATGGGACGGGCCCGATACAGAAAGGGACGGGCCAGATACGGGACGGGCCAGATTCAGGATAGGACGGGCCAGATACAGGACGGGACCGACCAGATACAGGACGGGATGGGCCAGAGAGAGGACGGAATGTGCTAGAGACATTAAGGAATAGGCCATACACAGGACGGGTCGAGCCAGAGACAGGATGGGATGGGCCAGATACATGACGGGATGGGCCAGAAACGTGACGAGCCAGATATGGGACGGGACGGGCCAGATACAGGACGGTACGGACCAAATACGGGACGGGACGGGCCAGATATGGGACGGGTCAGATGCGGGACGGGCCAGATACGGGACAGGCCAAATACAGGACGGGCCAGATACGGGACAGGCCGGGTCAGGGACAGGACGTGCCAGATACGGGACAGGCCAGATATGGAACGTGCCAGATACTAGACGGGATGGGTCAGATATGGGACAGCCCAGATACATGATGGGACGGGCCAGATATGGGATGGGATGGGCCAGATACGGGACGGGTCAGATGCGGGATGGGCCAGATACGGGACAGGACAGATACAGGACGGGACAGATACGGGACAGGCCGGGCCAGGGACAGGACGTGCCAGATACGGGACAGGCCAGATATGGAACGTGCTAGATACTAGACGGGATGGGCCAGATATCGGGCGGGCCAGATATGGGACGAGACGGGCCAGAGCTGGGCCAGAGACAGGAAGGGATGGGCCAGAGACAGGACGGGACGGGCCAAAGACTGGACCGGACGGGCCAGAGACGGGACGGGCAAGAGACAGGATTGGACAGGCCAGAGATAGCACCAGACGTGCCAGAGACAGGACGGGACAGGCCAGAGACAGGACGAGATGGGAAGGGACTGGCCAGATACAGGAAGGGACAGGCCAGATACGGGACAGGACAGGCCAGATGCGGGACGGGCTATATACGAGACGGGACGGGCCAGATTTAGGACGGGACGAGGCAGAGATAGGATGGGACGGGCCAGAAACAGGATGGGACGAGCTATGCGTTATGGGACGGTAAATAGAAAGGACGGGACGGGCCAGAGACGGTACACGATGGGCCAGATACAGGACAGGACGAGCCAGAGACAGTACGGGACGGGCCAGAAACAGGACGGGACAAGCAATACATTATAGGACGGGCCATAGACAGGACGGGACGTGCCAGAGACAAGACGGAACGGGACAGATACAGGAAAAGACGGGCCAAAGACAGGACGGGATGGCCCAGATACAGTACGGGACAGGCCAGATACAGGACGGTACGGGCCAAATAGTGCGCAGCCTGCATTGGTGGGTATGTCGGCGGTATTGCATGGTGTGAGATGGGAAGCCATGCCAGCACGCCGCCATGGATGTTACAATTAAGTAGTGTAGGTCAGGCGTAGAGAAAATGGAAGTTTTTCAAATAAATATTACAACTATTGTTTAATAGGCAAACATCACATGTAGAGTTTGCATGATATACCTTCCTAGTACTTTATCTAAATTAGCAGCAAATTGTTTGAAGATTACTTCTACCTAAATGGCAGAAAATGCACCTATCTTGGTGATGGATAGGACAGCTTGAGGGGATATGGAGGAGGCTGTTTTTTGATAGGTGTCATTTAAACATTTTGCTAATAATTTATGGAAAGTATCATATTTTTCTAACTATTAAACTCACCTTAATTTAAAACACACCCCAGGTTAAATTTCCTGGAGGTGTAAATTTGTGGAGGATTTGATAATACTACCTTTAATGAGATGGGCCAGATACAGGACGGGACAGGCCAGATACGTGACAGGATGGGCCAGATACAGGACAGGCCAGAGACAGGACCGGACGGACCGTGCCTGAAAAATGACGGGACGGGCCCGAGACAGGATGGGATGGCCCAGATACAGTACGGGGTGACCAGATACAGGACGGGACGGTTCAGATACAGGATGGGCCAGGGACGGGACGGACCAGAGCAGGACGAGACTGGCCAGAGGCAGGACTGGACCGGTCAGGCCAGAGACAGGACGGGACGGGCCAGATACAGGAAGGGACGGGCCAGATACGGGACGGGCCAGATTCAAGACGGGATGGGCCAGAGATAGGACGTGATGGGACGGGCCAGATACAGGAAGGGACGGGCCAGATACAGGACGGGACGGGCCAGATACAGGACGGGACCGACCAGATACAGGACGGGATGGGCCAGAGACAGGACGGAATGTGCTAGAGACATTACGGGACAGGCCATAGACAGGACGGGTCGGGCCAGAGACAGGATGGGACAGGCCAGATTCATGACGGGATGGGCCAGAAACGTGACGAGCCAAATATGGGACGGTATGGGACAGATATGGGACAGCCCACATACATTACGGGACGGGCCAGATACAGGACGGTACGGACCAAATACGTGACGGGACGGGCCAGATACGGGACGGGTCAGATGCGGGACGGGCCAGATACGGGACAGGCCAGATACAGGACGGGCCAGATACGGGACAGGCTGGGCCAGGGACAGGACGTGCCAGATACGGGACAGGCCAGATATGGAACGGGCCAGATACTGGATGGGATGGGCCAGATACAGGGCGGGCCAGATACAGGACGAAACGGACCAGAGCTGCGCCAGAGACAGGAAGGGATGGGCCAGAGACAGGACAGGACGGGCCAAAGACTGGACCGGATGGGCCAGAGACGGGACGGGTAAGAGACAGGATTGGACATGCCAGAGATAGCACCGGACGGGCCAGAGACAGGACGGGACAGGCCAGAGACAGGACAAGATGGGAAGGGACTGGCCAGATACAGGAAGGGACAGGCCAGATACGGGACAGGACAGGCCAGTTGCGGGACGGGCCAGATACGAGACGGGATGGGCCATATATAGGACGGGATGAGGCAGAGATAGGATGGGACGGGCCAGAAACAGGACGGGACGAGCTATACATTATGGGACGGGAAATAGACAGGACGGGACGGGCCATAGACGGTACGCGACGGGCCAGATACAGGACAGGACGAGCCAGAGACAGTACGTGACGGGCCAGAAACAGGACGGGACAAGCAATACATTATGGGACGGGCCATATACAGGACGGGACGGGCCAGAGACAAGACGGAACGGGACAGATACAGGAAAAGACTGGCCAAAGCCAGGACTGTACGGGCCAAATAGTGCGCAGCCTGCATTGGTGGGTAAGTCGGCTCTCTTGCATGGTGTGAGATGGGGAAGGGGCGGGTTAGACATTACAGGACGTGCCATAGACAGGATGGGAGGGGCCAGGGACGGGCAAGAGACAGGACGGGACGGGCCAGAGACCGGGACGGGCCAGAGATGGGACGGGTGAGATACAGGACTGGGGACACATTAGGAATGCGTGCACTGTTCCTTTAAGAATCAGGAAGTGCTGCCGCTACAGCCCTCAACAAGCAGCCAAGACACATGCACACAGCCAGCATAGGAACATAGTGCGCAGCCTGCATTGGTGGATAAGTCGGCGGTCTTGCATGGTGTGAGATGGGAAGCCATGCCAGCACGCCGCCATGGATGTTACAATTAAGTAGTGTAGGTCAGGTGTAGAGAAAATGGAAATTTTGCAAATAAATATTACAACTATTGTTTAATAGGCAAACATCACATGTAGAGTTTGCATGATATACCTTCCTGGTAGTTTATCTAAATTAGAAGCAAATTGTTTGAAGATTACTTCTACCTAAATGGCAGAAAATGCACCTATCTTGGTGATGGATAGGACAGCTTGAGGGGATATGGAGGAGGCTGTTTTTTTGATAGGTGTCATTTAAACATTTTGCTAATAATTTATGGAAAGTATCATATTTTTCTAACTATTGAACTCACCTTAATTTAAAACACACCCCAGGTTAAAGTTCCTTTATGTGTAAATTTGTGGAGGATTTGATAATACTACCTTTAATGGGATGGGCCAGATACAGGACGGAACAGGCCAGATACGGAATGGGCCAGATACAGGACGGGCCAGAGTCAGGACCGGACGGGACGATCCAGAGACATGACAAGACGGGCCAGAGACATTACGGGACGGGCCGGAGATAGGACGGACTGAGGCGTGCCAGAGACAAGACTGGACGGGCTAGAAACGGGGCGACAGATACAGGACAGGACGGTCCAGATACAGGACAGTCCAGGGATGGGACGGGACAGAGCAGTACGGGACTGGTCTGAGGTAGGACAGGACAGGTCGGGCCAGAGACAGGAGGGGACGGGCAAGAGAGAGGACGGGACGGGCAAAAGAGAGGACGGGACGTTCCAGAGACAGGACGTGATGGGCCAAAGACAGGACGGGACGGACCAGAGATGGGACAGGCAAGAGACAGGATTGGACAGGCCAGAGGTAGCACCGGACGGGTCAGAGACAGGACGGGACAGGCCAGAGACAGAACGGGACAGGCCAGAGACAGGACGAGATGGGAAGGGACTGGCCAGATACAGGAAGGGACAGGCCAGATATGGGACAGGACAGGCCAGATGCGGGACGGGCCAGATACGAGATGGGACGGGCCAGATACAGGACGGGACGAGCCAGAGATAGGACAGGACGGGCCAGAAACAGGACTGGACGAGCAATACATTATGGGACGGGAAATAGACAGGATGGGACGGGCCAGAGACGGTACGGGACGTGCCAGATACAGGACAGGACGAGCAAGTGACAGGACGGGACGGGCCAGAAACAGGACAGGACATGCTATACATTATGAGACCGTCCAGAGACTGGACGGGACGGTCCAGATACAGGAAAAGACGGGCCAGAGACAGGATGGGATGGCCCAGATACAGTACGGGGTGACCAGATACAGGACGGGACGGTTCAGATACAGGATGGGCCAGGGACGGGACGGACCAGAGCAGGACGAGACTGGCCAGAGGCAGGACTGGACCGGTCAGGCCAGAGACAGGACGGGACGGGCCAGATACAGGAAGGGACGGGCCAGATACGGGACGGGCCAGATTCAAGACGGGATGGGCCAGAGATAGGACGTGATGGGACGGGCCAGATACAGGAAGGGACGGGCCATATACTGGACGTGCCACATTCAGGACGGGACGGGCCAGATACAGGACGGGACGGGCCAGATACAGGACGGGACCGACCAGATACAGGACGGGATGGGCCAGAGACAGGACGGAATGTGCTAGAGACATTACGGGACAGGCCATAGACAGGACGGGTCGGGCCAGAGACAGGATGGGACAGGCCAGATTCATGACGGGATGGGCCAGAAACGTGACGAGCCAAATATGGGACGGGACGGGCCAGATACAGGACGGTACGGACCAAATACGGGACGGGACGGGCCAGATACGGGACGGGTCAGATGCGGGACGGGCCAGATACGGGACAGGCCAAATACAGGACGGGCCAGATACGGGACAGGCCAGGCCAGGGACAGGACGTGCCAGATACGGGACAGGCCAGATATGGAACGTGCCAGATACTAGATGGGATGGGTCAGATATGGGACAGCCCAGATACATGATGGGGCGGGCCAGATACGGGATGGGATGGGCCAGATACTGGACGGGTCAGATGCGGGATGGGCCAGATACGGGACAGGACAGATACAGGACGGGCCAGATACGGGACAGGCCGGGCCAGGGACAGGACGTGCCAGATACGGGACAGGCCAGATATGGAACGTGCCAGATACTAGACGGGATGGGCCAGATATCGGGCGGGCCAGATATGGGACGAGACGGGCCAGAGCTGGGCCAGAGACAGGAAGGGATGGGCCAGAGACAGGACGGGACGGGCCAAAGACTGGACCGGACGGGCCAGAGACGGGACGGGCAAGAGACAGGATTGGACAGGCCAGAGATAGCATCAGACGTGCCAGAGACAGGACGAGATGGGAAGGGACTGGCCAGATACAGGAAGGGACAGGCCAGATACGGGACAGGACAGGCCAGATGCGGGACGGGCTATATACGAGACGGGACGGGCCAGATATAGGATGGGACGAGGCAGAGATAGGATGGGACGGGCCAGAAACAGGATGGGACGAGCTATGCGTTATGGGACGGTAAATAGAAAGGACGGGACGGGCCAGAGACGGTACGCGATGGGCCAGATATAGGACAGGACGAGCCAGAGACAGTACGGGACGGGCCAGAAACAGTACTGGACAAGCAATACATTATGGGTCGGGCCAGAGACAGGATGGGACAGGCCAGATTCATGACGGGATGGGCCAGAAACGTGACGAGCCAAATATGGGACGGTATGGGACAGATATGGGACAGCCCACATACATTACGGGACGGGCCAGATACAGGACGGTACGGACCAAATACGGGACTTGACGGGCCAGATACGGGACGGGTCAGATGCGGGACAGGCCAGATACGGGACAGGCCAGATACAGGACGGGCCAGATACGGGACAGGCTGGGCCAGGGACAGGACGTGCCAGATACGGGACAGGCCAGATATGGAACAGGCCAGATACTGGATGGGATGGGCTAGATACAGGGCGGGCCAGATACAGGACGAGACGGACCAGAGCTGCGCCAGAGACAGGAAGGGATGGGCCAGAGACAGGACAGGACGGGCCAAAGACTGGACCGGACGGGCCAGAGACGGGACGGGTAAGAGACAGGATTGGACATGCCAGAGATAGCACCGGACGGGCCAGAGACAGGACGGGACAGGCCAGAGACAGGACAAGATGGGAAGGGACTGGCCAGATACAGGAATGGACAGGCCAGATACGGGACAGGACAGGCCAGTTGCAGGACGGGCCAGATACGAGACGGGATGGGCCATATATAGGACGGGATGAGGCAGAGATAGGATGGGACGGGCCAGAAACAGGACGGGACGAGCTATACATTATGGGACGGGAAATAGACAGGACGGGACGGGCCATAGACGGTACGCGACGGGCCAGATACAGGACAGGACGAGCCAGAGACAGTACGTGACGGGCCAGAAACAGGACGGGACAAGCAATACATTATGGGACGGGCCATATACAGGACGGGACGGGCCAGAGACAAGACGGAACGGGACAGATACAGGAAAAGACTGGCCAAAGACAGGACTGTACGGGCCAAATAGTTCGCAGCCTGCATTGGTGGGAAAGTCGGCGGTCTTGCATGGTGTGAGATGGGAAGCCATGCCACAACGCCGCCATGGATGTTACAATTAAGTAGTGTAGGTCAGGCATAGAGAAAATGGAAGTTTTGTAAATAAATATTACAACTATTGTTTACTAGGCAAACATCACATGTAGAGTTTGCATGATATACCTTCCTAGTGCTTTATGTAAATTAGAAGCAAATTGTTTGAAGATTACTTCTACCTAAATGGTAGAAAATGCACCTATCTTGGTGATGGATAGGACAGCTTGAGGGGATATGGAGGAGGCTGTTTTTTGATAGGTGTCATTTAAACATTTTGCTAATAATTTATGGAAAGTATCATATTTTTCTAACTATTGAACTCACCTTAATTTAAAACACACCCCAGGTTAAATTTCCTGGAGGTTTAAATTTGTGGAGGATTTGATAATACTACCTTTAATGGGATGGGCCAGATACAGGACGGGACAGGCCAGATACGTGACGGGATGGGCCAGATGCAGGACAGGCCAGAGGCAGGACCGGACGGGACGTGCCTGAGAAAGGACGGGACGGGCCAGAGACGAGGCGACCAGATACAGGACGGGACGGTCCAGATACAGGACGGGCCAGGGACGGGACGGACCAGAGCAGGACTGGACTGGCCAGAGGCAGGACAGGACCAGTTAGGCCAGAGACAGGTCGGGACGGGCCTGATACAGGAAGGGACGGGCCAGATACGGGACGGGCCAGATTCAAGACAGGATGGGCCATAGACAGGACAGGATGGGACGGGCCCGATACAGGAAGGGACGGGCCAGATACGGGACGGGCCAGATTCAGGATGGGACGGGCCAGATACAGGACGGGACCGACCAGATACAGGACGGGATGGGCCAGAGAGAGGACGGAATGTGCTAGAGACATTAAGGAATAGGCCATACACAGGACAGGTCGAGCCAGAGACAGGATGGGACGGGCCAGATACATGACGGGATGGGCCAGAAACGTGACGAGCCAGATATGGGACGGGACGGGCCAGATACAGGACGGTACGGACCAAATACGGGACGGGACGGGCCAGATACGGGACGGGTCAGATGCGGGACGGGCCAGATACGGGACAGGCCAAATACAGGACGGGCCAGATACGGGACAGGCCGGGCCAGGGACAGGACGTGCCAGATACGGGACAGGCCAGATATGGAACGTGCCAGATACTAGACGGGATGGGTCAGATATGGGACAGCCCAGGTACATGATGGGACGGGCCAGATACGGGATGGGATGGGCCAGATACGGGACGGGTCAGATGCGGGATGGGCCAGATACGGGACAGGACAGATACAGGACGGGCCAGATACGGGATAGGCCGGGCCAGGGACAGGACGTGCCATATACGGGACAGGCCAGATATGGAACGTGCCAGATACTAGACGGGATGGGCCAGATATCGGGCGGGCCAGATATGGGACGAGACGGGCCAGAGCTGGGCCAGAGACAGGAAGGGATGGGCCAGAGACAGGACGGGACGGGCCAAAGACTGGACCGGACGGGCCAGAGACGGGACGGGCAAGAGACAGGATTGGACAGGCCAGAGATAGCACCAGACGTGCCAGAGACAGGACGGGACAGGCCAGAGACAGGACGAGATGGGAAGGGACTGGCCAGATACAGGACGGGACAGGCCAGATACGGGACAGGACAGGCCAGATGCGGGACGGGCTATATACGAGACGGGACGGGCCAGATATAGAACGGGACGAGGCAGAGATAGGACGGGACGGGCCAGAAACAGGATGGGACGAGCTATGCGTTATGGGACGGTAAATAGAAAGGACGGGACGGGCCAGAGACGGTACGCGATGGGCCAGATACAGGACAGGACGAGGCAGAGACAGTACGGGACGGGCCAGAAACAGGACGGGACAAGCAATACATTATGGGACGGGCCATAGACAGGACTTGACGGGCCAGAGACAAGACGGAACGGGACAGATACAGGAAAAGACGGGCCAAAGACAGGACGGGATGGCCCAGATACAGTACGGGACAGGCCAGATACAGGACGGTACGGGCCAAATAGTGCGCAGCCTGCATTGGTGGGTATGTCGGCGGTATTGCATGGTGTGAGATGGGAAGCCATGCCAGCACGCCGCCATGGATGTTACAATTAAGTAGTGTAGGTCAGGCGTAGAGAAAATGGAAGTTTTTCAAATAAATATTACAACTATTGTTTAATAGGCAAACATCACATGTAGAGTTCGCATGATATACCTTCCTAGTACTTTATCTAAATTAGCAGCAAATTGTTTGAAGATTACTTCTACCTAAATGGCAGAAAATGCACCTATCTTGGTGATGGATAGGACAGCTTGAGGGGATATGGAGGAGGCTGTTTTTTGATAGGTGTCATTTAAACATTTTGCTAATAATTTATGGAAAGTATCATATTTTTCTAACTATTAAACTCACCTTAATTTAAAACACACCCCAGGTTAAATTTCCTGGAGGTGTAAATTTGTGGAGGATTTGATAATACTACCTTTAATGAGATGGGCCAGATACAGGACGGGACAGGCCAGATACGTGACAGGATGGGCCAGATACAGAACAGGGCAGAGACAGGACCGGACGGACTGTGCCTGAAAAATGACGGGACGGGCCCGAGACGGGGCGACCAGATACAGGACGGGACGGTCCAGATACAGGACGGGCAGCGAAGGGACGGACCAGAGCAGGACGGGACTGGCCAGAGGCAGAACAGGACCGGTCAGGCCAGAGACAGGACGAGACGGGCCCGATACAGGAAGGTACGGGCCAAATATGGGACGGGCCAGATTCAGGATGGGATGGGCCAGAGATAGGACGTGATGGGACGGGCCACATACAGGAAGGGATGGGCCAGATACAGGACGGGCCAGATTCAGGACGGGACGGACCAGATACAGGACGGGACCGAACAGTTACAGGACGGGATCGGCCAGAGACAGGACGGAATGTGCTAGAGACATTACGGGACAGGCCATAGACAGGACGGGTCGGGCCAGAGACAGGACGGGACGGGCCAGATACATGACTGAATTTGTCAGAAACGTGATGAGGCAGATATGGGACGGTATGGGCTAGAAATGGGACAGACCAGATACATGACGGGACTGGCCAGATACAGGACGGTACGGACCAGATATGTGACGGGCCAGATACGGGACGATTCATATGCGGGACGGGCCAGATACGGGACAGTCCAGATACAGGACGGGCCAGATACGGGACAGGCCGGCCCAGGGACAGGACATGCCAGATACGGGACAGGCCAGATATGGAACGGGCCAGATACTGGACGGGATGGGCCAGATACAGGGCGGGCCAGATTCGGGATGAGACGGGCCAGAGCTGGGCCAGAAACAGGAAAGCACGGGCCGGAGACCATACGGGACGGGCCAAAGACTGGACGAGACGGGCCAGAGACGGGACGGGAGAGACAGGCCAGAGACAGGACGAGATGGGAAGGGACTGGCCAGATACAGGAAGGGACAGGCCAGATACGGGACAGGACAGGCCAGATGCGGGACGGGCCAGATACAATGTGGGACGTGCCAGATATTGGACGGGACGAGGCAGAGATAGGATGGGACGGGCCAGAAACAGGACGGGACGAGCTATACATTATGGGAAGGGAAATAGACAGGACGGGACGGGCCAGAGACGGTACACGACAGGCCAGATACAGGACAGGACGAGCCATAGACAGTACGGGACGGGCCAGAATCAGGACGGGACAAGCTATACATTATGGGACGGGCCATAGACAGGACGGGATGGGCCAGAGACAAGACTTAAGGGGACAGATACAGGAAAAGACGGCCAAAGACAGGACGGGATGGCCCAGATACAGTACAGGACAGGCCAGATACAGGACGGTACGGACCAAATAGTGCGCAGCCTGCATTGGTGGGTAAGTCGGCGGTCTTGCATGGTGTGAGATGGGAAGCCATGCCAGCACGCCGCCATGGATGTTACAATTAAGTAGTGTAGGTCAGGCGTCGAGAAAGTGGAAGTTTTGCAAAGAAATATTACAACTATTATTTATTAGGCAAACGTCACATGTAGAGTTTGCATGCTATACCTTCCTAGTACTTTATCTAAATTAGAAGCAAATTGTTTGAAGATTACTTCTACCTAAATGGCAGAAAATGCACCTATCTTGGTGATGGATAGGACAGCTTGAGGGGATATGGAGGAGGCTGTTTTTTGATAGGTGTCATTTAAACATTTTGCTAATAATTTATGGAAAGTATCATATTTTTCTAACTATTAAACTCACCTTAATTTAAAACACACCCCAGGTTAAATTTTCTGGAGGTTTAATTTTGTGGAGGATTTGATAATACTACCTTTAATGGGATGGGCCAGATACAGGACGGGACAGGCCAGATACGGGATGGACCAAATACAGGACGGGCCAGAGACAGGACCGGACGGGACACGCCAGAGACAGGACGAGACGGGCCAGAGACTGGACGGGACGGGCCAAAGACAGGATGAGACTGGCCGGAGATAGGAAGGACCGAGGTGTACCAGAGGCAGGATGGGACGGGCTAGAGACGGGGCGACCAAACACAGGATACAGGATGGTCCAGGGACGGTATGGACCAGAGCAGGACGGGACTGGCCAGAGGCAGGACAGGACGGGCAAGAGAGAGGATGGGGCGGGCCAAAGAGAGGACGGGACGGGCCAGAGACAGGACGGGACGGGGCAAAGACAGGAAGGGACGGACCAGAGATAGGTCTGGCAAGAGACAGGATTGGACAGGCCAGAGACAGCACCAGACGGGCCAGAGACAGGACGGGACAGGCCAGAAACAGGACGGGACGGGCCAGAGACAGGACAAGATGGGAATGGATTGGCCAGAAACAGGAAGGGACAGGCCAGATACGGGACAGGACAGGCCACATACGGGACGGGCCAGATACGAGATGGGATGGGCCAGATGCAGGACGGGACGAGCCAGAGATAGGACGGGACGGGCCAGAAACAGGACTGGACGAGCTATACATTATGGGACGGGAAATAGACAGGATGGGACGGCCCAGAGATGGGATGGGACGGTCCAGATACAGGAAAAGACGGGCCAGAGACAGGACGGGATGCCCCAGATACAGTACGGGACAGGCCAGATACAGGACGGTACGGGCCAAATATTGGACAGGCCAGATACAGGACGACATGGGCCAGATACGGGACGGGCCAGATATGGGAAAGGACAGGCTAGATATGGGATGAGCCATGGACAGGATGGGATGGGCCAGATACGGGACGGGCCAGATACTGAATGGGCCTGGCCACATACGGGACGGGCCAGATAGGGACTGGTTGGGTCAGATACGGGACAGGAAGTGCCAGAGACGGGAAGGGACGAGGCGGGACAGATTCGGGATGAGATGGGCCAGATAAGAGATAGCCACATACGGGACGGGATGGTCAGATACGGGACCAAACGGGTCAGATATGCGACTGGACGGACCAGATACGGGACGGGGCGGGTTAGACATTACAGGACGGGCCATAGACAGGATGGGAGGGGCCAGGGACAGGCTGGGACGGGCCAGAGACAGGATGGGACGGGCCAGAGACGGGACGGGCCAGAGACGTGATGGGTCAGATATAGTACTGGGGACACATTAGGAATGGGTGCACTGTTCCTTTAAGAATCAGGAAGTGCTGCCGCTACCGCCCTCAACAAGCAGCCAAGACACATGCACACAGCCAGCATAGGAACATAGTGCGTAGCCTACATTGATGGGTAAGTCGGCGGTCTTGCATGGTGTGAGATGGGAAGCCATGCCAGCACGCCGCCAGTGATGTTACAATTAAGTAGTGTAGGTCAGGTGTAGAGAAAATGGAAGTTTTGCAAATAAATATTACAACTATTGTTTAATAGGCAAACGTCACATGTAGAGTTTGCATGATATACCTTCCTAGTACTTTATCTAAATTAGAAGCAAATTATTTGAAGATTACTTCTACCTAAATGGCAGAAAATGCACCTATCTTGGTGATGGATAGGACAGCTTGAGGGGATATGGAGGAGGCTGTTTTTTGATAGGTGTCATTTAAACATTTTGCTAATAATTTATGGAAAGTATCATATTTTTCTAACTATTGAACTCACCTTAATTTAAAACACACCCCAGGTTAAATTTCCTGGAGGTGTAAATTTGTGGAGGATTTGATAATACTACCTTTAATGGGATGGGCCAGATACAGGACAGTGCAGGCCACATGCGGGACGGGCCAGATACGAGATGGGACGAGCCAGATATAGGACGGGACGGGCCAGAAACAGGACTGGACGAGCTATACATTAAGGAACGGGAAATAGACAGGATGGGACGGGCTAGAGACGGTATGGGTCGTGCCAGATGCAGGACAGGACGAGCCAGAGACAGGACGGGGTCGGGCCAGAAACAGGACGGGACAAGCTATACATTATGGGACGGTCCAGATACAGGAAAAGACGGGCCAGAGACAGGACGGGATGCCCCAGATACAGTATGGGACAGGCCAGATACAGGACGGTACGGGCCAAATATGGGACGGGCCAGATACAGGACGGGACGAGCCAGATATAGGACGGGACGGGCCAGAAACAGGAGTGGACGAGCTATACATTATGGGACGGGAAATAGACAGGATGGGACGGGCTAGAGACGGTATGGGTCGTGCCAGATGCAGGACAGGACGAGCCAGAGACAGGACGGGGTCGGGCCAGAAACAGGACGGGACAAGCTATACATTATGGGACGGTCCAGATACAGGAAAAGACGGGCCAGAGACAGGACGGGATGCCCCAGATACAGTATGGGACAGGCCAGATACAGGACGGTACGGGCCAAATATGGGACAGGCCAGATACAGGACGACATGGGCCAGATACGGGACGGGCCAGATATGGGACAGGACAGGCTAGATATGGGATGAGCCATGGACCGGATGGAATGGGCCAGTTACGAGATGGCCAGATACGGGACGGGCCAGATACTGAATGGGCCTGGCCACATATGGGACGGGCCAGATAGGGACTGGTTGGGTCAGATACGGGACAGGACGAGCCAGAAACGGGAAGGGATGAGGCGGGCCAGATACGGGATGAGATAGCCAGATACGGGACAGGATGGTCAGATGCGGAACTAAACGGGTCAGATATGGGACTGGACGGACCAGATACGAGTTGGGGTGGGTTAGACATTACAGGACGGGCCATAGACAGGATGGGAGGGTCCAGGGACGGGCCAGAGACAGGACGGAACAGGCCAGAGACGGGACGGGTCAGATACAGGACTGGGGACACATTAGGAATGCGTGCACTGTTCCTTTAAGAATCAGGAAGTGCTGCCGCTGCTGCCCTCAACAAGCAGCCAAGACACATGTACACAGCCAGCATAGGAACATAGTGCGCAGCCTGCATTGGTGGGTAAGTCGGCGGTCTTGCATGGTGTGAGATGGGAAGCCATGCCAGCACGCCGCCATGGATGTTACAATTAAGTAGTATAGGTCAGGTGTAGAGAAAATGGAAGTTTTGCAAATAAATATTACAACTATTTAATAGGCAAACATCACATGTATAGTTTGCATGATATACCTTCCTGGTACTTTATCTAAATTAGAAGCAAATTGTTTGAAGATTACTTCTACCTAAATGGCAGAAAATGCACCTATCTTGGTGATGGATAGGACAGCTTGAGGGGATATGGAGGAGGCTGTTTTTTGATAGGTGTCATTTAAACATTTTGCTAATAATTTATGGAAAGTATCATATTTTTCTAACTATTGAACTCACCTTTATTTAAAGCACACCCCAGGTTAAATTTCCTGGAGGTGTAAATTTGTGGAGGATTTGGTAATACTACCTTTAATGAGATGGGCCAGATACAGGACGGGACAGGCCAGATACGTGACGGGATGGGCCAGATGCAGGACAGGCCAGAGACAGGACCGGCGTGACGTGCCTGAGAAAGGATGGGATGGGCCAGAGACGGGGCGACCAGATACAGGACGGTAAGGTCCAGATACAGGACGGGCCAGGGACGGGACGGACCAGAGCAGGACGGGACTGGCCAGAGGCAGGACAGGACCGGTCAGGCCAGAGACAGGATGGGACGGGCCAGATACAGGAAGGGACGGGCCCGATACGGGAAGGGCCAGATTCAAGATGGGATGGACCAGAGACAGGACGGGATAGGACGGGCCAGATACAGGAAGGGACGGGCCAGATACGGGACGACCCAGATTTAAGACGTAACGGGCCACATACAGGACGGGACCGACCAGATACAGGACGGGATGGGCCAGAGACAGGACGGAATGTGCTAGAGACATTAAGGGACAGGCCATAGACAGGACGGGTTGGGCCAGAGACAGGATGGGACGGGCCAGAAACGTGACGAGCCAGATATGGAACGGTATGGGCCAGATATGGGACAGCCCAAATTCATGACGGGACGGGCCAGATTTAGGACGGTACGGACCAGATACGGGACGGGACGGGCCAGATACGGGACGTGTCAGATGCGGGATGGGCCACATACGGGACAGGCCAGATACAGGACGGGCCAGATACGGGACAGGCCGGGCCAGGGATAGGATGTGCCAGATACGGGACAGGCCAGATATGGAACGAGCCAGATACTGGACGGGATGGGCCAGATTCATGTCAGGCCAAATACGGGACGAGACGGGCCAGAGCTGGGCCAGAGACAGGAAGGGATGGGCCAGAGTTAGGACGGGACGGGCCAAAGACTGGACGGGACGGGCTAGAGACGGGACGGGCAAGAGACAGGATTGGACAGGCCAGAGGTAGCACAGGACGGGCCAGAGACTGGACGGGACATTCCAGAGACAGGACGAGATGGGAAGGGACTGGCCAGATACAGGAAAGGACAGGCCAGATACGGGACAGGACAGGCCAGATACGGGGCGGGCCAGATACGAGACGTCACGGGCCAGATATAGGACGGGACGAGGCAGAGATAGGATGGGACGGGCCAGAAACGGGACGGGACGAGCTATACATTATGGGACGGGAAATAGACAGGAGGGGTCGGGCCAGAGACGGTACGGGACGTGCCAGAAACAGGACGGGACAAGCTATACATTATGGGACGGGCCATAGACAGGACAGGACCGGCCAGAGACAACACGGAACGGGACAGATACAGGAAAAGACGGGCCAAAGACAGTACCGGACAGGCCAGATACAGGACGGTACGGGCCAAATAGTGCGCAGCCAGCATTGGTGGGTAAGTCGGCGGTCTTGCATGGTGTGAGATGGGAAGCCATGCCAGCACGCCGCCAGTGATGTTACAATTAAGTAGTGTAGGTCAGGGGTAGAGAAAATCTAAGTTTTGCAAATAAATATTACAACTATTGTTTAATAGGCAAACATCACATGTAGAGTTTGCATGATATACCTTCCTAGTACTTTATCTAAATTAGAAGCAAATTGTTTGAAGATTACTTCTACCTAAATGGCAGAAAATGCACCTATCTTGGTGATGGATAGGACAGCTTGAGGGGATATGGAGGAGGCTGTTTTTTTGATAGGTGTCATTTAAATATTTTGCTAATAATTTATGGAAAGTATCATATTTTTCTAATTATTGAACTCACCTTAATTTAAAACACACCCCAGGTTAAAGTTCCTTTATGTGTAAATTTGTGGAGGATTTGATAATACTAATAATACTACCTTTAATGGGATGGGCCAGATACAGGACAGGCCAGGCCAGATACAAAATGGGCCAGATAAAGGACGGGCCAGAGACAGGACCGGACGGGACACGCCAGAGACAGGACGAGATGGGCCAGAGACAGTACCGGACGGGCCAAAGACAGGATGAGACTGGCCGGAGATAGGACGGACCGAGGCGTGCCAGAGACAGGACGGGACGGGCTAGAGACAGGGCGACCAGATACAGGATACAGGACGGTCCAGGGACGGGACGGGCCAGAGCAGGACGGGACTGGCCAGAGGCAGGACAGGACCGGCAAGAGAGGACGGGTCGGGCAAGAGACAGGATTGGACAGGACAGAACGGGACGGACCAGAGACGTGACGGGATGGGCCAGAGACAGGATGAGATGGGAAGGGATTGGCCAGATACAAGAAGGGACAGGCCAGATACGGGACAGGACAGGCCACATGCGGGACGGGCCAGATACCAGATAGGACGGGCCAGATACTGGACGGGACGAGCCAGAGATAGGACGGGACGGGCCAGAAACAGGACTGGACAAGCTATACATTATGGGACGATCCAGATACAGGAAAAGAGGGACCAGAGACAGGAGGGGATGCCCCAGATACAGTACGGGACAGGCCAGATACAGGACGGTACAGGCCAAATATGGGACGGGCCAGATACAAGACGACATGGGCCTGATACGGGACGGGCCAGATATGGGTCAGGACAGGCTAGATATGGGATGTGCCATGGACAGGATGGGATGTGCCAGATACGAGATGGCCAGATACGGGACGGGCCAGATACTGAATGGGCCTGGCCACATTTGGGTCGGGCCAGATAGGGACTGGTTGGGTCAGATACGGGACAGGACGTTCTAGAGACGAGAAGGGATGAGGCGGGCCAGATACGGGATGAGATAGCCAGATATGGGATAGGATGGTCAGATACGGGACTAAACGGGTCAGATATGGGACTGGACGGACCAGATACGGGACGGGGCGGGTTAGACATTACAGGACGGGCCATAGACAGGATGCGAGGGGCCAGGGACGGGCCAGAGACGGGACGGGTCAGATATAGTACTGGGGACACATTTGGAATGCGTGCACTTTTCCTTTAAGAATCAGGAAGTACTGCCGCTGCTGCCCTCAACAAGCAGCCAAGACACATGCACTCAGCCAGCATAGGAACATAGTGCGTAGCCTGCATTGGTGGGTAAGTCGGCGGTCTTGCATGGTGTGAGATGGGAAGCCATGCCAGCACACCGCCAGGGATGTTACAATTAAGTAGTATAGGTCAGGTGTAGAGAAAATGGAAGTTTTGCAAATAAATATTACAACTATTATTTAATAGGCAAACATCACATGTAGAGTTTGCATGATATACCTTCCTAGTACTTTATCTAAATTAGAAGCAAATTGAAGATTACTTCTACCTAAATGGCAGAAAATGCACCTATCTTGGTGATGGATAGGACAGCTTGAGGGGATATGGAGGAGGCTGGTTTTTGATAGGTGTCATTTAAACATTTTGCTAATAATTTATGGAAAGTATCATATTTTTCTAACTATTGAACTCACCTTAATTTAAAACACACCCCAGGTTAAATTTCCTGGAGGTGTAAGTTTGTGGAGGATTTGATAATACTACCTTTAATGGGATGGGCCAGATACAGGACGGGACAGGCCAGATACGTGATGGGATGGGCCAGATACAGGACAGGCCAGAGACAGAACCAGACAGGATGTGCCTGAGAAAGGACGGGACGGGCCAGAGACGGGGCGACCAGATACAGGACGGGACGGTCCAGATACAGGATGGGCCAGGGACGGGACGCACCAGAGCAGGACGGGACTGGCCAGGGGCAGGACAGGACCGGTCAGGCCAGAGAAAGGACGGGACGGGCCAGATACAGGAAGGCACAGGCCAGATACGGGACGGGCCAGATTCAAGACGGGATGGGTCAGAGACAGGACAGGATAGGACGGGCCATATACAGGAAGGGACAGGCCAGATACGGGACGGGCTAGATTTAGGATGGGACGGGCCAGATACAGGACGGGACCGACCAGATGCAGGACGGGATGGGCCAGAGACAGGACGGAATGTGCTAGAGACATTACGGGACGGGCCATACACAGGACGGGTTGGGCCACAGACAGGATAGGATGGGCCAGATACCTGACGGGATGGGCCAGAAACGTGATGAGCCAGATATGGGACAGCCCAGATACATGACGGGACGGGCCATATACAGGACGGTACGGACCAGATAGGGGACGGGACGGGCCAGATATGGGACGGGTCAGATGCGGGATGGGCCAGATACGGGACAGGCCAGATACAGGACTGGCCAGATACGGGACAGGCCGGGCCAGGGACAGGACGTGCCAGATACGGGACAGGCCAGATATGGAACGGGCCAGATACTGGACGGGATGGGCCAGATACGGGATGAGACAGGCCAGAGCTGGGCCAGAGACAGGAAAGGATGGGCCAGAGACAGGAAAGGACGGGCCAGAGATGGGACGGGCAAGAGACAGGATTGGACAGACCAGAGATAGCACCGGACGGGCCAGAGACAGGACGGGACAGGCCATGGACAGGACGAGATGGGAAGGGACTGGCCAGATACAGGAAGGGACAGGCCAGATACGGGACAGGACAGGCCAGATGCGGGACGGGCCAGATACGAGAGGGGACGCGCGAGAAATAGGACGGGACAAGGCAGAGATAGGATGGCACGGGCCAGAAACAGGACGGGACGAGCTATACATTATGGGACGGGAAATAGACAGGACGGGACGGGCCAGAGACGGTACGCGACGGGCCAGATACAGGACAGGACGAGCCAGAGATAGTACAGGACTGGCCAGAAACAGGACGGGAAAAGCTATACATTATGGGACGGGCCATAGACAGGACGGGCCAGATTCAGGACGGGACGGGCCAGATACAGGACGGGACCGACCAGATACAGGACGGGATGGGCCAGAGACAGGACGGAATGTGCTAGAGACATTATGGGACAGGCCATAGACAGGACGGGTCGGGCCATATAAAGGATGGGACGGGCCAGATACATGACGGGATGGGCCAGAAACGTGACGAGCCAGATATGGGATGGTATGGGCCAGCTATGGGACAGCCCAGATACATGACGGGACGGGACAGATACAGGACGGGACAGGCCAGATACAGGACAGGCCAGATACAGGACGGGCCAGAGACAGAACCGGACGGGCCAGAGACTGGACGGGACGGGCCAAAGACAGGATGAGGCTGCCCGAAGATAGGACGGACCGAGGCATGCCAGAGACAGGACGGGATGGGCTGAAGACGGGGAGACCAGATACAGGACGTGGCGGTCCAGATACAGGACGGTCCAGGGACGGGACGGGCCAGAGCCGGATGGGACTGGCCAGAGCCAGGACAGGACCGGTCGGGCCAGAGACAGGACGGGACGGGCAAGAGAGAGGACGGGACGGGCCAAAGAGAGGACTTGACGGGCCAGAGACAGGACGGGAAGGGCCAAAGACAGGACGGGAAGGATCAGAGATGGGACGGGCAAGAGACAGGATTGGACAGGCCAGAGATAGCACCGGACGGGCCAGAGACAGGACGGACCAGGCCAGAGACAGGACGGGATGGGCCAGAGACAGGATGAGATGGGAAGGTGCTGGCCAGATACAGGAAGGGACAGGCCAGATAAGGGAGAAAACAGGCCAGATGCGGGACTGGCCAGATACAAGATGGGTCGGGCCAGATACCAGACGGGACGAGCCGGAGATAGGACGGGACGGGCCAGAAACAGGACTGGACGAGCTATACATTATGGGACGGGAAATAGACAGGATGGGACGGGCCAGAGACGGTACGGGACGTACCAGATACAGGACAGGACGAGCCAGAGACAGGACGGGACGGGCCAGAAACAGGACGGGACAAGCTATACATTATGGGGCGGGACAGAGACCGGGCGGGACGGTCCAGATACAGGAAAAGACAGGCCAGAGACAGGACAAGATGGCCCTGATACAGTACGGGACAGGCGAGATACAGTACGGTACGGGCCAAATATGGGACAGGCCAGATACAGGACGACATGGGCCAGATACGAGACGGGCCAGATATGGGACAGGACAGGCTAGATATGGGATGAGCCATGGACAGGATGGGATGGGCCAGATACGAGATGGCCAGATATGGGACGGGCCAGATACTGAATGGGCCTGACCACATACGGGACGGGCCATATAGGGACTGGTATGGTCAGATACGGGACAGGATGTTCCAGAGAAGGGAAGGGACGAGGTGGGCCAGATACGGGATGAGATGGTCCAGATAAGGGACAGCCAGATACGGGACGGGATGGTCAGATACGGGACTAAACAGGTCAGATATGGGACTGGACAGACCAGATACGGGACGGGGCGGGTTATACATTACAGGACGGGCCATAGACAGGATGGGAGGGGCCAGGGACGGGCCAGAGACAGGACGGGACGGGCCAGAGACGGGACGGGCCAGAGATGGGACGGGTCAGATACAGGACTGGGGACACATTAGGAATGCGTGCACTGTTCTTTTAAGAATCAGGAAGTACTGCTGCTGCCGCCCTCAACAAGCAGCCAAGACACATGCACACAGCCAGCATAGGAACATAGTGCGTAGCCTGCATTGGTGGGTAAGTCGGCTGTCTTGCATGGTGTGAGATGGGAAGCCATGCCAGCACGCCGCCAGGGATGTTACAATTAAGTAGTGTAGGTCAGGTGTAGAGAAAATGAAAGTTTTGCAAATAAATATTACAACTATTATTTAATAGGCAAACATCACATGTAGAATTT
Source organism: Phyllobates terribilis (assembly GCF_046119375.1). Classification (NCBI taxonomy): domain Eukaryota; kingdom Metazoa; phylum Chordata; class Amphibia; order Anura; family Dendrobatidae; genus Phyllobates; species Phyllobates terribilis. The sequence continues at coordinate 63,275 of NW_027364090.1, read as the reverse complement.
GCATGATATACTTTCCTGGTACTTTATCTAAATTAGAAGCAAATTGTTTGAAGATTACTTCTACCTAAATGGCAGAAAATGCACCTATCTTGGTGATGGATAGGACAGCTTGAGGGGATATGGAGGAGGCTGTTTTTTGATTGGTGTAATTTAAACATTTTGCTAATAATTTATGGAAAGTATCATAGTTTTCTAACTATTGAACTCTCCTTAATTTAAAACACACCGCAGGCTAAAGTTCCTTTATGTGTAAATTTGTGGAGGAATTGATAATGCTACCTTTAATGGGATGGGCCAGATACAGGACGGGACAGGCCAGATACGTGACGGGATGGGCCAGATACAGGACGGGCCAGATACGGGACAGGCTGGGCCAGGGACAGGACATGCCAGATACGGGAAAGGCCAGATATGGAACGGGCCAGATACTGGACGGGATGGGCCAGATACAGGACGGGACAGGCCCATCCTATCTCTGCCTCGTCCCGTCCTATATCTGGCCCGTCCCGCATCTGGCCTGTCCTGTCCCGTATCTGGCCAGTTTCTTTCCATCTCGTCCTGTCTCTGGCGTGTCCCCTCCTGTCTCTGGCCCGTCTGGTGCTATCTCTGGCCTGTCCAATCCTGTCTCTTGCCTGTCCCATCTCTAGTCCGTCCCGTCCTGTCTTTGGCTGTCCCATCCTGTCTCTGACCTGTCCCGTCCTCTCTTTGACCCGTCCCGTCCTGTCTCTTGCCCGTCCCGTCCTGTCTCTGGACAGACCGGTCCTGTCCTGCCTCTGGCCAGTTCCGTCCTGCTCTGGCCCGTCCCGTCTCTGGCCCGTCTGGTGCTATCTCTGGCTTGTCCAATCCTGTCTCTTGCCTGTCCCATCTCTAGTCCGTCCCATCCTGTCTTTGGCTGTCCCATCCTGTCTCTGACCTGTCCCGTCCTCTCTTTGACCCGTCCCGTCCTGTCTCTTGCCCGTCCCGTCCTGTCTCTGGACAGACCGGTCCTGTCCTGCCTCTGGCCAGTTCCGTCCTGCTCTGGCCCGTCCCGTCTCTGGACCGTCCTGTATCTGGACCGTCCCATCCTGTATCTGGTCGCCCTGTCTCTAGCCCATCCCTTCTTGTCTCTGGCACGCCTCGGTCCGTCCTATCTCCGGCCAGTCTCATCCTGTCTTTGGCCCGTCCCGTCCTGTCTCTGGCCCGTCTCTTCCTGTCTCCTGTATCTAAATCAGAAGCAAATTGTTTGAAGATTACTTCTACCTAAATGGCAGAAAATGCACCTATCTTGGTGATGGATAGGACAGCTTGAGGGGATATGGAGGAGGCTGTTTTTTGATTGGTGTAATTTAAACATTTTGCTAATAATTTATGGAAAGTATCATATTTTTCTAACTATTGGACTCACCTTAATTTAAAACACACCCCAGATTAAATTTCCTGGAGGTGTAAATTTGTGGAGGATTTGATAATACTACCTTTAATGGGATGGGCCAGATACAGGATGGGACAGGCCAGATACGGGACGGACCAAATACAATACGGGCCAGAGACAGGACCGGACGGGACACGCCAGAGACAGGACGAGACGGGCCAGAGACAGGACGGGACGGGCCATAGACAGGATGAGACTGGCCGTAGATAGGACGGACCGAGGCGTGCCAGAGACAGGACGGGACTGGCTAGAGACGGGGCGACCAGATACAGGATGGGACGGGCCAGATACAGGACGGGCCAGAGACAGGACCGGACGGGAGATGCCGGAGACAGGACGAGACGGGCCAGAAACAGGACGGGACGGGTCAAAGACAGGATGAGACTGGCCGGAGATAGGACAGACCGAGGCGTGCCAGAGACAGGATGGGACGGGCTAGAGCCGGGGCGACCAGATACAGGACAGTCCAGATACAGGACAGTCCAGGGACGGGACGGGCCAGAGCAGGACGGAACTGGCCAGAGGCAGCACAGGACTGGTCGGGCCAGAGACAGGACGGGACGGGCAAGAGAGAGGACGGGACTGGCCAAATAGAGTACGGGACGGGCCAGAGACAGGACGGGATGGGCCAAAGACAGGACGGGACGGACCAGAGATGGGACGGGCAAGAGACAGGATTGGACAGGCCAGAGATAGCACCGGACGGGCCAGAGACAGGACGGGACAGGCCAGAGACAGGATGGGACGGGCCAGAGACAGGACGAGATGGGAAGGTACTGGCCAGATACAGGAAGGGACAGGCCAGATACGGGACAGGACAGGCCAGATGCGGGACGGGCTAGATACGAGATGGAACGGGCCAGATACAGGACGGGACGAGCCAGAGATAGGACAGAACGGGCCAGAAACAGGACTGGACAAGCTATACATTATGGGACGGGAAATAGACAGGATGGGACGGGCCAGAGACAGTACGGGACGTGCCAGATACAGGACAGGACGAGCCAGTGACAGGACGGGACGGGCCAGAAACAGGACGGGACAAGCTATACATTATGGAACGGGCCAGAGACCGGACGGGACAGTCCAGATACAGGAAAAGACGGGCAAGAGACAGGACGGAATGGCCCAGATACAGTGCGGGCCAAATATGGGACGGGCCAGATACAGGATGACATGGGCCAGATACGGGATGGGCCAGATATGGGACAGGACAGGCTAGATATGGGATGAGCCATGGACAGGATGGGATGGGCCAGATACGAGATGGCCAGATACGGAACGGGCCAGATACTGAATGGGCCTGGCCACATACGGGACGGATCAGATAGGGACTTGTTGGGTCAGATACGGGACAGGACGTGCCAGAGACGGGAAGGGACGAGGCGGGCCAGATACGGGATGAGATGGGCCAGATAAGGGACAGCCAGATACAGGACGGGATGGTCAGATATGGGACTAATCGGGTCAGATACGGGAAAGGACGGACCAGATACGTGACGGGGCGGGTTAGACATTACAGGACGGGACGGGCCAGAGACGGGACGAGCCAGAGATGGGACGGGTCAGATACAGGACTGGGGACAGATTAGGAATGCGTGCACTGTTCCTTTAAGAATCAGGAAGTGCTGCTGCTGCCACCCTCAACAAACAGCCAAGACACATGCACACAGCCAGCATAGGAACATAGTGCGTAGCCTGCATTGGTGGGTAAGTCGGCTGTCTTGCATGGTGTGAGATGGGAAGCCATGCCAGCACGCCGCCAGGGATGTTACAATTAAGTAGTGTAGGTCAGGTGTAGAGAAAATGGAAGTTTTGCTAATAAATATTACAACTATTATTTAATAGGCAAACATCACATGTAGAGTTTGCATGATGTACTTTCCTGGTACTTTATCTAAATTAGAAGCAAATTGTTTGAAGATTACTTCTACCTAAATGGTAGAAAATGCACCTATCTTGGTGATGGATAGGACAGCTTGAGGGGATATGGAGGAGGCTGTTTTTTGATAGGTGTCACTTAAACATTTTGCTAATAATTTATGGAAAGTATCATATTTTTCTAACTATTGAACTCACCTTAATTTAAAACACACCCCAGGTTAAATTTCCTGGAGGAGTAAATTTGTGGAGGATTTGATAATACTACCTTTAATAGGATGGACCAGATACAGGACTGGACAGGCCAGATATGTGACGGGATTGGCCAGATACAGAACAGGTGAGAGACAGAACCGGACGGGACGTGCCTGAGAAAGGACGGGAGGGGCCAGAGACGGGGCAACCAGGTACAGGACGGGACGGTTGAGATACAGGATGGGCCAGGGACGGGACGGACCAGAGCAGGACGGGACTGGCCAGAGGCAGGACAGGACCGGTCAGGCCAGAGATAGGACGAGACGGGCCAGATACAGGAAGGGACGGGCCAGAGACGGGACGGGCTCGATTCAACACGGGATGGGCCAGAGATAGGACGTGATGGGTTGGGCCAGATACAGGAAGGGATGGGCCAGATACGGGACGGGACAGATTCACGATGGGACGGGCCAGATACAGGATGGGACCGACCAGATGTAGGACGGGATGGGCCAGAGACAGGACAGAATGTGCTAGAGACATTACGGGACAGGCCATAGACAGGACGGGTCGGGCCAGAGACAGGATGGGACGGGACAGATATATGACGGGATGGGCCAGAAACGTGACGAGCCAGATATGGGACGGTATGGGCCAGATATGGGACAGCCCAGATACATGAAGGGACGGGCCAGGTACGGGATGGGATGGGCCAGATACTGGACGGGTCAGATGCGGGATGGGCCAGATACGGGACAGGACAGATACAGGACGGGCCAGATACGGGATAGGCCGTGCCAGGGACAGGATGTGCCAGATACGGGACAGGCCAGATATGGAACGTGCCAGATACTAGACGGGATGGGCCAGATACCGGGTGGTCCAGATACGGGACGAGACGGGCCAGAGACAGAAAGGGATGGACCAGAGACAGGACGGGACGGGCCAAAGACTGGACGGGACGGGCCAGAGACGGGACGGGCAAGAGACAGGATTGGACAGGCCAGGGATAGCACCGGACGGACCAGAGACAGGACGGGACAGGCCAGAGACAGGACGAGATGGGAAGGGACTGGCCAGATACAGGAAGGGACAAGCCAGATACGGGACAGGACAGGCCAGATGCGGGACGGGCCATATACGAGACGGGACGGGCCAGATATAGGACGGGACGAGGCAGAGATAGGATGGGACGGGCCAGAAAAAGGACGGGAAGAGCTATGCATTTTGGGACGGGAAATAGAAAGGACAGGACGGGCCATAGACGGTATGCGATGGGCCAGATACAGGATAGGACGAGCCAGAGACAGTACAGGACGGGCCAGAAACAGGACGGGACAAGCAATACATTATGGGACGGGCCATAGACAGGACGGGACGGGCCAGAGACAAGTCGGAACGGGACAGATACAGGAAAAGATGGGCCAAAGCCAGGACGGGATGGCCCAGATACAGTACGGGACAGGCCAGATACAGGACGGTACGGGCCAAATAGTGCGCAGCCTGCATTGGTGGGTATGTCGGCGGTATTGCATGGTGTGAGATGGGAAGCCATGCCAGTACGCCGCCATGGATGTTACAATTAAGTAGTGTAGGTCAGGCGTAGAGAAAATGGAAGTTTTTCAAATAAATATTACAACTATTGTTTAATAGGCAAACATCACATGTAGAGTTTGCATGATATACCTTCCTAGTACTTTATCTAAACTAGAAGCAAATTGTTTGAAGATTACTTCTACCTAAATGGCAGAAAATGCACCTATCTTGGTGATGGATAGGACAGCTTGAGGGAATATGGAGAAGGCTGTTTTTTTGATAGGTGTCATTTAAACATTTTGCTAATAATTTATGGAAAGTATCATATTTTTCTAACTATTGAACTCACCTTAATTTAAAACACACCCCAGGTTAAATTTCCTGGAGGTTTAAATTTGTGGAGGATTTGATAATACTACCTTTAATGGGATGGGCCAGATACAGGACGGGACAGGCCAGATACGTGACGGGATGGACCAGATGCAGGACAGGCCAGAGACAGGACCGGACGGGACGTGTCTGAGAAAGGACGGGACGGGCCAGAGACGGGGCGACCAGATACAGGACGGGACGGTCCAGATAGAGGAAGGGCCAGGGATGGGACGGACCAGAGCAGGACGGGACTGGCCAGAGGCAGGACAGGACCGGTCAGGCCAGAGACAGGATGGGACGGGCCAGATACAGGAAGGGACGGGCCAGATACGGTACGGGCCATATTTAAGCCGGGATGGGCCAGAGACAGGACGGGATGGGACGGGCCACATACAAGAAGGGACGGGCCAGACACGGGACGGGCCAGATTCAAGACGGGACGGGCCAGATACAGGACGGGACCGACCAGATACAGGACGGGACGGTCCAGATACAGGACGGGCCAGGGACGGGACGGACCAGAGCAGGACGGGACTGGCCGGAGGCAGGACAGGACCGGTCAGGCCAGAGACAGGACGGGACGGGCCAGTTACAGGAAGGGAAGGGCCAGATACGGTACGGGCCAGGTTCAAGACGGGATGGGCCAGAGACAGGACGGGATGGGACGGGCCAGATTCAGGACGGGACGGGCCAGATACAGGACGGGACCGACCAGATACAGGACGGGATGGACCAGAGATAAGACGGAATGTGCTAGAGACATTACGGGATAGGCCATACACAGGACGGGTCGGGCCAGAGACAGGATGGGACGGGCCAGATACATGACGGGATGGGCCAGGAACGTGACGAGCCAGATATGGGACGGTATGGGCCAGATATGGGACAGCCCAGATACATGACGGGACGGGCCAGATACAGGACGGTACGGACCAGATACGGGACTTGACGGGCCAGATACGAAACGGGTCAGATGCGGGATGGGCCAGATACGGGACCGGCTAGATACAGGACGGGCCAGATACGGGACAGGCAGGGACAGGGACAAGACGTACCAGATACGGGACAGGCCAGATACTGGACGGGATGGGCCAGATACAGGGCGGGCCAGATACGGGACGAGACGGGCCAGAGCTGCGCCAGAGACAGAAAGGGAAGGGCCAGAGATAGGGCAGGACGGGCCAAGGACTGGACAGGAAGGGCCAGAGATGGGACGGGACGAGGCAGAGATAGGATGGGATGGGCCAGAAACAGGACGGTACGAGCTATCCGTTATGGGACAGGAAATAGACAGGACGGGACGGGCCAGAGACGGTACGCGACGGGGTCAGATACAGAACAGGACAAGCCAGAGACAGTACGGTACGGGCCAGAGACAGTACGGGACGGGCCAGATACATGACGGGACGGGCCAGAGCAGGATGGGACTGGCCAGAGGCAGGACAGGACCGATCGGGCCAGAGACAGGACGGAACGGGCAAGAGAGAGGACGGGACGGGCCAGATACAGGACGGGACAGGCCAGACACGGGATGAGCCAGATACAGGACGGGCCAGAGACAGGACCGGATGGGCTAGAGACAGACGGGACCGGACGGGCCAAAGACAAGATGAGACTGGCCCAAGATAGGACGGACCGAGGCGTGCCAGAGACAGGACGGGACGGGCTAGAGACGGGGCGACCAGATACAGGACGGGGCGGTCCAGATACAGGACGGTCCAGGGACGGGACGGGCCAGAGCAGGATGGGACTGGCCAGAGGCAGGACAGGACCGATCGGGCCAGAGACAGGACAGGACGGGCAAGAGACCGGATTGGACAGGCTAGAGATAGCACCGGTCGGGCCAGAGACAGGACGGACGAGGCCAGAGACAGGATGGGACGGGCCAGAGACAGGATGAGATGGGAAGGTACTGGCCAGATACAGGAAGAGACAGGCCAGATAAGGGACAAGACAGGCCAGATGCGGGACGGGCCAGATACGAGATGGGACGGGCCAGATACAAGATGGGACGAGCCGGAGATAGGAGGGGACGGGCCAGAAACAGGACTGGACGAGCTAAACATTATGGGACGGGAAATAGACAAGATGGGAACGGCCAGAGACGGTACGGGATGTGCCAGATACAGGACAGGATGAGCCAGAGACAGGATGGGACGGGCCAGAAACAGGACGGGACAAGCTATACATTATGGGACGAAACAGAGACCGGACGGGATGGTCCAGATACAGGAAAAGACGGGCCAGAGACAGGACAGGATGGCCCAGATACACTACGGGACAGGCCAGATACAGGACGGTACGGGCCAAATATGGGACGGGCCAGATACAGGACGACATGGGCCAGATATGGGACAGGAGAGGCTAGATATGGGATGAGCCATGGACAGGATGGGATGGGCCAGATACTAGATGGCCAGATACGAGACGGACCAGATACTGAATGGGCCTGGCCACATACGGGACTGGCCAGATAGGGATTGGTTGGGTCAAATACGGGACAGGACGTGCCAGAGATGGGAAGGGACAAGGCGGGCCAGATACTGGATGTGATGAGCCAGATAAGGGAAAGCCAGATACGGGACGGGATGGTCAGATACGGGACTAAACGGGTCAGATATGCGACTGGACGGACCAGATACGGGACGGGGCGGGTTAGACATTACAGAACGTGTCATAGACAGGATGGGAGGGGCCAGGGACAGGCTGGGACGGACCAGAGACAGGACCGGACAGGCCAGACACGGGACGGGTCAGATACAGGACTGAGGATACAAAAGGAATGCGTGCACTGTTCTTTTAAGAATCAGGAAGTGCTGCCGCTGCCGCCCTCAACAAGCAGCCAAGACAAATGCACACAGCCCGCATAGGAACATAGTGCGCAGCCTGCATTGGTGGGTAAGTCGGCGGTCTTGCATGGTGTGAGATGGGAAGCCATGCCAGCACGCCGCCATGGATGTTACAATTAAGTAGTGTAGGTCAGGTGTAGAGAAAATGGAAGTTTTGCAAATAAATATTACAACTATTGTTTAATAGGCAAATGTCACATGTAGAGTTTGCATGATATACCTTCCTAGTACTTTATCTAAATTAGAAGCAAATTGTTTGAAGATTACTTCTACCTAAATGGCAGAAAATGCACCTATCTTGGTGATGGATAGGACAGCTTGAGGGGATATGGAGGAGGCTGTTTTTTTGATAGGTGTCATTTAAACATTTTGCTAATAATTTATGGAAAGTATCATATTTTTCTAACTATTGAACTCACCTTAATTTAAAACACACCCCAGGTTAAAGTTCCTTCATGTGTAAATTTGTGGAGGATTTGATAATACTACCTTTAATGGGATGGGCCAGATACAGGACGGGACAGGCCAGATACGGAATGGGCCAGATACAGGATGGGCCAGAGACAGGACGAGACGGGCCAGAGACAGGACGGGACAGGCCAAAGACAGGATGAGACTGGCCGGAGATAGAACGGACCGAGGCGTACCAGAGACAGGACGGGACGGACTAGAGACGGGGCGACAGATACAGGACGGGACGGTCCAGATACAGGACAGTCCCGGGACGGGACGTGCCAGAGCAGGACGGGACTGGTCAGAGGCAGGACAGGACCGATCGGGCCAGAGACAGGATGGGACGGGTTAGAGAGAGGACGGGACGGGCCAAAGAGAGGACTGGATGGACAAAAGATGGGATGGGCAAGAGACAGGATTGGACAGGCCAGAGATAGCACCGGACGGGCCAGAGACATTACGGGACAGGCCAGAGACAGGACGAGACGGGCCAGAGACAGGACGAGATGGGAAGGGACAGGCCAGATACGGGACAGGACAGGCCAGATACGGGACAGGCGAGATACGAGATGGGACGGGCCAGATACAGGACGGGAATGAGCCTGAGATAGGACGGGGCGTGCCAGAAACAGGACTTGACGAGCTATACATTATGGGATGGGAAATAGACAGGATGGGACGGGCCAGAGATGGTACAGGATGTGCCAGATACAGGACAGGACGGGACGGGCCAGAAACAGGACGGGACAAGCTATACATTATGGGACCGTCCAGAGACCTGACAGGACGGTCCAGATACAGGATAAGACGGGCCAGAGACAGGACAGGATGACCCAGATACAGTACAGGACAGGCCACATACAGGACGGTCCGGGCCAAAAATGAGACGGGTCAGATACAGGACGACATGGGCCAGATACGGGACAGGCCAGATATGGGACAGGACAGGCTAGATATGGGATGAGCCATGGACAGGATGGGATGGGCCACATACAAGATGGCCAGATACAGGACGGGCCAGATACTGAATGGGCCTGGCCACATACGGGACGGGCCAGATAGGGACTGGTTGGGTCAGATACGGGACAGGAAGTGCCAGAGACGGGAAAGGATGAGGCGGGCCAGATACGTGATGAGATGGGCCAGATAAGGGATAGCCAGATTCGGGACGGGATGGTCAGATACGGGACCAAACGGGTCAGATATGGGACTTGACGGACCAGATATGGGACGGGGCGGGTTAGACATTACAGGACGGGCCATAGACAGGATGGGAGGGGCCAGGGACAGGCTGGGACGGGCCAGAGACAGGACGGGACGGGCCAGAGACGGAATGGGTGTGATACAGGACTGGGGACACATTAGGAATGCGTGCACTGTTCCTTTAAGAATCAGGAAGTGCTGCCGCTGCCGCCCTCAACAAGCAGCCAAGACACATGTACACAGCCAGCATAGGAACATAGTGCGCAGCCTGCATTGGTGGGTAAGTCGACGGTCTTGCATGGTGTGAGATGGGAAGCCATGCCAGCTTGCCGCCAGGGATGTTACAATTAAGTAGTGTAGGTCAGGTGTAGAGAAAATGGAAGTTTTGCAAATAAATATTACAACTATTATTTAATAGGCAAACATCACATGTAGAGTTTGCATGATATACCTTCCTAGTACTTTATCTAAATTAGAAGCAAATTGAAGATTACTTCTGCCTAAATGGCAGAAAATGCACCTATCTTGGTGATGGATAGGACAGCTTGAGGGGATATGGAGGAGGCTGTTTTTTGATAGATGTCATTTAAACATTTTGCTAATAATTTATGGAAAGTATCATATTATTCTAACTATTGAACTCACCTTAATTTAAAACACACCCCAGGTTAAATTTCCTGGAGGTGTAAATTTGTGGAGGATTTGATAATACTACCTTTAGTGGGATGGGCCAGATACAGAACAAGACAGGCCAGATACGTGACGGAACGGGCCAGATACAGGACAGGCCAAAGATAGGACCGGAAGGGCCGTGCCTGAAAAAGGACGGGACGGGCCAGAGACGGGGCGACCAGATACAGGACGGGACGGTCCAGATACAGGACGGGCCAGGGAAGGGACTGAACAGAGCAGGACGGGACTGGCCAGAGGCAGGACAGGAACGGTTAGGCCAGAGAAAGGACGGGACGGGCCAGATACAGGAAGGGACGGGCCAGATACGGCACGGGTCAGATTCAAGACGGGATGGGCCAGAGACAGGACAGGATAGGACGGGCCAGATACAGGAAGGGACGAACCAGATACGGGACGTGACGGGCCAGATACGGGACGGGTCAGATGCGGGACGGGCCAGATACGGGACAGGCCAGATACAGGACGGGCCAGATACGGGACAGGCCGGGCCAGGGACAGGACGTGCCAGATACGGGACAGGCCAGATATGGAACGGGCCAGATACTGGACGGGATGGGCCAGATACGGGATGAGACGGGCCAGACCTGGGCCAGAGACAGGAAGGGATGGGCCAGAGACAGGACAGGACGGGCCAGAGATGGGACGTGCAAGAGACAGGATTGAACAGGCCAGAGATAGCACCGAACGGGCCAGAGACAGGACGGGACAGGCCAGCGACAGGACGAGATGGGAAGGGACTGGCCAGATACAGGAAGGGACAGGCCAGATACGGGACAGGACAGGCCAGATGCGGGACGGGCCAGATACGAGACGGGACGCGCCAGATATAGGACGGGACAAGGCAGAGATAGGATGGGACGGGCCAGAAACAGGACGGGACGAGCTATACATTATGGGACGGGAAGTAGACAGGATGGGATGGGCCAGAGACGGTACGCGACGGGCCAGGTACAGGACAGGACGAGCCAGAGATAGTACGGGACTGGCCAGAAACAGGACGGGACAAGCTATACATTATGGGGCGGGTCATAGACAGGACGGGCCAGATTCAGGACGGGACGGGCCAGATACAGGACGGGACCGACCAGATACAGGACGGGATGGGCCATAGACAGGACGGAATGTGCTAGAGACATTACGGGACAGGCCATAGACAGGACGGGTCGGGCCATAGACAGGATGGGAGGGGCCAGGGACAGGCTGGGACGGGCCAGAGACAGGACGGGACGGGCCAGAGACGGAATGGGTCTGATACAGGACTAGGGACACATTAGGAATGCGTGCACTGTTCCTTTAAGAATCAGGAAGTGCTGCCGCTGCCGCCCTCAACAAGCAGCCAAGACACATGTACACAGCCAGCATAGGAACATAGTGCGCAGCCTGCATTGGTGGGTAAGTCGACGGTCTTGCATGGTGTGAGATGGGAAGCCATGCCAGCTTGCCGCCAGGGATGTTACAATTAAGTAGTGTAGGTCAGGTGTAGAGAAAATGGAAGTTTTGCAAATAAATATTACAACTATTATTTAATAGGCAAACATCACATGTAGAGTTTGCATGATATACCTTCCTAGTACTTTATCTAAATTAGAAGCAAATTGAAGATTACTTCTGCCTAAATGGCAGAAAATGCACCTATCTTGGTGATGGATAGGACAGCTTGAGGGGATATGGAGGAGGCTGTTTTTTGATAGATGTCATTTAAACATTTTGCTATTAATTTATGGAAAGTATCATATTATTCTAACTATTGAACTCACCTTAATTTAAAACACACCCCAGGTTAAATTTCCTGGAGGTGTAAATTTGTGGAGGATTTGATAATACTACCTTTAGTGGGATGGGCCAGATACAGGACAAGACAGGCCAGATACATGACGGAACGGGCCAGATACAGGACAGGCCAAAGATAGGACCGGACGGGCCGTGCCTGAAAAAGGACGGGACGGGCCAGAGACGGGGCGACCAGATACAGGACGGGACGGTCCAGATACAGGACGGGCCAGGGAAGGGACTGAACAGAGCAGGACGGGACTGGCCAGAGGCAGGACAGGAACGGTCAGGCCAGAGAAAGGACGGGACGGGCCAGATACAGGAAGGGACGGGCCAGATACGGCACGGGTCAGATTCAAGACGGGATGGGCCAGAGACAGGACAGGATAGGACGGGCCAGATACAGGAAGGGACGAACCAGATACGGGACGTGACGGGCCAGATACAGGACGGGTCAGATGCGGGACGGGCCAGATACGGGACAGGCCAGATACAGGACGGGCCAGATACGGGACAGGCCGGGCCAGGGACAGGACGTGCCAGATACGGGACAGGCCAGATATGGAACGGGCCAGATACTGGACGGGATGGGCCAGATACGGGATGAGACGGGCCAGACCTGGGCCAGAGACAGGAAGGGATGGGCCAGAGACAGGACAGGACGGGCCAGAGATGGGACGTGCAAGAGACAGGATTGAACAGGCCAGAGATAGCACCGAACGGGCCAGAGACAGGACGGGACAGGCCAGCGACAGGACGAGATGGGAAGGGACTGGCCAGATACAGGAAGGGACAGGCCAGATACGGGACAGGACAGGCCAGATGCGGGACGGGCCAGATACGAGACGGGACGCGCCAGATATAGGACGGGACAAGGCAGAGATAGGATGGGACGGGCCAGAAACAGGACGGGACGAGCTAAACATTATGGGACGGGAAGTAGACAGGACGGGATGGGCCAGAGACGGTACGCGACGGGCCAGATACAGGACAGGACGAGCCAGAGATAGTACGGGACTGGCCAGAAACAGGACAGGACAAGCTATACATTATGGGACGGGCCATAGACAGGACGGGCCAGATTCAGGACGGGACGGGCCAGATACACGACGGGACCGACCAGATACAGGACGGGATGGGCCATAGACAGGACGGAATGTGCTAGAGACATTACGGGACAGGCCATAGACAGGACGGGTCGGGCCATAGACAGGATGGGACGGGCCAGTTACATGACGGGATGGGCCAGAAACGTGACGAGCCAGATATGGGATGGTATGGGCCAGCTATTGGACAGCCCAGATAAATGACGGGACGGGCCAGATACAGGACGGGACAGGCCAGATACGGGATGGGCCAGATACAGGACAGGCCAGAGACAGGACCGGACGGGCCAGAGACAGATGGGACCGGACGGGCCAAAGACAAGATGAGACTGGCCGAAGATAGGACTGACCGAGGCGTGCCAGAGACAGGACGGGACTGGCTAGAGACGGGGCGACCAGATACAGGACGGGGCGGTCCAGATACAGGACGGTCCAGGGACGGGACTGGCCAGAGCAGGATGGGACTGGCCAGAGGCAGGACAGGACCGATCGGGCCAGAGACAGGACAGGACGGGCAAGAGACAGGATTGGACAGACCAGAGATAGCACCGGTCGGGCCAGAGACAGGACGGACGAGGCCAGAGACAGGATGGGACCGACCAGATACAGGTCGGGACGGGCCAGATACAGGAATGGACGGGCCAGATACGGGACGGGCCAGATTCAAGACAGGATGGGCCAGAGACAGGACAGGATGGGACTGGCCACATACAGGAAGGGACGGGCCAGATACGGGAAGGGCCAGATTCAGGATGGGACGGGCCAGATTCAGGACGGGACCGACCAGATACAGGACGGGATCAGCCAGAGACAGGACGGAATGTGCTAGAGACATGGGATAGGCCATACACAGGACGGGTCAGGCCAGAGACAGGATGGGACGGGCCAGATATATGACGGGATGGGCCAGAAACGTGACGAGCCAGATATGGGACGGTATGGGCCAGATATGGGACAGCCCACATACATGACGGGACGGGCCAGATACAGGACGGTACGGACTAGATACGGGACGAGACGGGCCAAATACGGGACGGGTCAGATGCGGTACGGGCCAGATACGGGACAGGCCAGATACAGGACGGGCCAGATACGGGACAGGCCGGGCCAGGGACAGGACGTGCCAGATACGGGACAGGCCAGATATGGAACGGGCCAGATACTGGACGGGATGGGCCAGATACAGGGCGGGCCAGATACAGGACAAGACGGACCAGAACTGCGCCAGAGACAGGAAGGGATGGGCCAGAGACAGGACAGGACGGGCCAAATACTAGACGGGACGGGCCAGAAACGGGACGGACAAGAGACAGGATTATACAGGCCAGAGATAGCACCGGACGGGCCAGAGACAGGACGGGACAGGCCAGAGACAGGACGAGATGGGAAAGGACTGGCCAGATACAGGAAGGGACAGGCCATATACGGGACAGGACAGGCCAAATGCGGGATGGGCCAGATACGAGACGGGACGGGCCAGAAACAGGACGGGACGAGCTATACATTATGGGACGGGAAATAGACAGGACGGGACGGGCCATAGACGGTACTCGACGGGCCAGATACAGGACAAGACGAGCCAGAGACAGTACGGGACGGGCCAGAAACAGGACGGGACAAGCTATACATTATGGGACGGGCCATAGACAGGACGGGACGGGCCAGAGACAAGACAGAACGGGCCAAATAGTGCGCAGCCTGCATTGGTGGGTAAGTCGGCGGTGTTGCATGATGTGAGATGGGAAGCCATGCCAGCACGCTGCCTTGGATGTTAAAATTAAATAGTGTTGGTCAGGCGTAGAGAAAATGGAAGTTTTTCAAATAAATATTACAACTATTGTTTAATAGGCAAACATCACATGTAGAGTTTGCATGATTTACCTTCCTAGTACTTAGAAGCAAATTGTTTGAAGATTAGTTCTACCTAAATGGCAGAAAATGCACCTATCTTGGTGATGGATAGGACAGCTTGAGGGGATATGGAGGAGGCTGTTTTTTGATAGGTGTCATTTACACATTTTGCTAATAATTTATGGAAAGTATCATATTTTTCTAACTATTGAACTCACCTTAATTTAAGACACACCCCAGGTTAAATTTCCTGGACGTGTAAATTTGTGGAGGATTTGATAATACTACCTTTAATGGGATGGGCCAGATCCAGGACGGGACAGGCCAGATACGTGACGGGATGGGCCAGATGCAGGACAGGCCAGAGACAGGACGGACGGGACGTGCCTGAGAAAGGACGGGACTGGCCAGAGACGGGGCAACCAGATACAGGACGGGACGGTCTAGATACAGGACGTGCCAGGGACGGGATGGACCAGAGCAGGACGCGACTGGCCAGAGGCAGGACAGGACCAGTCAGGCCAGAGACAGGATGGGACGGGCCAGATACTAGAAGAGACGGGCCAGATACGGGACCGGCCAAATTCAAGACGGGATGGGCCAGAGATAGGACGTGATGGGACGGGCCAGATACAGAAAGGGATGGGTCAGAGACAGGACAGAATGTGCTAGAGACATTAAGGGACAGGACATAGACAGGACGGGTCGGGCCAGAGACAGGATGGGTCGGGCTAGAGACAGGATGGGACGGGCCAGATACATGACGGGATGGGCCAGAAACGTGACGAGCCAGATATGGGACGGTATGGGCCAGATATGGGACAGCCCAGATACATGACGGGACGGGCCAGATTTAGGATGGTATGGACCAGATACGGGACGGGACGGGCCAGATACGGGACGGGTCAGATGCGGGATGGGCCAGATACGGGTCAGGCCAGATACAGGACGGGCTAGATACGGGACAGGCCGGGCAGGGACAGGACGTGCCAGACACGGGACCGTCCAGATATGAAACGGGCCAGATACTGGACGGGATGGGCCAGATGCAGGGCGGACCAAATACGGGACGAGACGGGCCAGAACTGGGCCAAACACAGGAAGGGATGGGCCAGAGACGGGGCGGGCCAAAGACTGGACGGGACGGGCCAGAGAAGGGACGGGCAAGAGACTGGATTGGACAGGCCAGAAATAGCAACGGACCGGCCAGAGACAGGACGGGACAGGCCAGAGACAGGACGACATGGGAAGGGACTGGCCAGATACAGGAAGGGACAGGCCAGATACGCGACAGGACAGGCCAGATGCGGAACGGGCCACATACGAGACGGGACGGGCCAGATATATGACGGGACGACGCAGAGATAGGATGGGACGGGCCAGAAATAGGACGGGGCAAGCTATACATTATGGGACGGGAAATAGAAAGGACGGGACGGACCAGAGAGGGTACGTGACGGGCCAGATACAGGACAGGACGAGCCAGAGAAAGTACGGGACGGGCCAGAAACAGTTCGGGACAAGCTATACATTATGGGACGGGCCATAGACAGGACTGGACGGGCCAGAGACAAGACGGAACGGGACAGATACAGGAAAAGACGGGCCAAAGAAAGGACGGGATGGCCCAGATACAGTACGGGACAGGCCACATACAGGACGGTACGGGCCAAATAGTGTGCAGCCTGCATTGGTGGGTATGTCGGCGGTCTTGCATGGTGTGAGATGGGAAGCCATGCCAGCACGCCGCCATAGATGTTACAATTAAGTAGTGTAGGTCAGGCGTAGAGAAAATGGAAGTTTTTCAAATAAATATTACAACTATTGTTTAATAGGCAAACATCACATGTAGAGTTTGCGTGATATACCTTCCTAGTACTTTATCTAAATTAGAAGCAAATTGAAGATTACTTCTACCTAAATGACAGAAAATGCACCTATCTTGGTGATGGATAGGACAGCTTGAGGGGATATGGAGGAGGTTGTTTTTTTGATAGGTGTCATTTAAACATTTTGCTAATAATTTATGGAAAGTATCATATTTTTCTAACTATTGAACTCACCTTAATTTAAAACACACCCCAGGTTAAAGTTCCTTTATGTGTAAATTTGTGGAGGATTTGATAATACTACCTTTAATGGGATGGGCCAGATACAGGACGGGACAGGCCAGATACGGAATGGGCCAGATACAGGACGGGCCAGAGACAGGACCGGACGGATCACGCCAGAGACATGACGAGACGGGCCAGAGACAGGACGGGACAGGCCAAAGACAGGATGAGACTGGCCGGAGATAGGACGGACCGAGGCGTACCAGAGACAGGACGGGACGGGCTAGAGACGGGGCGACAGATACTGCACGGGACGGTCCAGATACAGGACAGTCCAGGGACAGGACGGGCCAGAGCAAGACGGGACTGGTCAGAGGCAGGACAGGACCGATCAGGCCAGAGACAGGACGGGACGGGCAAGAGAGAGGACGGGACGGGCCAAAGAGAGGACGGGATGGACAAGAGATGGGATGGGCAAGAGACAGCACCGAATGGGCCAGAGACATGACGGGACAGGCCAGAGACAGGACGGGACGGGCCAGAGACAGGACTAGATGGGAAGGGACAGGCCAGATATGGGACAGGACAGGCCAGATGCGGGACGGGCCAGATACGAGATGGGACGGGCCAGATACAGGACGGGACGAGCCAGAGATAGGACGGGACGGGCCAGAAACAGGACTTCACGAGCTATACATTATGGGATGGGAAATAGACAGGATGGGACGTGCCAGAGACGGTACAGGATGCGCCAGATACAGGACAGGACTAGCCAGTGACAGGACGGGACGGGCCAGAAACAGGACGGGACAAGCTATACATTATGGGACCGTCCAGAGACCGGACGGGACGGTCCAGATACACGATAAGACGGGCCAGAGACAGGACAGGATGGCCCAGATACAGTACGGGACAGGCCACATACCGGACGGTCCGGACCAAAAATGAGACGGGCCAGATACAGGACGACATGGGCCAGATACGGGACGGGCCAGATAGGGACTGGTTGGGTCACATACAGGACAGGACGTGCCAGAGACGGGAAGGGACGAGGCGGGCCAGATACGGGATGAGATGGGCCAGATAAGGGACAGCCAGATACGGGACGGGATGGTCAGATACGGGACTAAACGGGTCAGATATGGGACTGGACGGACCAGATACGGGACGGGGCGGGTTAGACATTACAGGACAGGACATAGACAGAATGGGAAGGGTCAGGGACAGGCTGAGACTGGCCAGAGACAGGACGGGACGGGCCAGAGACGGGACGGGCTAGAGATGGGACGGGTCAGATACAGGACTGGGGACACATTAGGAATGCGTGCACTGATCCTTTAAGAATCAGGAAGTGCTGCCGCTGCCGCCCTCAGCAAGCAACTAAGACACATGCACACAGCCAGCATAGGAACATAGTGCGCAGCCTGCATTGGTGGGTAAGTCGGCGGTCTTGCATGGTGTGAGATGGGAAGCCATGCCAGCTCACCGCCAGGGATGTTAAAATTAAGTAGTGTAGGTCAGGTGTAGAGAAAATGGAAGTTTTGCAAATAAATATTACAACTATTATTTAATAGGCAAACATCACATGTAGAGTTTGCATGATATACTTTCCTGGTACTTTATCTAAATTAGAAGCAAATTGTTTGAAGATTACTTCTACCTAAATGGCAGAAAATGCACCTATCTTGGTGATGGATAGGACAGCTTGAGGGGATATGGAGGAGGCTGTTTTTGATAGGTGTAATTTAAACATTTTGCTAATAATTTATGGAAAGAATCATATTTTTCTAACTATTGAACTCACCTTAATTTAAAACACACCCCAGGTTAAATTTCCTGGAGGTGTAAATTTGTGGAGGATTTGATAATACTACCTTTAATGGGACTTTAATGGGATGGGCCAGATACAGGACGGGACAGGAAAGATACGGGATGGGCCAGACACAGGACCGGCCAGATACAGGACGGGCCAGAGACAGGACCGGACGGGACACGCCAGAGACAGGACGAAACGGGCTAGAGACAGGACGGGACGGACCAAATACAAGATGAGACTGGCCGGAGATAGCACGGACCGAGGCGTGCCAGAGACAGAACCGGACGGGCTAAAGACGGGGCGACCAGATACAGGATGGGACGGTCCAGATACAGGACGGTCCAGGGACGGGACGGGCCAGAGCAGAATGGGACTGGCCAAAGGCAGGACAGGACAGGTCGGGCCAGAGACAGGACGAGACGGGCAAGAGAGATGACGGGACAGGCCAAAGAGAGGATGGGACTGGCCAGAGACAGGACGAGACGGGCCAAATACAGGACGGGACGGACCAGAGATGGGACGGGCAAGAGACAGGATTGGACAGGCCAGAGATAGCACCGGACGGGCCATACCATAGACAGAACGGGGCAGGCCAGAGACAGGACGAGATGGGAAGGGACTGGCCAGATACAGGAAGGGACAGGCCAGATACAGGACAGGACAGGCCAGATGCGGGACGGGCCAGATACGAGATGGGACGGGCCAGATACAGGACGGGACGAGCCAGAGATAGGACGGGACGGGCCAGAAACAGGACTGGACGAGCTATACATTATGGGACGGGATATAGACAGGATGGGACGGGCCAGAGACGGAACGGGACGTGCCAGATACAGGACAGGATGAGCCAGAGACAGGACGGGACGGGCCAGAAACAGGACGGGACAAGCTATACTTTGTGGGACGGGCCGGAGACCGGACGGGACGGTCCAGATACAGGAAAAGACAGGCCAGAGACTGGACGTGATGGCCCAGATACAGTACGGGACAGGCCAGATACAGGCTGGTACGGGCAAAATATGGGACGGGCCAGATACAGGACGACATGGGCCAGATACGGGACGGGCCAGATATGGGACAGGACAGGCTAGATATGGGATGAGCCATGGACAGGATGGGATGGGCCAGATACGAGATGGCCAGATAAGGGACGGGCCAGATACTGAATGGGCCTGGCCACATACGGGACGGGCCAGATAGGGACTGGTTGGGTCAGATACGGGACAGGAAGTGCCAGAGACGGGAAAGGATGAGGCGGGCCAGATACGTGATGAGATGGGCCAGATAAGGGATAGCCAGATACGGGACGGATGGTCAAATACGGGACCAAACGGGTCAGATATGGGACTGGACGGACCAGATACGGGACGGGGCAGGTTAGACATTACAGGACGGGCCATAGACAGGATGGAAGGGGCCAGGGACAGGCTGGGATGGGCCAGGGACAGGACGGGACGGGCCAGAGACGGGACGGGTCAGATATAGAACTGTAGAGTTTGCATGATATACCTTCCTAGTACTTTATCTAAATTAGAAGCAAATTGTTTGAAGATTACTTCTGCCTAAATGGCAGAAAATGCACCTATCTTGGTGATGGATAGGACAGCTTGAGGGGATATGGAGGAGGCTGTTTTTTGATAGGTGTCATTTAAACATTTTGCTAATAATTTATAGAAAGTATCATATTTTTCTAACTATTGAGCTCACCTTAATTTAATGCACAGAGGACGGCACGGGCCAAAGACCGGATGGGACGGGCCAGAGACCGGATGGGGCGGGCCAGAGACCGGATGGGGCGGGCCAGAGACCGGATGGGACGGGACATATACAGGACGGGACGGGCCAGAGACGAGGCGGGCCAGATACAGGATGGGCCAGGGACGGGCCACTGCAGTACCGGACGAGTCAGAGGCAGGACAGGACGGGTCCGGCCAGAGACAGGACGGGACGGGCCAGAAACAGTACGAGATGGGCCAGAGACAGGACGAGCCAGAGATAGGACAGGACGGGCCAGATACGGGATGGTATGGGCCAGAAATGGGATGGTACGGACCAGATACATGACGGGACGGGACAGATACAGGACAAGACGGACCAGATACGGAACAGGACGGGCCAGATACGGGACGAGCCAGATACGGGACAGGCCAGATACGGGACGGGGCAGATAGGGGACGGGGCAGATAGGGGACGGTACAGATACGGGACGGTCCAGAGATACAGGACGGGCCAGAGACAGGAATAGGACGGGCCATAGACAGGACGGGATGGGCCAGAGACGGGACGGGTCAGACACAGGACTGGGGACACATTAGGAATGCGTGCACTGTTCCTTTAAGGATCAGGAAGTGCTGCCGCTGTCGCCCTCAACAAGCAGCCAAGACACATGCACACAGCCAGCAGAGGAACACAGTGTGCAGCCTGGATTGGTGGGTAAGTCGGCGGTCTTGCATGGTGTGAGATGGGAAGCCATGCCAGCACGCCGCCATGGATGTTACAATTAAGTAGTGTAGGTCAGGTGTAGAGAAAATGGAAGTTTTGCAAATAAATATTACAACTGTTGTTTAATAGGCAAACATCACATGTAGAGTTTGCATGATATACCTTCCTGGTACTTTATGTAAATTAGAACAAATTGTTTGAAGATTACTTCTACCTAAATGGCAGAAAATGCACCTATCTTGGTGATGGATAGGACAGCTTGAGGGGATATGGAGGAGGCTGTTTTTTGATAGGTGTCATTTAAACATTTTGCTAATAATTTATGGAAAGTATCATATTTTTCTAACGATTGAGCTCACCTTAATTTAAAGTACAGAGGACGGCACGGACCAAAGACCGGATGGGGCGGGCCAGAGACCGAATGGGGCAGGCCAGAGACAGGACGGGACATATACAGGACGGGACGGGCCAGAGACGACGCGGGCCAGATACAGGATGGGCCAGGGACGGGCCACTGCAGTACCGGACGGGTCAGAGGCAGGACAGGACGGGTCCAGCCAGAGACAGGACGGGACGGGCCTGAGACAGGACGAGATGGGCCAGAGACAGGACGAGCCAGAGATAGGACTGGACGGGCCAGATACGGGATGGTACGGTCCAGAAATGGGATGGTACGGGCCAGATACAAGACGGGACGGGCCAGATACAGGATGAGACGGACCAGATACGGAACAGGACGGGCCAGATACGGGACGAGCCAGATACGGGACAGGGCAGATATGGGACGGGGCAGATACGGGACGGTACAGATACGGGACGGTCCAGAGATACAGGACCGGCCAGAGACAGGAATAGGACGGGCCATAGACAGGACGGGAGGGGTCAGATACAGGACTGGGGACACATTAGGAATGCGTGCACTGTTCCTTTAAGAATCAGGAAGTGCTGCCGCTGTCGCCCTCAACAAGCAGCCAAGACACATGCACACAGCCAGCAGAGGAACACAGTGTGCAGCCTGGATTGGTGGGTAAGTCGGCGGTCTTGCATGGTGTGAGATGGGAAGCCATGCCAGCACGCCGCCAGGGATGTTACAATTAAATAGTGTAGGACAGGCATAGAGAAAATGGAAGTTTTGCAAATAAATATTACAACTATTGTTTAATAGGCAAACATCACATGTAGAGTTTGCATGATATACCTTCCTAGTACTTTATCTAAATTAGAAGCAAATTGTTTGAAGATTACTTCTACCTAAATGGCAGAAAATGCACCTATCTTGGTTATGGATAGGACAGCTTGAGGGGATATGGAGGAGGCTGTTTTTTAATAGGTGTCATTTAAACATTTTGCTAATAATTTATAGAAAGTATCATACTTTTCTAACTATTGAGCTCACCTTAATTTAAAGCACAGAGGACGGCACGGGCCAAAACCAGATGGAACGGGCCAAAGACCGGATGGGATGGGCCAAAGACCGGATGGGACGGGCCAAAGACCGGATGGGACGGGCCAGAGACAGGACGGGACGGGGCGGGCCAGAGACAGGACGGGACATATACAGGACGGGATGGGCCAGATACAGGATGGGCCAGATACAGGATGGGCCAGGGACGGGCCACTGCAGTACCAGACGGGTCTGAGGCAGGACAGGACGGGTCGGGCCAGAGACAGGATGGGACGGGACAGAGATAGGACAAGACGGGCCAGAGACAGAACGAGATGGGCCAGAGACAGGACGAGCCGGAGATAGGACAGAATGGGCCAGAGAAAGGACGGGACTGGCTAGAAACAGGAAGGGACGGGCCAGATACGGGACGGGCCAGATACAGGACGGGACAGGCGAGAGACAGGATGGGATGGGCCAGATATGGGTCGGGAGAGGCCAGATATGTGACGGGACCCGACAGGATAGACACGGGACGGTACAAGCCAGATACGCGACGGGCCAGATACAAGATGGGACTAGATGGGCCAGATACAGGATGGTACGGAACGGGCCAGATACAGGAGGGGACGGTCCGAGTACAGGATGGGACAGGCCAGATAGAGAACTGCACGGGATGGGCCAGAGACAGGACGGGACGGGCCAGAGATAGGATGGGACAGGCCAGATACGGGACGGGACAGGAAAGATACGGAACAGGACGGGCCAGATACGAGATGGTACGGGCCAGATACAGGACGGTACGGGCCAGATACAGAACTGTATGGGACGGGCCAGAGACAGGAGGGGATGGGCCAGTTACAGGATGGGACGGGCCAGATACGGAACTGCACGGTACGGACCAGAGACAGGACTGGACGGGTCAGAGACAGGATGGGATAGGCCAGATACGGGATGGGGCAGGCCAGATACGGGACAAGACGGGCCAGATACAGGATGGTACGGGCCAGATATGGGACGGTATGGGCCAGATACATGACGGGACGGGCCAGATACAGGACGAGACAGACCAGATACAGAACAGGACGGGCCAGATACGGGACAAGCCAGATACGGGACAGGTCATATATGGGATGGGGCAGATATGGGACGGTACAGATACGGGACGTGCCAGCGACAGGACGGGCCAGATACTGGACGGGATGGGCTAGATACGGGGCGGGCCAGATACGGGACGATACTAGCCAGAGACAGGATGGGACTGGCTAGAGACAGGATGGGATGAGCCAAAGACAGGACGGGTCAGAGACAGGATGGGACGAGCCAAAGACAGGACGGGAGGGGCCAGACACAGGACTGGACAGGCCAGAGACAGAACGGCACGGGCAAGACACAGGACTGGACAGGCCAGAGACAGGACAGGACGGGCCAGATACAGGATGGGACTGGCTAGATACGGGACAGGACCGGCCAGATACTGGACAGGTCAGATACGGGACGGGATGGGCCAGATTCAGGACGGGACGAGAT
Source organism: Phyllobates terribilis (assembly GCF_046119375.1). Lineage (NCBI taxonomy): Eukaryota > Metazoa > Chordata > Amphibia > Anura > Dendrobatidae > Phyllobates > Phyllobates terribilis. The sequence continues at coordinate 38,729 of NW_027364090.1, read as the reverse complement.
GGGCCAGATACAAGACGGTACGGGACGGGTCAGATACAGGACGGGACGGGATAGATACGGAACGGGCCAAATACAGGACGGAACGGGCCAGAGACAGGATGGGCGGGCTTGACATTACGGGCCGGGCCATAGACAGAATGGGACGGGCCAGATACAGGACGGTACTGCCCAGATATGGGACGGAACGGGCCAGATACGCGATGGGACGGGCCAGATACGGGATGGGCCAGATACGGGACGGTCCAGATATGAGACGGGCCAGATATGGGACAGGACGGCCAGATACGACATGAGCCAGGGATGGGAAAGGACAGAAACTGAACGGGATGTGCCATTTATGGTGATGGGCCAGATACGTGACACGCTGGGCCATATACGGGACGGGCCAGATACGGGACTGGTTGGGCCATATACGGGATAGGACGGGCTAGATAGTGAAGGGACGAGACGTGCCAGATAAGAGATGGGCCAGATACGGGACTGGACTGGCCAGATATGGGACTGGACTGGCCAGATACGGGACTTGTCGGGTCAGATATGGGACTAAGCAGGCCAGATATGGGACATACGGGCTAGACATTACAGGACGGGCCATAGACAGGAGGGGAGGGGCCAGGGACAGCACGGGACGGGCCAGAGACAGGTCAGGACGGGATGAGCCAAAGACGGGATGGGCCAGATACAGGACTGGGGACACATTAGGAATGCGTACACTGTTCCTTTAAGAAGAAGGAAGTGCTGCCACTGTCGCCCTCAACAAGCAGCCAAGACACATGAACCCAGCCAGTTGAGGAACACAGTGCGCAGCCTGGATTGGTGGGTAATTCGGTGGTCTTACATGGTGTGAGATGGGAAGCCATGCCAGCACGCCTCCAGGGATGTTACAATTAGGTAGTGTAGCACAGGCATAAAGAAAATGAAAGTTTTGCAAATAAATATTACAACTATTGTTTAATATGCAAACATCACATGTATCGTTTGCATGATATACCTTCCTGGTACTTTATCTAAATTAGAAGCAAATTGTTTGAAGATTACTTCTACCTAAATGGCAGAAAATGCACCTATCTTGGTGATGGATAGGACAGCTTGAGGGGATATGAAGGAGGCTCTTTTTTTGATAGGTGTCATTTAAACATTTTGCTAATAATTTATGGAAAGTATAATATTTTTCTAACTATTGAGCTCACCTTAATTTAAACCACACAGGACGGGATGGGCCAGAGACAGGTTGGGACAGGCCAATTATCGGATGGGACTGGCCAGAGACAGGACGGGATGGGGCTGGCCAGAAACAAGACAGGATGGGCCAGATACATGACGGGGCAAGCCAGATACAGGATGGTCCAGATACAGGATGGGCCAGGGACGGGCCAGAGCAGTGCCGGACGGGCCACAGGCAGGACAGGACGTGTCGGGCCAGAGACAGGACCGGACGGGCCAGAGACATGACAAGACGAGCTTGAGACAGGACGGGACGGGCCAGAGACAGGACGAGCCGGAGATAGGACAGGACGGGCCAGAGACAGGACGGGACTGGCTAGTTACAGGAAGGGACAGGCCAGATACGGGACGGGCCAGATATAGGACGGGATGGGCCAGAGACAGGATGGGACGGGTCAGAGACAGGATGGAACAGGCCAGATATGGGACGGGACAGGCCATATGCGTGACGGGACAGGCCAGATACGTGACGGGACAGGACAGGACAGATATAGGACTGTACAAACCAGATACAGGACGGGCCAGATACAGGACGGGATGAGATGGGCCAGATACAGGATGGTATGAAACGGGCCAGATACAGGATGCTACGGGCCAGATACAGGAGGGGACAGGCCGGGTACAGGATGGGACGGGCCAGATACAGAACTGCACAGGACGGGCCAGAGACAGGACGGGACAGGCCAGAGACAGGATGGGACAGGCCTGATATGTGATGGGACAGGCCAGATACGGGACAGGATGGACCAGATACGGGATGGTACAGGCTAGATACGGGCCAGATATGGGACGGTTCGGGGCAGATATGGGACGGGCCAGATACATGACGGGACGGGCCAGATACATGACGGGACGGGCAAGATACAGGACGAGACGGACCAGATACGAAACAGGACGGGCCAGATACGGGACGAGCCAGATACGGGACAGGGCAGATACGGAATTGAGCAGATATGGGACGGTACAGATACGGGACGGGCCAGATACTAGACAGGATGGGCCAGATACGGGACGATACTGGCTAGAGACAGGACGGGACGGGCTAGAGACAGGACGGGATGAGCCAAAGACAGGACGGGCCAGAGACAGGAAGGGCCAAAGACAGGACGGGAGGGACCAGAGACAGGACTGGACAGGCCAGAGACAGGAGTGGACGGGCCAGAGACAGGACTGGATAGGCCAGAGACAGGATGGGACAGGCCAGATACAGGACGAGACTGGGAGGGACTGGCCAGATATGGGACAGGACAGGCCAGATACGGGACAGGACGGGCCAGATATGGGAGCCCTCAACAAGCAGCCAAGACACATGCACACAGCCAGCAGAAGAAGGCAGTGTGCAGCCTGGCTTGGTGGGTAAGTCGGCGGTCTTGCATGGTGTAAGATGGGAAGCCATGCCAGCACGCCGCCAGGGATGTTACAATTAAGTAGGACGGGTCGGGTCGGGCCAGAGACAGGACAAGACGGGCCTGAGACAGGACAGGACTGGCCAGAGACAGGATGGGACGGGCTAGATACAGGAAGGGACGGGCCAGATACAGGACGGGACGGGCCAGATACAGGACGGGACGGGCCAGAGACAGGATGGGACGGGTCAGAGATAGAATGGGACGGGCCAGATACGGGACAGGCCAGATACAAGACTGGCCAGATACAGGACGGGCCAGATACGGGACAGGCCAGATACGAGACTGGCCAGATAGGGGACGGGCCAGATACGGGACAGGCTGGGCCAAATACAGAACGGGACAGGCCAGATACGGGATGGGCCTGATACAGGACGGGACGGGCCAGATACGGGATGGGCCAGACACGGGATGGGCCAAACACGGGACAGGACCTGGCAACTCAGCAGTTGCACAGATCACGCTGAAGGATAGTGTTGCTCAGGCACCTTCCAATGGGTGGAGGTGGTTTAAGTATCCAGTGTCTCATAGCAATAGTCTGGGGACGCATTAGGAATGCGTGCACTGTTCCTTTAAGAATCAGGATGTGCTGCCGCCCTCAACAAGCAGCCAAGACACATGCACACAGCCAGCAGAGGAACACAGTGCGCAGCCTGGATTGATGGGTAAGTCGGCGGTCTTACATGGTGGGAGATGGGAAGCCATGCCAGCACGCCGCCAGGGATGTTACAATTAAGTAGTGTAGGTCAGGCATAGAGAAAATGGAAGTTTTGCAAATAAATATTACAACTATTATTTAATAGGCAAACATCACATGTAGAGTTTGCATGATATACCTTCCTAGTACTTTATCTAAATTAGAAGCAAATTGTTTGAAGATTTTGAAGATTACTTCTACCTAAATGGCAAAAAATACATCTATCTTGGTGATGGATAGGACAGCTTAAGGGGATATGGAGGAGGCTGTTTTTTTATAGGTGTCATTTAAACATTTTGCTAATAATTTATGGAAAGTATCATATTTTTCTAACTATTGAACTCACCTTAATTTAAAACACACCCCAGGTTAAATTTCCTGGAGGTGTAAATTTGTGGAGGATTTGATAATACTACCTTTAATGCTGTAAGGTAGAATAGAGTGGATAGAGATCTAATGTTAGTGCTTCTCTGCGACATGTATATTATACTCCTATACATTTGCAGCAGGCAATTTATGTCTTTTATACAGCACATACATACACTGTGTTCCAAATTATTATGCAAATAATATTTTCTCAGATTTTCCCAAATTACCTATATGAATTGTAGTCATTGTAATTTTCCAGTCAAATAACTATTAGAGTACAATTGAAAGGTTTTTGTACAAACTGCCTATGATAACAGTATATTTTAAAAAAAAATAAAACACTCAAACTGCACTCAAAATCCATGTTCCAAATTATTATGCACAGCAGAGTTTCCAACCTTTTTATTTTATATGTCCTTACATTTAGTTGGGGATTATCTAAATATATGAGTTCACTTGTTCTTTTTTATTGTGGAATTTAAGTGTATTATTGTTTAATTTTTGTATGTTGTTGTAAAGTTTTGTTATATATTTTTTGTCTTGTTGGTCTACTCTTTTTTTATGTTAATGAGAATTATGTCATTTCCGTGGATCTGTGTATAAATGTCTTGACTGAATGTATTTAACCACAATTGAAAAAAGCCTTGGACAGGCTGAAACGTCTTGTATGAGTTGTGGAATAAATCAACTGATTATCAACACGTGAGTGCCGGGATTTTCTTTTTCTACAGACATTGTTTTCCACGTGCACCACCCTAGCTATACAGAGTGCCGACTATTCCTTTTCTGTTGCTTACATGTGAACTGCCTCCCGCCATCATAGACACTCCTTTTGATGATGCTCCAGAGGTTCTCAATGGGGTTGAGGTCAGGGGAGCATGGGGGCCACACCATAAGTTTGTCCCCTTTTATGCCCACAGCAGCCAGAGATGCAGATGTGTTATGTGCAGCATGAGTCTGGGCATTATCATGCACGAAAATGATCTTGCTGCGGAATGCACGGTTCTTCTTCTTGAACCATGGCAGGAAGTGCTGTTTGAGAAACTCAACATACATTATGGAGTTCATCTTTACCCCTTCAGGGATTCTAAAAGGACCGACAATCTCTCTCCCCATGATTCCAGCCCAAAACATTACTCCACCTCCTCCTTGTTGGCGCCGTAGCCGTGTTTGCATGGGGTGTCCATCAACCAGCCATCCTCCACTCCATCCATCTGGACCATCGAGATCATTTCATGCATGATAATGCCCCGTCTCATGCTGCACATGACACATCTGCATCTCTGGCTGCTGTGGGCATAAGAGGGGACAAACTTATGGTGTGGCCCCCATGCTCCCCTGACCTCAACCCCATTGAGAACCTCTGGAGCATCATCAAAATGAGTGTCTATGATGGCGGGAGGCAGTTCACATCTAAGCAACAGCTCTGGGAGGGTATTCTGTCCTCATGCAAAACAATTGAAGCAGAAACCATCCAAAACCTGACAAATTCAATGAATGAGAGAGTTCAGAAGCTCCTTTCGAACAAGGGGTCCTATGTGCAAATGTTACATCACCTAGAATAAAGTTTTGAGTTGAAAACTGTTTGATTTCAGTTTGTAATAACCTGCTAATGCTTATAATTTCAAAAATGACCATTTTTTTGTTCTTTATTAAAATGAAAAGGTTGGAAACTCTGCTGTGCATAATAATTTGGAACATGCATTTTGAGTGCAGTTTGAGTGTTTTATTTTTTTTTAATATACTGTTATCATAGGCAGTTTGTACAAAAACCTTTCAATTGTACTCTAATAGTTATTTGACTGGAAAATTACAATGACTGCAATTCATATAGGTAATTTGGGAAAATCTGAGACAATATTATTTGTATAATAATTTGGAACACAGTGTAATCACATCACTGCTAAATGCACAGTACAATGCACATTAAGCTCTGCTATGCATGCACACTGCTCTGCTCCATACATATGTAACACAGGTGCTGGAATGCAACGCACAGAGACACAAAATGGGAACAGTTAGGGATATATATAAAACCACTTTATACAAGTATTATGCAAGGGGGTTAGTAACAGGGATAATGAACAGCAAATTGGAATAACAATGAGAAACAGCTTCAGTGAATAATGGTAAAGTTCTTTGCAAAAGTGTGATGCATCCAGTCGTGGGAGTCACCACGTGAGTTTCTCTTTGTATGGCCGTAGCGGGGGGGTCACCGGTTATTCCCGCTAGGCCGCAAGTCTCTTCCGGATAAAGTCTATCAGATCCCTTTTAGCCTCCCACACACCAACCAGCCCCCTCCCAACCTGAAATCCTAATCGCAACTGTCCCTGGTACCGTGAGTGGAAATTGGAAGTGACGGCCCTGTTCACTTGCGCGATTCCTCCGCTGCTGCTGGCGCGTCTCTCCTGTCACAGTCCTCTCTCAGCTCTTCTCAGCTTGACCGTCGACGGTAGTCTCTCAGGCTTGGGGTAAGGGGATCCAGACCTCGGCTATTGACAGACGGCATCAGTTCCCAGGAATTTACTCTGTGTGGGACGCAGGCCCTGACTCTGGGCCACACATGGAGGGATCAGGTCGCTTCTGTGGGGAGTCCAGAACTTCTCAGGCTGCGTCTGACTCTGATGCAGCACAGGCCTCTGGCTGGGGCCTGCCGCGCTGGCATCTGTAGTCCCTCTGGAACACATCTGTTCCACTCTGCAGCCTGGCGCCAAATCTCCCTGTGTCTTGGCACGCTGGGCTTTTATATCCAGGAAATCCATCCTGGAGGTCACCTGATCAGGTGCAGCATCTGAATCTCTTCCCCCTCCAACTCTTCTGGCATAACTTGGTTCCGCTTTATTTCGTCTGGTCAGCAGATGGCAACCTTTCCTCATCTCTGGCACATCCTGCAAGAATCCTCCTTTATTGCACTCTACTACATTCCTCCCACCTCTTTGCTTGCCAGTCCTCGGGCAAGTGGACTTCTTGCTGGGTTGACGTCTCCTTCCAGGCAGCACAAGTTGAGACAAGAGTTGAGCACACTCTTCTGTTTTCTGTTGAATCTGAGACCATATAAACTCCTCTTGGGCAAACCGGTTATTGGGAATTCCGGCATTAGCCCGCCCAGTCTGGCGGAGCTGCTCTTGCAGAGGTGATTCTGGAGGTCCTGAATAATCAATCACTGGGGACTGCAAATCGCCTCCCGATTCATTCTCTGCCCCACTTGAGGATGACACTGGCAACTCTGACAGACTCAACAGTACTGTAGCCCATCCTTCTTCATCCCCCAAGACCCCTGTTTGTGGTGCCTCAGCAACCTCAGTTGGAGATTCAGTCCCATGACAGTCCTCCACTTTGGAAGAGCAGGGCCGCAGCATGTTACGGTGAAACACCCTAGATGTCGTGGTGTCATTCCCTTTGGGTCGGACCTCGTAGACCGGGTTATCTGGGTGGACCTTCTTCACCACTCGATAAGGTATCGCCTCCCAACGGTGACCCAGTTTACTTCCGAGCTGCTTGGCTCGCAATAGCTCACGGTCTCCTGACTGGAGTGGTCCACCCAAGGTCAGGGGCCGACTTGAATGTTCCACTTCCCCGTACTTCTATTCAACCAACCTCCTCAAAGTGTGAAGTCGGCGTCGGTGCACCCGAATCCAGGTACTTGGGCTGCTGCCCGGGCAGGGGTCTTCTGCTTCTAGCTCCAGTTCGGTGATTTATCATCCATTCCTCCCAAACAGCGACATGTAAGGGGTGTAGCCAGTAGTCGCATGTATTCGATTGTTATACACCCACACCAGCTCAGACACAAATTCGGACCACTTCATCTTCTTGTCTTCTTCCAGAGTTGGCAACATCTGCTTCGCAGGCCCCATTCCCCTGGGGGTGATATGGCGTTGCTCGAGACTTATCGATTCCATAGATACGATACAGCTCATCCATCACTCGCCCCTGGAAGCAGGTCCCCTGGTCGGAATGTATTCGCTTCGGGCACCCATATATTCAAATGAAATCTTGGCAGATGTCCTTAGCCGCAGCTTCTGCTGTCTGGTCTCGAGTAGGAGTCACCACTGCGAACTTGGTCAAGTGGTCAGTCATCACCAAGCAGTACCCGTAGCCATTGTATGAAGTTCCGATCATCAGGTAGTTAATGATCAGGACCTCCAAGGGTGCAGAAGTTCACATGGTCTGAACAGGAGCCCTCTGTTCCGGGGGCTTACTTAGCTCACACTGGCGACATTTTCGGCAAACTCCCTCAACTTCCTGCCACAGTTAAGGCCAGTACAGCAGTTGTTGTAACCACCGGAAGGTTTTCTCCACACCAAAGTGAGCGCCCCTCTCATGAGCTTCTTTGGTCAGCTGTACCACTAGTGCCTCTGGAACCAGTACTTGCCAGGTAACGTCGAACTCTCGAGGTAGTTGGATCCTTTGGCATACCAAGCCATCCCTCAGAAAGAGCCTTTCCCACTGGCCCAAGATTTGCAGGGTAGTTGGGAGCAAAGCAGCCCTGGCCTTCTAATCTGGCTTTTTCCCCAGGGCGACCCATTCTCTAAGTTTCGCCAGATCTGGGTCAGACTGCTGTAGATGTATCCTCTCGTCTCTTGATCGTCCTAGAATTTGAGTGGGTCTAGGCTCTTCTCCAGACTCCTGAGCGTCTACTACAGCAGCGGCAAGCTAACTGAAATCCGGGATCTCGTCGCCTTCAAGCTCTTCGTCTATATCTCTCTTTGGTCCCGCTTGGGTGACTCGGGACAAGGCGCCTGCATGCATGTTCAGGGCCTTAGACCGATATGCGATCTTGTACTGGTACTTAGACATCCTCGCGACCCACTGCTGTTCCAACGCACCCAACTTCGCATTCTCCAGGTGGGCCAATGGGTTGTTGTCTGTTCGCACTTGTACTTCTGATCCCGACAAGTACTCCGCAAATTTCTCTGTCATGGCCCACACCAATGCCAGCAACTCCGGTTTGAACGAACTATAGTTGTCTGGGTTCTTCTCTGTATCCCGTAGTGACCGACTAGCATATGCGATCACCCTCTCTCTTTCTTCCTGTACTTGTGCCAACACTGCTCCCAGACCATGCAAGCTTCCATCGGTGTACAACACGAAGGGCTGTGAAAAGTCAGCGTAGGCTACAATTGGAGCATCCGTTAGCGCCATCTTTAATGCTCGGAAGGCTTCCTCTTGTCGTGGGCCCCACTAAATAGGTTGTCACTTGGCTCCCACCGCTGTTCCTCTCAGGAGCTCATTGAGCGGTACCGCAATCTTAGCAAAGTCTTTCACGAATCGGCGGTAATATCCGACGAGCCCCAGAAATGCCCTCAGTTCCCTCAGGTTGGTGGGTGTGGGCCACCTCTGTACCGCAGCTACTTTCTCTGCAGTGGGGGTGCACTCCTGCACTGGACACAGTGTGTCCCAAATAGTCAATCTCCTGCTTGAATAAATGACACTTGCGAGGCTTGATCTTCAATCCATGTCTCCGAAGTCGCTCTAACGCTTGTTCCAGCTGGCGGAGATGATCTTCAAACGTTGCATCCTGCCGACTACGCCAAATATAACACAGGTGCCTGAATGCAACGCACAGAGACACAAGACGGGAACAGTCAGGGATATATATAAAACGACTTTATATGTATAACAAGTATTATGCAAGGGGGGTTAGTAACAGGGATAATGAACAGCAAATTGGAATAACAATGAGAAACAGTTTTAGTGAATAACGGTAAAGTTCTTTGCAAAAGTGTGATGCACCCAGTCGTGGGAGTCACCACGTGAGTTCTCTTTGTATGGCCCTAGCGGGGGTCACCTGTTATTCCCACTAGTCTGTAAGTCTCTTCCGGATAAAGTCTATCAGATCCCGTTTAGCCTCCCACACACCAACCGGCCCCCTCCCAACCTTAAATCCTAATCCCAACTGTCCCCAGTACCATGAGTGGAAATTGGAAGTGACAGCCCTGTTCACTTGCGCGATTCCTCCGCTGTTGCTCTCTTGTCGCAGTCCTCTTTCGGTCCTCTCGGCTTGACCGTCGACAGTAGTCTCTCACGCTTGGGGTAAGGGGATCCAGATCTCGGCTCTTGACAGATGGCGTCCGTTCCCAGTAACTTACTCTGTGTGGGCGCAGGTCCTGACTCTGGGCCACACGTGCATGGCTCAGGGCGCTTCTGTGAGGAGTCCAGATCTTCTCAGGTGGCTTCTGACTCTGATGCAGCACAGGCCTGGGATCTGTGGTCCCTCTGGAACATGTCTGCTCCACTCTGCAGCATGGCATCAAATCTCTCTGTGTCTTGGCGCGCTGGGCTTTTATATCCAGGAAATCCTTCCTGGAGGTCACCTGATCAGGTGCAGCATCTGAATCTCTTCCCCCTTCAACTCTTCTGGCATAACTTGATTCTGCTTTATTTCGTCTGGCCAGCAGATGGCAACCTTTCCTCATCTCTGGCACATCCTGCAAGAATCTTCCTTCATTACACTCTACTACACATTCACACAGTTCAGTGGCACACAGCTGTCTTACATACACATATCTCTGCTACATACATACACACACCCCTGCAGCATGCACACAGCTCAGCTACATGAAAACACACAACTCTCATACATTCACAGACATAGCTTTCCTATATACACACATGTCTCATATATACACATACAGCTCCACTATGTACACTCGCACACACAGATATATATATATATACGGTTGTGCTCAAAAGTTTACATACCCTGGCTGAATTTTTGCTTTCTTGGCCTTGTTTCAGAGAATATGAATGATAAAAAAAAACTTTTTCTCCACTCATGGTTATCGGTTGGGTGAAGCCATTTATTGTCAAATTACTGTGTTTTCTCTTTTTAAATCTTAATGACAACCAAAAACATCCAGATGACTCTGATCAAAAGTTCACATACCCCAGGTCTTAATACCGTGTATTGCCCCCTCTAACATCAATGACTGCTTGAAGTCTTTTGTGGTAGTAGTGGATGAGGTTCTTTATTTTCTCAGAATGCGCACTTGAGATCTCCCCAGAGTCTCTCAATGATATTGTGGTAAGGAGACTGAGATGGCCACTCCACAACCTTCACTTTGTTCTGCTGTAGCCAATGACAGGTCGACTTGGCCTTGTGTTTTGGATCGTTGTCATGTTGGAACGTCCAAGTACGTCCCATGCGCAGCTTCCAGGCTGATGAGTGCAAATTTGCCTCCAGTATTTGCTGATAACATGCTGCATTCATCTTTCCTTCAACTTCTACCAAGTTTCTTGTGCCTTTGTAGCTCACAAATCCCCAAAACATCAGCGATCCACCTCCGTGCTTTACAGTAGGAATGGTGTTCCTTTCATCATAGGCCTTGTTGACCTCTCTCTAAATGTAACGTTTATGGTTGTGGCCACAAAGTTCAATTTTGGTCTCATCACTCCAAATTACCTTGTTCAAGAAGTTTTGAGGCTTGTCTCTGTGCTGTTTGGCGTATTGTAGGCAAGATACTTTGTGGCATTTGCACAGTAATGGCTTTCTTCTGGCGACTCCACCATGCAGCCCATTTTTCTTCAAGTGCCTCCTTATTGTGCATCGTGAAACAGCCAACCGCTAGTTTTCAGAGAGTCCTGAATTTCAGCTGATGTTATTTGTGGGGTTGTCTTTGCATCCTGAACAATTTTCCTGGCAGTTGTGGCCTAAATTTTTGTTGGTCTACCTGACCGTGGTTTGGTTTTTACAGAGCCCCTGATTTTCCATTTGTTAGTCACGGTTTGAACTCTGCTGACTGGCATTATCAATTCCTTAGATATCTTTTTGTATCCCTTTCCTGTGTTATACAGTTCAACTACCTTTTTCCGTAGATCCATTGACAATTCTTTTTCTTTTCCCCATGACTCACAATCCAGAAACGTCAGTGGCTGGATAAAAGATGCAAGAGTCTGTCTGGATCCCAGAAACTCACTCAGCTTTTATGCACACACACTGATTACAAGCAAACAGGTCACAGGTGAGGATGTTACCTTTAGTAGCCAAATTCTGAGCATGTTATCAGGACAAAATTACCAGGGTATATGAACCTTTGATCAGGGTCATTTGGATGTTTTTTGGTTGTCATTAAGATTTAAAAAGAGAAAACACACTAGTTTGACAATAAATGGCTTCACCCAACCAATAACAATGAGTGGAGAAAAAGTTTTTTTGTTATCATTCATATTCTCTGAAACAAGGCCAAGAAAGGAAAAATTCTGCCCTGGTATGTAAACTTTTGAGCACAACTGTATATATACACAAACGCACATAAAACAGACATACACACAACAACTGTATACATTACCACATTTTGAAATTCCTTTCAGGAATGTGACTTATCACATGATGTGAAATGTCCTTCTGCTAAACTGGAACGTGCAGTATCCTTACAGGTCCCTCACTCTCCTCGTGCAGAATAATCTGCCTCCAGACTGTAAGACGCATACACTTTTTAGCAAGTTTTTTCATTGCTAAAAAGTGTGTCTCATGTCTAATAGATACTGGTGGTAAAATTTACATTTGTTTACAACGCATTTTTGCCATGTATGTTATCATGGGTCAAAACCAAGAGTTTTAGCATGCTGAGTGAGTTCTCTTGTGGTGCCTTTAGCACTGATAAGTTGTCACACTCTTGCCTATAATTTTAATATTCTTCCAGTAAATTTTAGAACCCCTTCTTGAAGAAGCCCGTACGTAAAGGGGGATATCCTTACGTGGCTGACCGCCGACTACTGATAGCTGATTGCTGACTGCGCTTTGTTTGGTAATTATGTTTTAATAGGATATTTAATGAATTTATGAAGATCCATAGTGAATTTGTTCAAAGGGATGGTGCCTTTTAGACATGGGTTTACTCTGTTATGAGGTGCTAAGTTACATTTGAGGTTTAAGGCCCTTTTGACACCATCAATATGCCAAATGATGGATGGACATATATTATTTAGCAAGTTGTATTAAAGAGGTAATTTCTCTATTTATTTATTAAATGTAAAACTTGCTGCTTGTCGCCATTAGATGGCGATATTGTAACACCATCCCTTGGCATTCTTTCACTATAGAGATCTATGTACTGTTTATCCTGTCTTCTGAATAAAGATGCAATTCAGTGTTTGGTCATGCCATGTGATGCCTATTTATGCTATACTTGTATGCCTTTTTTAATAATTTTTTTCTGTTGTTTTTTATTGTGAATGAAATAAAGAATTGTTATTTTTTAAGAAACCTCGATCTGTGTTCATTGGTTTCAGTAAACTTTATAAGCCTGACAGTCTTTCTAGAAGACATATTGAGATGCATTTAAGTACTTGGGGTCCGTTAAATATAATTGATGGTGCCCAGTTCAGGAGATGTATGGATGCTATAGGTGAAGGCCATGTCATTATGTTCCACTACCTACTAAAAAAAATAAGTAGTGTAGGTCAGGAATTGAGAAAATGGAAGTTTTGCAAATAAATATTACAGCTATTATTTAATAGGCAAACATCACATGTAGAGTTTGCATGATATACAGTACAGACCAAAAGTTTGGACACACCTTCTCATTTAAAGTTTTTTTTGTATTTTCTTGACTATGGAAATTGTATATTCACACTGAAGGCATCAAAACTATGAATTAACACATGTGGAATTATATACTTAACAAAAAAGTGTGAAACAACTGAAAATATTTCTTATATTCTAGGTTTTTCAAAGTAGCCACCTTTTCCTGATGACTGCTTTGCACACTCTTGGCATTCTCTTGATGAGCTTCAAGAGGTAGTCACCGGAAATGGTCTTCCAACAATCTTGAAGGAGTTCCCAGAGATGTTTAGCACTTGTTGGCCCTTTTGCCTTCACTCTGCGGTCCAGCTCACCCCAAACCATCTTGATTGGGTTCAGGTCTGGTGACTGTGGAGGCCAGGTCAGCTGGCGTAGCACCCCATCACTCTCCCTCTTGCTCAAATAGCCCTTACACAGCCTGGAGGTGTGTTTGGGGTCATTGTCCTGTTGAAAAATAAATGATGGTCCAACTAAACGCAAACCGGATGGAATAGCAATGCTCTGTAAGATACTGTGGTAGCCATGCTGGTTCAGTATACCTTCAATTTTGAATAAATCCCCAACAGTGTCACCAGCAAAGCACCCCCACACCATCACACCTCCTCCTCCATGCTTCACGGTGGGAACCAGGCATGTAGAGTCCATCCGTTCACCTTTTCTGCGTCGCACAAAGACACGGTGGTTGGAAGCAAGGATCTCAAATTTGGACTCATCAGACCAAAGCACAGATTTCCACTAGTCTAATGTCCATTCCTTGTGTTCTTTAGCCCAAACAAGTCTCTTCTGCTTGTTGCCTGTCCTTAGCAGTGGTTTCCTAGCAGCTATTTTACCATGAAGGCCTGCTGCACAAAGTCTCCTCTTAACAGTTGTTGAAGAGATGTGTCTGCTGCTAGAACTCTGTGTGGCATTGACCTGGTCTCTAATCTGAGCTGCTGTTAACCTGCGATTTCTGAGGCTGGTGACTCGGATAAACTTATCCTCAGAAGCAGAGGTGACTCTTGGTCTTCCTTTCCAGGGGCGGTCCTCATGTGAGCCAGTTTCTTTGTAGCGCTTGATGGTTCTTGCAACTGCACTTGGGGACACTTTCAAAGTTTGCCCAATTTTTCGGACTGACTGACCTTCATTTCTTAAAGTAATGATGGCCACTCGTTTTTCTTTACTTAGCTGCTTTTTTTCTTGCCATAATACAAATTCTAACAGTCTATTCAGTAGGACTATCAGCTGTGTATCCACCTAACTTCTGCACAACACAACTTATGGTCTCAACCCCATTTATAAGGCAAGAAATCCCACTTATTAAACCTGACAGGGCACACCTGTGAAGTGAAAACCATTTCCGGTGACTACCTCTTGAAGCTCATCAAGAGGAATGCCAAGAGTGTGCAAAGCAGTCATCAAAGCAAAAGGTGGCTACTTTGAAGAATCTAGAATATAAGACATATTTTCAGTTGTTTCACACTTTTTTGTTAAGAATATAATTACACATGTGTTAATTCATAGTTTTGATGCCTTCAGTGTGAATGTACAATTTTCATAGTCATGAAAATACAGAAAAATCATTAAATGCGAATGTGTGTCCAAACTTTTGGTCTGTACTGTACCTTCCTGGTACTTTATGTAAATTAGAAGCAAAATTGTTTGAAGATTACTTCTACCTAAATGGCAGAAAATGCACCTATCTTGGTGATGGATAGGACAGCTTGAGGGGATATGGAGGAGGCTGTTTTTTGAAAGGTGTAATTTAAATATTTTGCTAATAATTTATCGAAAGTATCATATTTTTCTAACTACTGAACTAATCTTTAAAACACACCCCAGGTTAAACTTCCTGGAGGTGTAAATTTGTGGAGGATTTGATAATACTACCTTTAATGCTGTAAGGTAAAATAGAGTGGATAGAGATCTAATGTTAGCATTTCTATGCAGCATGTATATTATTCTCATACATGTGCAGCAGGCAATTTATATGCATTCTATGCAGCACACACATACTCGCATCACTATGAATGCATAGTACATGCAAATTAAGCTCTGGTATTCATGCACACAGCTCTGCTACATACATACCCATAACTCAGTTACACACAGCTGTCTTACATACACACATCCATCTTTGTTACATACATTCCCACACCCCTGCAGCATACACACAGCTCAGCTACATACAAACATACAACTCTCCTACATTCACATACATAGCTTTCCTATATACACACATCTCTCATATATACACATACAAAGTACACTCACACACACCTCTTTTGATGTGCCTTTAGCACTAATAAGTTGTCACACTCTTGCCTATAATTTTAATATTCTTCCAGTAAACTTTATAAGCCTGACAGCCTTTCTAGAATACATATTGAGATGTACCATATTTTTCGGACTACAAGATGCACTGTTTTCCTCCAAAATTTTGGAGGGAAGTGGGGGGGTGCGTCTTTTAGTCTGAATATATACATATATGCTGTGGGTGGTAGTGGGTGTGGGGGGAGCAGGTGCGGCGGAGGAGCGGGGCACAGGAGGCAGTAGCCAGCTGCTGCATCCTACACTGTGCCCGCTGCTAAAGAAAATTAATATTCACTGCTCCCCACGCCCATGGGTGTGTAGAGCAGTGAATATTCATTTTCCTTAATAGCGGGCATACTGTACTCGCAGCGCAGCTCCTCGGCGGTCATGTGTGCCCGCTATTAAAGACCATGAATATTCACTACAACCCACTTCCATGGGAAAGGTCCCAGTATCTTTCTCTCCTGTACCGCACTGATCAGATAGATCATTGACCTGCCTCCGGACTTTAAGACGCATACACTTATTAGCAAGTTTTTTCATTGCCAAAAAGGGCGTCTTATTATCTAATAGATACTGGTGTTAAAAATTACATTTGTTTACAATACACACAGCCATTGTATACATTACCACATTTTGAAATTCCTTTCAGGAATTTCTGGTTAAATAACCCTATAGGACTTTCCCATTGTCTTTGGAATTATATTGTCGTTTGAAATCCCAGTAGGACTTGCACACATAGACTTGCATTGAATAAAAAGCAAGAAAAAAATCAGACAGCACACGAACCGTGCATATGCTGGCCTATTTTTATGCACACATCTCAAAGGAACCACAAAAATTCCTCAGCCAAGTACAATGAATTCACAGCCAGAAACATCAGGATGGATAGAATAAACAAATGTTCTGTATTTTTATATATAATTTCACAAGCCCCCTACATTTAATAAACTTGCACCCTTAGGTGACTTTCATGTGGCTCTAAAGGGTGTTCAGCCTGGTTTATCCTAATAAATAATTGTAAAAAATTACGTGGGGTTCCCCCTATTATTGATAATCAGCAAAGGTAAAGCAAACAGCTGTGGGCTGATACTATGAGTCTGAGAAGGTCCTTTCTTTATTGGACACTTCCCAGCCTAAAAATACCAGCCCGCAGCCGCTCTACAAGTGGCGCATCACATGAGATACCCCAATTCTGGCGCTTTGCCTCACTCTTCCCAATTGCCCTGCTGTGGTGGCAATTGAGGTAATGGTACTTGGGGTTTATGACAGTGGTGATTTGTCAAAAATCACAGGCCAATATTGAGTCAATGGGCAGCTAATGGTACCCACGTTCCGGTGCCGTTTCTCACCCTGTGAAGGTCCTATTCATACCAAACTTTCACGGTGAACAGAGCTCATCTACACCTACACAAAGCTGGTTCGGGTACCAGGTTAGGCCAAAATCCGGTAACGTTTACTTTGGTACTGAGGGTCCAATCTGAAACCTGAGATAATCATTTTGTAACACTAGATCTCCTGTTTCCACAGACACATCACATGTACTTTTCTTAGTACTACAACCAGCTTATGTTAACCAAGTAGCAGTCAGGGGTATACCGTCCATAGCGGCAGCCTGCGCAGTGGCTATGGGGCCCTTGAGACAGGGGGGCCCGATGTTAAAACAGTATCAGACCCCTCCATCCGCCCCCATCACAATTTCAACAGTATCTGCATCCTTGGGATGCAAACACAGTTGAAAACAAACAGGCTTGGTCAGAACCACCGGAGGATTCTGTGGCCCGGAGTCGGGTGAAAGATCTACCTCTGCTCCTCTGGCTGCACTGCTCTGAAAGTGCAGGAGAGGAGGCTCCTCCCACCAGCCCCAGGCTCCAGCAGAGTTGCTGCCTACAGCATGGCCCCTACTCTCCTGGATGTGTCCCCTGCTGCTTACTTCTCCGTTCTCCTCCTCCTGCCTTCACCCCTACAATTAAAGCAAGATAGCTCTGCAGTCGGGCCCTGGGGGATGGGAGGCTGCACCAGAGAGAAATACATCATGTGCAATCATCTGCAGAGAGGTTAAGTTCATGTGTAATGTGTGTGTATATGTGTGTGTGTGTGTGTGTGTGTGTGTGTGTGTGCTTACGTGTGTGTACAGGTGCTTCTCACAAAATTAGAATATCATCAAAAAGTTAATTTATTTCAGTTCTTCACTACAAAAGGTGAAACTCATATATTATATAGAATCATTACAAACAGTGTGATCTATTTCAAGTGTTTATTTCTGTTAATGGTGATTATGGCTTGCAGCCAATGAAAACACAAGTCATTATCTCAGTAAATTAGAATACTTTATAACAGCTTGAAAAATGTTTTTAAAATCCGAAATGTTGGCCTGCTGAAATGTATGTTCAGTAAATGCCCTCAATACTTGGTCGGGCTCCTTTTGCATCAATTATTGCATTAATGCGGCGTGGCATGGAGGCGATCAGCCTGTGGCACTGCTGAGGTGTTATGGAAGCTCAGATTGCTTTGATAGCAGCCTTCAGCTCGTCTGCATTGTTGAGTCTGGTATCTCTCATCTTCCTCTTGACAAGCGGACATAGATTCTCTATAGGGTTAAGGTCAGGCGAGTTTGCTGGCCAATCAAGCACAGTGATACTGTTGTTTTTAAACCAGGTATTGGTACTTTTGGCAGTGTGGACAGGTGCCAAGTCCTGCTGGAGAATGACATTTCCATCTCCAAAAAGCTTGTCGGCAGAGGGAAGCATGAAGTGCTCTAAAATTTCGTGGTAGACGGCTGCGCTGACTTTGGTCTTGATAAAAGACAGTGGACCTAAACCAGCAGATGACATGGCTCCTCAAACCATCACTGATTGTGGAAACTTCACACTATTCCTCAAGCAGCTCGGATTGTGCGCCTCTCCACTCTTCCTCCAGACTCTGGGACCTTGACTTCCAAATGAAAATTGGAACTCTGGGACCTTGTGGAGTGTGTCAATGACTGCCTTCTGGACATCTGTCAAGTCAGCAGTCTTACCCATGATTGTGGAGCCTACTGAAACAGACTAAACAACCTGTTTTTTTGTTAATTATTCTAATTTACTGAGATAATGACTTTTGTGTTTTCATTGGCTGTGAGCCATAATCATCAACATTAACAGAAATAAGCACCTGAAATAGATCACTCTGTTTGTAATGACTCTATATAATATAGTTTCACTTTTTGTGTTGAAGAACTGAAATAAATGAACTTTTTGATGATATTCTAATTTAGATGCACCAGGTGACAGCTGATGTAATCAGCCATCATGTGCCTTAACAGCCATGGGTGTGTATTGCTAATAAAAATATGGATATCTTATAGCCTACATATTGTAACATATTGTTTATATGCTTTGATAAAGTGTGGTCATTAGACCAAGTGTGGAATGTATTGCAAATATGGTTGTCTGAATCCAAGCACTATAATATTGCAATATACTGCAGTATAATATTGATATACTCTGATACTGAGAAACTAGTTCTTTCACATGAACTGTCCTTGATGCATGCTATCCACAAAGTGTTTGCTAGGTGTCAATACAGTAAGACAATGTTAATTGTTCTATGGTCTATGAAGTTGTGTGTTTCAAAGATTCATTATCCTGATTTGTACACAAGTGACCACTGTGATATTTGCTTTGACAAATAGTGTTATTGTAACCAAAATACTGATTCAAATAATGTGTGTACACTTACCATTATGTTCCATGAGAAATACATAGATCTATTGTCTAAAACAATGTTTATAAGTAAACTTCTCGAAATTACAGAACCTGGCCAATTCGGTATTATCGACGAATCATACTTATAAACATTAACCAGCTTTATGCTTCCATTGTCTAAACCTTATAAAAGTCACTGGAATCATGATACAGACATAAGCTTTCTTGTGTAGACTTCTCAGGGGTTCTCTGTCAATTAGACAGATGATGCTCATAAACTCCTAGATGAAGAAGCCATAAGTTGTACCTGCACTGATGTGTAGTGTTGTATGTACCTGCCCATGCAGTGTTGTGTAGACTTCCAGCGATTTCTCTGTCTTGGTGAAATTTCTTCTCTGATCTTCCAGACGGATGATGTTTAAAAGCTCCTTGGTGATGAAGTGAATACATATATATATGTACTTAACCTTTGTATTATAACATGTACAAAAGTGTATGCAATATCAGCATATCATACTATTCCTTTAATTATATATTTTACGTTTTATATCAACTATTATAAATAAAATTGCGTTATATTGCAAAGGGTTGCCTTCTTTAAAGCCGTATCCGAACCTTAGTGTCAAAACTATTGGCAAAACATTTGGCGTAGTCGGCAGGATACGCAGAAGGCTCAGAAGTTCTTTTTGTTAAAAATTACAATCATCTTGAATTTATAAGGACTCTGTGTGATAAGGTGTGATAGAGTGATATTGCAGTGATATTGCGTAAAGCATGCCTTTCTTTAAGAGAAAGGTAGGTGTGAGTCTATTGAGATTCCTGGTTGGGAACAGACTCCCTTTAATATTTTGGCAACCAAATGGTCCCACAGTGTTGGTTTGAGTGAACCATGAGACAAATGTCAGAAGGATGCGGAACCTGATGATGTGGTTTCATGCTTGCAGAAAGTGAAAGTAGAAAAAGGTAAAGAGTTGGGTGCTGTTGGCAGGCGTGGATGTGTTAAGGGAGGGCAATAACCCTTCACGGTTGACCAAGTGAGTGTCAAAATTATTATGTTGATTGGCAATCCACAGAAAACCAAACGGAGGCAATGTGTGCTCTGTATTGGGAGGATGCAAAGAATCTCTGATCCCGTTTATTTTGCTTAGCATTTTATATTGTTTTGAGTATATCAAACAGCCAATCAACTCTACAGCCATACTACAATACTATAGTCTAACTGATGTTAGTACAATTATTACGGAAAACACATATATGGTCATATTATCATTGTTAGTTTGAAGCACTATGGAAATTTTACAAGGTCAAACCTGGCCTAAACAAGTTAGATAACAGAGTGTCTGACAAAATGTTCTCTTGAGAAAAAGTTAGTGTGAGATAAGTTCCATGGGAAGAAAAAGAAAGAATGTATGTTATGCAAGGAGTGATAATAATAACATGATTTTAAAGCAAGCAGCCAAAATGGAGTTGCTCTAGCATGAGTATCAATATGTCCTTTACATTCCCCCCTAAAAGTTATGTTATTATCAACAATAAAGGTGCTTTCCCAGGGTCATGGTTTGAGCCTGAGGGACATTGGTCTTCACCCAATTAGTGCCCTTGTTACCAATTGGGGCTGTCGCGGCATGTCCACCCCCCCTTGTTTGTTGATATAATCATAAAGTTCAGATCTGAAATTGGTTGGGGCAAGCGGGTAAAGGTCATCATTCCCTTGTCATCCAGGTCCTCAATGCTGGTTTCATCTGGGAGGTCCGTGTACAGTAGCACTGGATGTCGGTTAACAGTGTCCTCCTTGCTCTCTGATGACTGGCAGGTTTTCCTCATGCAAAATGGGATACAATAAAAGACTAGTTTTAGTAAAACATATATTAACAAGCAAGCAACAATATGCAACACTCCTTGGTCAACTCGTTATGTTTGTTATACTCTTCCCTGAGTTTCCTAATGTCTCCATTTTAGTCTTTAACCGTATGGTAGAGTCGGGGTCAATATATGGGTCAATATAGTGACAACAGGCTGGGCCTACAACCTGACACACATCCCTCCTTGAGCTGCTGTCAAATAGTCCAGCACTAACGTATGTTGATTAGCCACTATAATAAGCTGATTCTGCACTGCAACAGTAGTATTAATTACTTCCAAAATATTCCAAATCTGGTCATCTAAGTAGTCAGTGACTTCCACTAACTTGTCCCACATTTATGTAACCATAGGGTAGAGGAAGACGGTACTGAATATCTTATTGGGTACACTCATTTGTACTAAATGAGGTCTTCCTGATGGTCGTGGGGTGTTGTCTTTGGCACGTTTATAACGTTTATAGATGGTATGAAGAGGGATGGCTCTCATATCTACTTTACTATGGGGAATAAGATAAGTGGCTGAAGTTAGCCGGCCCAACGTACAAGTCCCCCCTACTCTGACTGGGAGCCATTTATACGCATTATTCCCACAGACCCAATATGTGGCTGATGGCAAATCCCATAAAGCAGAGTGCTGTAATACTAATTTATGTACCAAATTGATTAAAACGGTGTTATTTGATAACATACACCATGAAGACATTTGTCCCAGGGGGCTACAATATCCAACATCCGGATTGCCACATGTTGGATCACTAGGCTTATATTCAGAAGATTCATTACAAGGGACGTTACCAGATATTTTATAACGTGTCATCGGTACCTTTTATAAACAGATTTGCATGTACCCATGAGTGATTATGAATGTATCTTTCCAATAATGATGGTCTGGGACGGACCGCCAGAAAGGGCATACTAGCGGCTGAAACTGGTGAGTGAGTACATATCCAACAGTCACTGATCTGGTTGTTTTCTAATTGTCTCAATTCTTGTACCAAAATCTGATGGTCAGTAATGAACTTATTATTAAAGGGGTCAGTACTCTGTTGTAGGCTATTCCAGGTATTGACTAGGTTAACCATACATATTATCATAAAACATCTCAGCTGTTGGGATTGTCAGGAGCACTTGGTATGATCCGTCATACAATGGTTCTAGTCCGTGTTTCCGAACATGCTTCTTCACATACACATAATCTCCAGGCCTGAGGGTATGACAACCTTCTGCATCAGCTGGATCTGGAATAGAAGATGATACTAACGCATGGGTGTTAGTTAAGGCTTTGGCAAACTGAATCACATATTGCACAACATAATCTGTTTCTTCTGATAATTGTTGTGGGGTAAATCTAGCTATAGCTGGTTGTGACCTAAATAGTATCTCATAGGGTGACAGTTTGTGTTTCCCTATGGGGGTGGTGCGTATGTGATATAGTGCAATGGGAAGGAGCTCAGGCCACTGGGCCGTAGTCTCCTGCATCATTTTGGTTAACTGCCTTTTCAGTGTGCCATTCAATCTCTCCACCTTGCCACTTGACTGTGGATGGTAAGGAGTATGTAACATCACTGTTGATCCGATCATGGTAAGTATTTCTTGATATACGCATGAGGAAAAGCCTGGTCCTTCATCACTTTTGATAACTTCTGGGACTTCATACCGGCAAACAACTTCAGAGACCAGCTTCTTGGCGGTAGTCTTGGCAGTCATGTTTGGAACGGCGAATGCTTCTGGCCAACTGGAAAACATATCCACTACCCCTAAGCAGTCCATGGGCCCAGGCCGCAATGGCTGGATACAGGAGTCGAGGCAAACAGTACAGTTGTTTCTTCTTCCATAGCCCATCTATCAACTTAGCACCCACCTCCTTCTACGACTGGCGTTCTTCTTTAGCGCGTAGAGCGTGTGGAGCGTAGCTTTGTGATTGGAGGGACCGGTTGATGCTCTTCTGCAGGTTGATCCTGGGTTGGCACGGAATTTAGCTGTTTGGCCTGTTGCCGTGTAAGAGCCATGGACATGGATGTCAGAAGAAGAGCTGCTCGCTTAGCATGGAGATGAGCAAGTGCATTACCTCTTGCTTCAGGGGCATCTGGTCGGGTATGAGCTTTTACCTTTACGACAGCCAACTGTCTTGGTAGTTGCACCACTTCCATCAATTGTCTGATGCTTTCAGCATTTTTCACAGTCTGCAGTCAGAGCTTTGAGCTCTGCTTCTTGTGCTGACATACTGGGAGGTAAGACTGCTGCCTCTACCAATGTATCTTCAGTTGTGACAGCATATCCAGTATGAAACCTGCCAGAGGTGTCAACATATCTGGATCCATCCGTATATAACGTAAGTTCTGGGTCATCCAAGGGTACTTCCCCCACTAGAACAAGTGGAGTTGACTCCGCAGTAATTTGTTCCAGACAATCATGCGGTGGAGCCTTTTTCCCCTCTCCTTCAGGTGCTGGTAGCAGGGTGGCTGGGTTGATGGTGGTGTAACTTCACATTTTCTGGCAAAATCAACGAACACTGCAGCCACAGGTGTCTCTGTGTAGACAGATGTTTAGGTTGCTGTGTGGCGTGAACCGCTCGTAGACAGCTGGGGGAGAGATGCGCTAGGTAATAAACGACTGGGCGCTGCTTTGTACAGTGTCTCTGCGTGAGTACTCCGGCTGCATGTCCTCCTGTCTCAGAGGCATACAAATGGAAAGGTTGAGCATAGTCCAGATTTCCAAGGGCAGGGGCTGTCATTTTCCTTGACTTTAGTTGCTCAAAGGCTTGTTGCAGCTGTTCTTGGTGGTCCTTGTTGTTGACATCAGCCAGAGTGTCTTCTTTTAATGCATCTTAGAGGGGCGGCTGCATGAGACGTGAGGCGTCTGGGATCCATTGTCTGCAGTATGTACATAGTCCGAGGAACCGTTGCAGCTCTATGGGATCTTTTGGGAACAGTAGTGCGTAGATGACCGTCTTCCTTTCTTCTGTGAGATGTCTGGCACCCTGAGTAAGGCAATGGCCTAAGAAGACCACTTGCCGGGCCAAAACTGAAGTTTCGAGGCTGAGACTCGACAATTCAGTTTTGCTAGATGCTTGAGGAGACTAACACTGGCCCTGATGGACATTTGCTCCGTGTAAATGTAATATGTAATGTAATATGTAAATGCAAACAGAAACTGACAGTCTTTGTGTAGTGGAATGCTAATAAAAAAACAAAAACGTTTGCTAAATCAATTACTGTAAACCAGACAACGTGTATGTGCATCTATTAGAAACTTAAGGATACATGACCATCTAGAGAATTAGTTTACATCACCATATTTTAGCCCTAATGTCAAAGTGGACATAAATATGTGCTGTTGAGGGTAGTGGATTGATTAGCCAACTTATCCTGAGCCCATATTTTAAGGGCTTGACAGAAGTTAAACCCACTCTCATATGTATTGGCGTCTAATGCTCTGTCACACACTGATTATGATGATCTTCCTCATACACATTCTGGGTGTAGTGTGTATTGCTGCCTGTATTCTGGGTGTGCCAAGATGGCCGCAACCAGAAGGAAGCATACTACAGGAAGGGTGCACCAAGATGGCCACCACCAAAGGGACATTTGGTCAGAGACCGGAGGTGATGCAATGGGTGTAGCAACATGGCCGCTGCAGGAAGGGTTGGAACTTTGGGCGGACATAGGTATAACAGATGAGGATGGGGCACTAGAAGTGGCTTGGGTAGTAGCGAGGGGAGTGCGTGACATGCAACACAGTAATCTACTGACAATGGATTCTGCTGGCCACAATTAGAACATTCCCAACAATTCATTACTCCGCCATTATCGGAGAGCAGTATCTTTGTAATACACATAACATAGCATCGTGTTTCCCTTATTGTCTGCATTTTCTTCCTCCATTCACCTTTTTTTTTTTTCCTGCTCTGTATCAAGCCAAGGCCGTTTTGCTATGCTAGCAGCTGTAACTGGGCGCTTATCTGGCAGCGTGCATATTTCAGTTAACCATTTAAGTTTCTCCACATATCCACATACTTTTTCCTTCTGTCAACAAACTCAGCGCAACCTTTTTTTTTCACATGCATTTACTTTTCAACATTTCAACATCCCATTATCTTCCTTGCTGCATTTAACATCTTGTACTGTAATCTTACACAATGACATTACTCTTTTGGTTTTCTCTACATGTATAACAAAATGACATGATAGCTGTCCGGCTCTTGTAGCCATCACCTCTCCTTCTCTTAACGGGCCATGGTCACGGATGTAATCATTAGATGCAGCTTGTATTGTAGGTCCCCCAATACGACATATCTCTGCAGCTAGCCCCCACCCATGCTGCAGTTTCGCATTTGCTGCGTTTACAATGATCCCAACCTGCTGTTGTGGTATACTCCCAATACCTATTCTCAGTATAGTAGAGAATTCTGAAGGACCATTTAGTAAATCAGACGCCACCTCCTCATACTAGCGTCCATGTTCTATTTCCCCAGTTTGGGAGAGGGTGAATAGGGAAGAGTTCACAGGACCCTGGGTCCCTCTGAATGGAATATGATGGTAGGGGCAGGTGGGGGTAGTGATTCATAATACCCCCCGTCAGCGTTAAGTAATGGGTAGGTTGGTGCTACAACACCGGGTTTACGTGCGTGCTTCACAATTATAGCATGTCCTGCGCCATCCTGGATTAGTGACCCAACACACATTACAGAGCCAACCGTCTGGGTTATATGATGGTGGCTGGCTCTCAGTGGGAAGTGCAGGGTATTTAATCTCATAAGGTATAAATTGCTCAGTTTCCGGATTCAGGGGCTGGGGTATTGCTACATTTGTGGGAGATGCTTCTTTAGGGGCTCTAGATTTGGATTGTGGACACATAAGTTGGGAAGGGGGGGACCTACTTCCTCCTGTACTTTTTCAACATATCCTTCATCACAAATCTCATGTGCCACTTTCCTAAAGTTTTCAGCATCTTCCAACAATCCACAGCAGTCAACTAATCTACCCCTTTGCTGCCGGATGCCTTCATCCCACAACACAGGCTGAAGCCTCCCCTCCACAGGAAAATTTAACACCTTAAACACTTTTGGCACGTGCTTAAATGATCTTTTCCCTTCTCGACTGATCATGATCTTCATCACATCCTCCCTCTCCTTCGGGGGAGACAAATTCTTTCTGCTCCACAGAAACATTGATTATTCACTACAACTGACAAAAAGATCCTTAATTTGTGCACAGCGGAGTCTGGCCAGAGCTCCCAGCTGTTCCACTACTAACTCACCCCTCCCGTCAGGGGAATTCTTTCACACAACAAATGAAAGGAGGTGCACTTCTGCTGCTATGCAGCTTTGCAGCGCACCGGACACTCGATATACGTATATCTACTTGCGTGTCCTACCCAATCTTCGATCACCTGCCGCGACTGAAACTAACAATGTTCAGTCTCTCCTAAGGATTTTTGTCCAAAGCTGAGAAAGATTCACACAATATTCACTTGTAAATCCGAGGTGATACTGCTTTGAAGTTAAATAATATCAGACCCCTAATGAGACTACACCCCTTATAGTCTCACCTTTGACTATATCCAACCAGGACACCCGGAGATACTGCAAACAACCACACACTACGTGGAAACCACGCCAAACGGTCAGTGTCACTAGTAAAGAACTGGTGCACTTACCGTGGCTTTTTGTGGGGGATGATCAGTCCCAATTCCAGTGGGGGAGGCTGAAGGCAGGTCTCTCTTTGTGGTCGTCCAGAGGTGGAGGGGCGTCCCTGGTTAGGGATCCGAGTCACGGCACCAGCTGTTAAGGGAGGGCAATAACCCTTCACGGTTGACCAAGTGAGTGTCAAAATTATTATGTTGATTGCGCAATCCACAGAAAACCAAACGGAGGCAATGCGTGCTCTGTATTGTCGGGATTCAAAGAATCTCTGATCCCGTTTATTTTGCTTAGCATTTTATATTGTTTTGAGTATATCAAATAGCCAATCAACTCTACAGCCATACTACAATACTATAGGCTAACTGATGTTAGTACAATTATTACGGAAAACACATATATGGTCATATTATCATTGTTAGTTTGAAGCACTATGGAAATTTTACAAGGTCAAACCTGGCCTAAACAAGTTAGATAACAGAGTGTCTGACAAAATGTTCTCTTGAGAAAAAGTTAGTGTGAGATAAGTTCCATGGGAAGAGAAAGAAAGAATATGTTATGCAAGGAGTGATAACATGATTTTAAAGCAAGCAGACAAAATGGAGTTGCTCTAGCATGAGTATCAATATGTCCTTTACAGATGGATCCTGCTGTCTGCATATAGAAAACAGCATGAGGAAAGAATACGTATATTAACAAAAGTTCAGGAATTGGAAAGACAGTTGTGTGAGGCCCAGAATGCATTGATTATAGCACAGTGTCAGAATAAGTTATTAATGGACAGATGTGATGGATATCAGCATGTTGCAGAAAAGGCTGCTGTATGTGTAGCGCAGTATAAATACAAAAGGAGGTGAGGGAAGGTTAATAACAAGAAAGTAGCTTTGGCCATAGCCAAAGCAGGGATAGAGTGGAGCCCTGATCAGTGGGATGGGGATGTATGGGATTCAACTGACTCTAAAAACATCACCAATCCAGAGACTGAGGATGAATATTTCAATGGAAAGAGAGAAATTGATCCTCCTCTTAACCCAGTGAAAGTTCATCCTATATGTCGGAGACGGATTGTAGAGACTGCTGCAGGTAAACAGAATAAGAATGCAGTAGAGGATTACAGTCAGCAGGAGCTTAATGACCTTCATGATTGTTTCTCTCAAAAGCCAAATGAATCTTTAGTAGCTTGAGCTGTCAGATTATGGGAGATGGGGGCTCATGGAGTGCAGGTGGATGCTGTGGATGGCCAAAAATTTGTCCAATTCAGTCATGAACCTGTAGTGAAGGAGGCCTTTCGTACCTTGACAATTCAGCAGCCACATGTGGTGTGTAGTATGCTTGATGTGGCCATGGCATTGCAGCATAAATACCCATCCGAGGCGGACTGGCCGCCCAATGAAAAACCATGGTTTACATTGAAAGATTGTACTCAGAGGTTGAAAGAGGAGGTCATGAAAAATGCTATTTCGGCAAGCTCTTATGATGATTATATGCAAGTTGTTGTGAGTGTATCTGTTAGAAATCGTATCATTAGAAATGCCCCTGCAGCCTACAAGCATATCATGATGACGCTAATGATAAATCAGACTGGGAAAACTATCGCCAATACATTGGAGGCAATTAGACAGTTAGGGGATCTGGGAGATTGGGGTCCCAAACAAAAGGGTAATTTTCCCTCTGAAGAGCAGCATGACAATGTCAAAAGTAACTACAATCCTAGATCTTGTATTACCCGTAAAGATATGTTTATGGCCCTGATAAAGGATGGTGTCCACAGGGATAAAATAGACGGGATTGGTACTAACGAGATGTGGAAATTGTATCAAAAGAGAGGACTTAATAAAAAGTCAGGGTTTCACATAATAGAAAGGTTACAGTAAAAGATTCTGAATCCCCACAGCAGGGGCCGGGCAGGACACAGGGAGAGAGAGGGCCAACTCCCTCCTCGTCGCCAGCAAAGCCCACAGCACAGGGGTTTGAGGATCTTTATGCTGAAGTTAAATCCTTGATACAGGAATTCAAAGCCCAACAGAAGGGGGCATCATTTTCTCCTAATATGATGTCTTCATCTGAAATGGAGGATCGATGGAGGGAGACAGATAAAAGTGATTGACATGCTGGCCACACCCCACAAATGTTGGTAGATACAGGGGCGGAGGCCAGTTTGATTAAGGGAACTCCAAAACAATTCAGTGAGTGCAAGGTTATAACTACAGAATTAGGAGGAAAGCAAATTGAGGCAATTCAGGACAGAGCAAAACCAGGAGTTAGTGGAATCTCCACATTGCATGAGAAGTTAGGCAAAGTCCCTATGGGACTTCAGGAGCAGGAGATATCCTTTGAACAATTGATTCCTGAGCAGAGGAAACAAGCGTGGTTTACAGAAGGGTCAGCTAGGTACCAAGGTAACAACCGTGTGTGGAACGCAGTGGGCTATCAGACTACAAGTATACATAGCAAAGAAGTATGGGGAAAAGAGTTGTGGCAAGATATCTGGGCAATTGTACAAATAATTAAAGTGACTGTGTTTCATGTTGATACTATTTGTGCTACAGATACCCTGGAAAGATTCAACTCAGTAGCAGACTAACAGTCCGAAATATCAGTCACTGAATCCAGTAAAGACTGATACCTCTGAGGAGCTGCTTGGACTGACTCAATGGGCACAGACCAGAGGGGTGCCCATCAGGTTAGAGTTCATAAAGGAAACCGTCATTAAGTGTCAATATTCACAACAGAGACCAATCCCTCATGTGGTGAGAGGCCAGAAAGCTCAAGGAAAACTTCCTGGGCAAATTGACTACATTGGCCCTCCTCTACATGATGGAGGATGTGTATGCGTATGCACAGCTTTGTATGCATATTCTGGGTTTACGTTGATTTGTACCTGTAAAATGGCCAATGCTAACAATACTATTAAGACTTTGGAAACAATGGTATTGTACTGTATCCCAATACAGATTCAAAGTGACAATGAAAGTCACTTCAAAGAAGTTGTAAAGAAAATCAGGACTGCTATAGGCTTGCAAATGCCACCTGAGCATTTTTGTCTTATAACCTCAAGGTCAGGCTTGGCCTTAAAGGGTATTCAGATAATGGGAGGAGTGATAGACCAGGATTATCAGGAAGAAATTAAAGTACTTTTAATGAATGATGAAGAAAAAGTCATGATAATACAGAAGAGAGATAAGATAACTCAGTTACTGGTACTGTCTATTTCTAAAACGAAGGTGGTCAGAGTAAGGACCCCTGCAGTTGTGACAGTCAGAGGAGGTGAAGGATTTGGATCCTCAGATCCTATCAATGATGGTGCAAAAATCTGGTTGAAACAACTGGGTGACAAAGGTCCTCCAGAACCTGCAGAGGTAATTGTTCAAGGAGCAGACAATGTGTTGATAGTTATGAAACCCGGGCAAAAGAAAGGGGAACACGTCCCAACTGACCGGGATTTTGTGCAGAGAATAATATGTGTTTTCCCTTTAGATCAAAATCTGGAAATGATGACCCAAGCAATCTTCAGACCGAAAATCGAGAGGCCAACCGTGGAAAATGTGGCGTCATGGAAAACCAAACAGAATCTATAGATTTACTTGGCTCAAATGATGAACACTAGCCATTTTTGCGTGACAAAGGTTACCACTGCTATCAATATATTTGAGACTTGGTGGCAGTACTGACCCCCTCTACAGTTATGGACAAAGCTTATAGGGGTAGCTACTCAAGATGAGGACACAGAAGGAGAAGCTGTGACACAGAACTTCACGTGCAATCCATGTTGTGCCTGTGTGAACTGCATTGGGGAAAGTTTTTTGGCAGAGGAGATGATTGAATCATAGAATCATAGAATGGTAGAGTTGGAAGGGACCTCCTGGGTCATCTGGTCCAACCCCCTGCTCAAAGCAGGATTCACTGTCTGTCCAGCCTCTGTTTGAAGACGTCCATTGAAGGGGAACTCACCACCTCTCGTGGCAGCCTGTTCCACTCATTAATCACCCTAACTGTCAAAAAGTTTTTTCTAATATCTAATCTGTGTCTCCTCCCATTTAGTTTAATCCCATTGCTTCTAGTCTTTCCTTGTGCAAATGAGAATAAAGATGATCCTTCTACAATGTGACAGCCCTTGACATATTTGTAGACAGCTATTAAGTCTCCTCTCAGTCTTCTTTTTTGCAAGCTAAACATTCCCAAATCCTGCAACCGTTCCTCATAGGACATGCTTTGCAGACCAGTCACCATTCTGGTCGCTCTTCTCTGAACTTGCTCCAGTTTGTCTATGTCTTTTTTAAAACGTGGTGCCCAAAACTGTACACAGTATTCCAGATGAGGTCTGACCAAAGAGGAGTAAAGACTGATAATGACTTCACGTGATCTAGACTGTATGCTTCTGTTAATACATCCCAGAATTGTATTTGCCTTTTTTGCTGCTGCATCACACTGTTGACTCATGTTCTGTCTATGATCTATTAGTATACCTAAGTCTTTTTCATATGTACTGTTGCTTAGCTCTATTCCTCCCATTCTGTATATGCTTTTTTCATTTTTATTGCCCAGATGTAGTACTTTGCATTTTTCCCTGTTAAAAACCATTCTGTTGGTTGCTGCCCACTGCTCCAGTTTATTTAGGTCTTTTTGAATCCTCTCTCTCTCTTCTCTAGTATTAGCTATCCCTCCTAGCTTTGTGTCATCAGCAAATTTAATCAGTTTACCCTCAATTCCTTCATCTAAATCATTGATAAAGATGTTGAACAATACAGGTCCCAGGACGGAGCCCTGTGGTACCCCACTTGAGACATTCATCCAGCTGGATGTGAAGCCATTTACAACCACCCTTTGAGTCCGATCACTAAGCCAGTTATGAATCCACCTAACAGTTGCCTGGTCCATTGCATACTTGGTCATTTTTTCAATAAGGATGGTGTGAGATACTTTGTCAAATGCTTTGCTGAAGTCAAGATATACTATATCTACAGCATTTCCCTGATCCACCCAGTCAGTGATTATGTCATAGAAGGAAATTAAGTTAGTCTGACATGACTTGTTAGTTACAAACCCATGCTGACTCTGGTTAATCATTTCATTCTTATCCATGTACTTACATACATGTTGTTTAATAATTTGTTCAAAGATCTTTCCTGGTATAGAAGTCAGACTCACCGGCCTATAATTCCCTGGGTCCACCTTCTTCCCCTTTTTGAAGATAGGAACAACATTTGCTCTTCTCCAGTCTTCTGGGACTTCTCCTGTTCTCCAAGAATTTTCAAAGATTATGGAGAGTGGTTCTAAAATTTCTTCTACGATCTCCTTCAGTACTCTGGGGTGTAATTCATCTGGACCTGGAGACTTGAACTCATTTATGTTAGCTAAATATTCCCTCACAATCTTTCTGTTTACAGATAACTTGGATTCCTCTATTCCTTTAAAAGGACAGTGAAGATCAGTTGATGTTACATTTTCTTTCTGAGAGAAAACAGATGCAAAATAGAAATTAAAAAGTTCGGCCTTCTCAACATCCTCTCTTACCATTTCTCCATTTTCATCCTGTAAAAATCCTATAGCATCTTTGACTTTTCTTTTACTTTTGATATACCCCCAAAATCCTTTTTTATTGCTTTTGACATCTCTTGCAAGCCTTAATTCATTGTCAGCTTTAGCTAACCTGATACGTGCCCTACAGGATCTGCAGACTGCATTATAATCTTCTTTAGATATGCCTCCCTCTTTCCATTTAATAAACATTTCTTTCTTTCTTTTTAGCATGTGTTTAAGTTCTGTGTTCATCCATCCTGGTTTCCTTAAATGCTTCCCATTCTTCCTACTTTTCGGGATTGTTAACGATTGTGCTTTGAGAATCTCATTTTTAAAAATTTCCCATCCTTCCTGGACATTTTTGTCCTTAAGGACATCCAGCCATTGGATCCCTCCTATTCTCTTTCTGAGTCTCTTAAAATCTGCCTTTCTAAAATCTAACCTTGAAGTTTGAGTCTTCACATGTCTTCCTCCTCTAGTTATCCAAAATTCTATAATAGCATGATCGCTGCCTCCTAGGGTCCCAGCCACCTTTACCTCCTCAACCATTTCCTCCCTGTTTATAAGGATTAGATCCAAAGTAGCAGATCCCCTTGTTTTCTCCCCTACCTTTTGGAAGATAAAGTTGTCAGCAAGAGAGGATAAGAATTTGCTTGACCTGTTAGTTTTACTTGAGAGAGATTCCCAACAAATGTCTGGATAGTTGAAATCTCCCATGACCACTACGTCATATTTTTTGGAGAACTTGGTCATTTGATACATAAAGAGTTCATCCATATCTTTAGCTTGCCCAGGTGGCCTGTAGTAAATGCCTACAATGGTGTCCTTTCCGTTGTTCTCTCCTTGTATTCTTACCCAAACAGTTTCCACAGAACTCCCAGTCTCTGAAGCTTCAATCTCTTTGCAGATATACGCTTTTCTAACATACAATGCGACACCTCCTCCTCGCTTATCAAGTCTGTTTCTTGCAAATAAGTTGTATCCTTTTAGCCTTTTATTCCAATCATGTGTATCGTCCCACCAAGTTTCAGTGATTCCAATGACATCATATTTCTTTTCCTGCATTAGTAGTTCCAATTCTCTTTGTTTGTTGCCCATGCTTTGTGCATTTGTATAAAAACATTTTAGTTTGTGATTGGTTTCTCTTCCTCCCATATTTTTATTATTTAAATTGTTTTGTCTTTGTTCTTCCTTTCCACTTCCAGTAGCAGAGATCTCAATAGTATTTGTCAGCTGTATGGCTTTTTCTGGCCTTTTGCTTCCCTTCCCACATTGTTCTAGTTTAAAGCTCTCCTGATGAGTGTAGCAAGGCGACTTCCAAATACATGTTTTCCAGTCTTCGTAAGGTGTACCCCATCTCTAGCAAGTAGTCCATCGTATAGGTAATTCATTCCGTGATCCAGAATTCCAAATCCTTGTTGATGGCACCATCGACGTAGCCAGTTGTTCACCTGTAGAATCTTATTCCACCTCATTGTTCCATGGCCATCCACTGGGAGGATTGCCATGAAGACTTTGAGTATTAGGCCAGCTGATTTATTTTTTGCTATAATTTGTTCATGCATTGCTTTGTGTTGTTGTACACAGTGTACACTTCCATTATTATTTTTATGGCAATCATCCGCTAAAACCATCCCCTTTGGATAGGGTGCTTTGTGTAAATAATGTGTGGCTATAAGATATCCAAATGTGGATTGTATTGCTAATAAAAATATGGATATCTTATAGCCTACATATTGTAACATATTGTTTATATGCTTTGATAAAGTGTGGTCATTAGACCAAGTGTGGAATGTATTGCAAATATGGTTGCGTGAATTCAAGCACTATAATATTGCAATATACTGCAGTATAATATTGATTTACTCTGATACTGAGAAACTAGCTCTTTCACATGAACTGTCCTTGATGCATGCTATCCACAAAGTGTTTGCTAGGAGTCAATACAGTAAGACAATGTTAATTGTTCTATGGTCTATGAAGTTGTGTGTTTCAAAGATTCATTATCCTGATTTGTACAAAAGTGACCACTGTGATATTTGCTTTGACTAATAGTGTTATTGTAACCAAAATACTGATTCAAATAATGTGTGTACACTTACCATTATGCTCCATGAGAAATACACAGATCTATTGTCTAAAACAATGTTTAAAAGTAAACTTCTCGAGATTACAGAATCTGGCCAATTCGGTATTATCGACGAATCATACTTATAAACATTAACCAGCTTTATGCTTCCATTGTCTAAACCTTATAAAAGTCACTGGAATCATGATACAGACAGAAGCTTTCTTGTGTAGACTTCTCAGGGGTTCTCTGTCAATTAGACAGATGATGCTCATAAACTCCTAGATGAAGAAGCCATAAGTTGTACCTGCACTGATGTGTAGTGTTGTATGTACAGTACAGACCAAAAGTTTGGACACACCTCATTTAAAGATTTTTCTGTATTTTCATGACTTTGAAAATTATACATTCACACTGAAGGCATCAAAACTATGAATTAACACATGTGGAATTATATACTTAACAAAAAAGTGTGAAACAAGTGAAAATATGTCTTATATTCTAGGTTCTTCAAAGTAGCCACCTTTTGCTTTGATGACTGCTTTGCACACTCTTGGCATTCTCTTGATGAGCTGCAAGACATAGTCACCGGAAATGGTCTTCCAACAATCTTAAAGGAGTTCCCAGAGATGCTTAGCACTTGTTGGCCCTTTTGCCTTCACTCTGCTGTCCAGCTCACCCCATACCATCTCGATTGGGTTCAGGTCTGGTGACTGTGGAGGTCAGGTCATCTGGCGTAGCACCCCATCACTCTCCTCCTTGGTCAAATAGCCCTTATACAGCCTGGAGGTGTGTTTGGGGTCATTGTCCTGTTGAAAAATAAATGATGGTCCAACTAAACACAAACCGGATGGAATAGCATGCCGCTGCAAGATGCTGTGGTAGCCATGCTGGTTCAGTATGCCTTCAATTTTGAATAAATCCCCAGCAGTGTCACCAGCAAAGCACCCCCACACCATCACACCTCCTCCTCCATGCTTCACGGTGGGAACCAGGCATGTAGAGTCCATTCGTTCACCTTTTCTGCGTCGCACAAAGACACGGTGGTTGGAACCAAAGATCTCAAATTTGGACTCATCAGACCAAAGCACAGATTTCCACTGGTCTAATGTCCATTCCTTGTGTTCTTTAGCCCGAACAAGTCTCTTCTGCTTGTTGCCTGTCCTTAGCAGTGGTTTCCTAGCAGCTATTTTACCATGAAGGCCTGCTGCACAAAGTCTCCTCTTAACAGTTGTTGAAGAGATGTGTCTGCTGCTAGAACTCTGTGTGGCATTGACCTGGTCTCTAATCTGAGCTGCTGTTAACCTGCGATTTCTGAGGCTGGTGACTTGGATAAACTTATCCTCAGAAGCAGAGGTGACTCTTGGTCTTCCTTTCCTGGGGTGGTCCTCATGTGAGCCAGTTTCTTTGTAGCGCTTGATGGTTTTTGCAACTGCACTTGGGGACACATTCAAAGTTTGCCCAATTTTTCGGACTGACTGACCATCATTTCTTAAAGTAATGATGGCCACTCCTTTGTCTTTACTTAGCTGCTTTTTTCTTGCCATAATACAAATTCTAACAGTCTATTCAGTAGGACTATCAGCTGTGTATCCACCAGACTTCTGCACAACACAACTGATGGTCCCAACCCCATTTATAAGGCAAGAAATCCCACTTATTAAATCCCACTTATTAAACCTGACAGGGCACACCTGTGAAGTGAAAACCATTTCCAGAGACTACCTCTTGAAGCTCATCAAGAGAATGCCAAGAGTGTACAAAGCAGTCATCAAAGCAACAGGTGACTACTTTGAAGAACCTAGAATATATGACATATTTTCAGTTGTTTCACACTTTTTTGTTAAGTATATAATTACACATGTGTTAATTCATAGTTTTGATGCCTTCAGTGTGAATGTACAATTTTCATAGTCATGAAAATACAGAAAAATCTTTGAATGAGAAGGTGTGTCCAAACTTTTGGTCTGTACTGTATGTACAGGAGTGGATTAAGAGTAGTAAGAGTAGCCAGGGCACTGGGTAGTTTAGAAGGTGTGCCCCCCCTCAGGTACTGGATGTATCACGTGACTTGTCACATGATCCCCTTTGATAGATCATGTGATTCTATCTACACATGTGCATCAAAGGTTCTGTGAGTAACACACAGACGCTTTGATGCACATGTGTAGATGGAAAATGTGCAGCACTTTAGCACTTTGCATAACATAGCACTATATATAATAGAGCAAGAGTGGGCGATTAATTTTGCCAAGGGACAACATGGGAGACCGTGACAGTTGTGGAGGCTGCACCAATAGGCTGAAATTAATTCTGCTCAATATTAATATTAACATTAATTTTATTTTATTTTTTTATATTAATTGTATGCAGCATCGGGCTGCAGAACCTTGGATCCCCAGAGTAAATCATTCTTGGGGCCCACTATGCTGCTGTAGCAACAATATAGAAATAATACAAGACCACCAATTGTATAATAAAATGTGCCAATATGTTTCCGTAATATAAAACACAATGGGCTCGATTCATCAAGACCGGCGTTGTTCACAGCAATCTTGATGAGGGGCATGCTGGAGTCGGATGATCCTGATTCATGAAGAGGTGCTCAACTACAGCGTCCAGTTTAGGACATGACAGATATCAAAGTCAAACATCAGAATAATGTCAGTTTGAGGCTAAATACCTTGTCTGAGAACTGACTTTGATATGTGACTTTGATAAGTGACTTAGACATCTGACTTTCACAACTGATGAAAATAATAATAAAAAGTTCACTGTATGCTGCTGGGAATTGAACCCAAAACTCTATGTCTAGAAGCCAGTACACTTACCATTGACTTAAACACTCAGTTGAAGAAACTTAAGCATTCTATTTGGTTATGTGATTTTCAGTGCAAACTTGTCTGAAACGCATTGGGACTTTCACACAGACCTCCTCCAGGCCAAATTCAAATGATGTGTGATTTTGATATGTGACTGATATCTGACTTTCTTCAAATATTAGAATCAGAATCACAATGACTTTTAGATACCAGTTTGATCTCATAAGCCAAGAAAAACTAGCAGTCACTATCACTTGACCCTATGGCTGTATGGTAACTCTTCAGCCTCATTTTTTCTTTCCATCCAGCAAGAAATGACTGCAAACTCCAAACGACTAGGGGTGTCAACTGCCTGCTAAGCATGGTCCTTCTCTAGCAGCAAAAACAGGCATGATAAGGGGTTGTCCTGTCCAAACCGATAAGTCTGCAGTCACTCTGTGTGTGTCACGCAATGTGTGGGAAAGACTTAGTGCAACACAAAGGGAAGAGGGAAAGGGAGCCCAGACTCTAGGGAAAGGGGGAAGTGGAGACATCCTAGGCTGATCTAATATCACCCTGTCTCCACTAATGTCCCTATATTGGTTCTTCACCAATTGCTGCACGCGAACCTCGCCCTGTCTTTCCATGGTGTTAAGCCCTGGCTAGGGAAGGGAGGGGGATGAGCGACCAACAGCAGGGCGACTGTCACTTCTGACACACCCGTGACAGTACACCCCTCTCTACGAGTGGCCTCCGGACACTCAGGACCGGGTTTCTCAGGATAAGAGGTGGGGAATGAATGAACCCACCTGGGAGCATTCATCTCTGATGCTGAAACCCACATCCTCTCCTCTGGACCATAACCTTTCCAGTGCACCAAGTATTGTAGAGAACGACGTTGGAGACCAGATCTACAATACTCAAAATCTGGAACTCCAGATTACCACAACCATTACTGGGGGTGGTGGTAGAGGTGAGGGCTCAAGAGGTTCCACATACTTCTTGAGTAAGGACCTATGGAACACATAGTGGACTTTAAGGGCCAGAGGAGGTTCAAGACGAAACGCTGATGGGTTAATGACGGCGGTTATTTTATAGGGACCAATAAGCCTAGGTCCCAGCTTCCAATAAAGAACTTTCAATCTTATATTCCTGGTAGACTACCATATAAAGTCATTCACATTCAGCTCCAGACCTGGCTGGCTGTCAGCCATACATTTATACATGTGGTACCCCAGGGGTCTGGTTGCCACAGTGATAGAAATATCACGTCTGAGAGCAAGTGGGAGGTTTCCTGGTCAGGAGCCCTTAAACATGCAACAGCTCCTGTCCCAGGCCAGATAGGGGAGGAACCTGCCCTACATAAACTGGGTCTGGGGCGGGGTTAGTCAGTCTAAGAGTCTAGAGAGGAGAAAGACAGGGAAAGCAACAGCTAGGAGCTCTGTAGGAGCAGGAGCTGAAGACCAGGGGCTGGAGCTAAGCAGAGTTCGCCCTGGCAGAAGAATATAAGAACCGGACACCAGAGTCCGAGGCTGCGGGGATCTTTAAGTCCAGCAGCAGAAACCAGCCGGCAGGGGATTCCAGGTCCTCTGGCCATAGAAGCCCGGAGGCTCAGTCACAAGGAAGGGACCAGCACCGCCATC